>NW_028145512.1:2585000-2715000 GCF_977016875.1 Pavona decussata | reverse complement strand
GCCACCCAGCCATCCCTGCTATAAAATAAGCGAGGCAGTTTTGGGTCAGTTTCCAAGGTCAAATCATTTCCCCTGCTAAATGTTTACATGTAGCTGTAATTTGTTTATCGGGCAAGGGAAAAAATGATCATGCTACAGAGTTCTACCATTGCTTGAATATTAAGAAAATAGCAATTACCAAACCAAGAACACAAAGACAAGTAGTCAAACTCATCTCCTGTCTCCTGATAGAATGAGAAATAATAATACTTAATTACTACTTAGGAAGTATATTCAAACGCCTTTTTTATATATATCAAAGGACGATATTTGGCAATTCTTCTGTGTCAAGTTTCCAGACGTATCCAGTGCTGAGAAGGGCCTTTTTTCAGTCTATTTGGAAGGGTCGTACAGAAAATAGACAATGTGTTTCTTGTCAAGAAATTTAGCAAAAACATGGGGTACCAGGGTGTAGCCCTAAAAAAACAACTTGATGCAATTGAATAAGCACACTGTCATGGATTAGGCACTTTCTAAACTAGCCCCAGGTACTGCAAATGACATCATGACAAAAGACGTAGTAGTAGATTGCTTTAAAGCACACTATCATGGTGTTTATCAGAATGGGATCAGCAGTGTTTCCTATCATTATTCGGACAGACTGTGGTTGGCAAAGGACATTCTTCGTCTGTGACAACAGAGAAAAAGATTGTTGTTGGTCTGAAAGTTCAAGAATCTCAAACAGAATCCTTATTCAAAAGCGACAGTGAAAACAAAAGCTTGACACAAGGCGAAGAAGATACAGCTGAACCTTTTGTGGCTGACGTCAGTGTTGTGATGGTGACACTGAATATCACAGCATGGATCAAAATCTGTTAAACTACAACAAGTATAGAAATGAGATGGCACAGACCGTTGATGGCGCAGTTACAAACAGTGAAACTGATTCTAATGTCCAAGAAACGATCACAGAGGTTATCAAAGGAGATGTAAATGCTTTCATCTCTGATACTGGAAATGCAGGCAACAAGGAGATTTGTGATCTGTTAACGCAAGAAATACAGATATTTGGCGAAGAGGTAGATAGCCATTTGAAAATCAGTGAAGAGGACGAAGCCTTCGCTGCTAGCTAAGTGATAAAAGTTATCCATATGAAGTTGAGGTTTCGCCTCCTCTAGATGAGTCGGATGATTGCAAAGCAGAAGGCCAACCACAGGAATTATTTCAACGTTTTCATCGCAACCTAAAGAAATTTCTTCCCTGTCACTTCCCTAGAAAACCGAAGAGTTTTAAAGAATATCTTAACGGAATATTCGAAACGAAAGGACTGCATAAATGAAAAAAGATTGGAAATCTTAGGATGTTGCGGTAGCACCACTAGTTTGCAAGATGCCAATTTAAGAGCTTAAGTAGTTGCCTCCTTTCCTGTTGTTCCGGTTGGTAGCATGGCGGGAAGAAACATACCTGTCACATTTGAGGGAGACTCGTTTCCCCAGTTCAGCCAGAAGGAAAAGAGTATTTTTTTTAAGTGAGGTATGTGTACCATTTCAGAAGTAGGCCATGGAAAACAAATGGAGGAGAAGGATGTTGAGCAGGTAAAGGAGGAAAGAGATAAAACAGGGGAAAAGTGGAAAGTATCAAAGCGTGTTGGTGGAAGAATGACGTACATCCACATCAAACAGACCCTAAAACTTATTCTTCCAAGAGAATACATTGCACGTTGTAGACAAAAACGCCACTGGGCTGCAAATTACCTGCCAGGTAAATTGCTTTTAGATCCAATGCATGATGTGATCAAGTTCTCACATGTAGCTTTGAAGTCTCTTGTTAGAGGAAACAAGGTGTTTGACATCGCTCGTGTCAAAGCAATCCAGTCTTCCAAAGATGGCTCTTACTTACCAAGCTTTAAGCTGCGTGGCGATTCTACCATGAGGGTTCGCTATTCTTTGTATCAACCGTCATCAACTGATGAAACCTACATTGTACATCCTGCTCTTGGATTGACCCACTGGAGACCATCTGCCGTGATACTAGAACCTGTGGAACTCATTCCTGTCTCAGAAGACATTCCCAGCTGCTACCGACTTCACAAAACATCAAAGAAGCATTTGAATGAAATGGGGTACGTCTGTAGAAGAGAATGTCAATCAGGTTCCACCTTTTCTGTGTTAGAGGCAGCAATGGAAGAGCACGAGGAAAATCAGCTTCCTGATGACTTTTATGTACTAGAGAATGTGTTGGAAAGACGCCTTTGCCACAAAACCTTAATATACGAATACAAAGTTCGTTTTAAAGATTATTCTTCAGACGAAGACATGTGGCTACCAGCTTCATTTTTCAACATGGCGATAAAATTTTCTTTCAAAGTGTAGAAGAAAGAGAAAGCACAAGATTGATCGTGATGCCATACAAGAATTTTCAAGCATGAGTAGAAAAACGTCCTCTATTACGGAGAAACAAGTCTGCACCAAAAAATGTCAGTTGAACAGTAAGAAGAGAGCAAGAAAGACAAAAGAGAAAAGCAAGGCGAGAAACAAGGGGAAGACTTTCTGTTCCACTTTACCGTCAAGTGTTGATCTCTACGACAACTCATCAGATGGGACACAGTAATCTTCAATGGAGATATCAGAGATGTCAGATGAAAAGGGATACAGTGCTCCGTTGCCTGAAATCAAGAGACACTACTTCTATAATAAACGTTGACGATATTCCTACAGAAGAAATACCACAGGGTAATGTAATATTTTTTAAAGTACTGTGTCAGGATGATAACTTCAGGTATCCTCGCTGAATGCTGGATGAGGTAACCTTCCCTGATGTAGAAGGCAGGCTTACATCATTTACCGTCTACCGAGCAAAGTAAGCTGACAGATTCCATTACAGTGAAGACACTGCCGCCTCAGTCTGTGCTTGAAGACATTGAGAGAGAATTAAGAAAGTAAGAGGAAGAGCTAGGTCGAGGGTTTGGTAGAATTCCATCGTATGGTGTTTTTGACATCAATGGGATCAGAAATTTGCAAAGATTTCACCGCCTGAAGCGTCTACGTGCAGAGGTCTCATTTGAAAAGCAATCAATAAATAAATCGTTTAAAAACACTGTTTAAACCGGAAGTGGCACATGCGCTCTTCAACAAATGGAATCTACAAGATACCTGGCTAGCATCTTATAGAACTTACAAGATTACATCACAAAGGCTGTCACTTTTGTGTGGAGAGAGGTACCTGTCAGACGAAGTTCTAAATTTGTTAGCTTTGAAGTACTGTGACAGCGAACAAGGAAGAACAGTCCAGTCACAACGTCCTGTTACCGTCCTTTCTGTCCACAGGAGACATCCTGGAATCAGTCATAAATAATATATGCAAGAACCATGATACGGAGAATGCAATCAATATGTTTTTACCCGTCCATATGCGAGAAAAATGCCATTGGGGACTGGCAATATTCTCGATTGCAGAACACACTGTGTTCTTTGATGTTGGCTACCACTTCCCAATACCAGAAGACCTCAAGCGTAACAAGGATAAAATTCTCAATCTTATCTACCAAGCTACAGGCAACAATAAGTTCGATCCTGGAAAATGGTGCCAAATAAAAAGATTTTAAGTTCCTATGTCAGATCATCCGGATAACTCAAGCGCATCAAATATTGGTTGTGGTAGCTGTGGTGTGTCCTTTGCTCAATATGCGACATTTGCAACGGAATAACAAAGGCATTCACCTGGACCTGCGAAGATGTGCCAGGCTTAAGAGTAGGGTTAATATTGGAGGTCCTTGATTTACCCATCAATTTCTTGTAATCAGCAGGTTTTTACTACTCTAACTGTGTCGTTAGTGGAAATGACTGTGCCATGTTGGCTCTTCAGTTGCTTTTCTTTGTCTTCCATCGAAGTGACTGTGCGATGCAGGCGTTTAAATTGGTTTACTGTGTCATCCATCAAAATGACTGTGCCATGTTGGCTTCTCAATTGGTTTGCTGCGTCGCCAATCAAAATGACTGTGCCATGTTGTTTTTTCAATTACTTTACTGAGTCATCAATCGAAATGACTGGGCCATCTTGGCATTTCTATTGCTTTACTGTGTCATTAAAAATGACAGTGCCATGTTGGTATTTCACTAGTTTTTCTTCGTCTGCCATCAAAATGATTGTACAATGCAGGCATTTTGATTGGTTTACTGCATTGTCCATCGAAATGAGTGTTCCATGTTGGCTTCTCAATATTATTGGTTTGCTGCGTGGTCTATCGAAATGACTGTGCCGTGTTGGTATTTCAATCGCTTTACTGAATCATCAGTTGAAATGAGTTTTTTTAACGCTTTTTTTCCTTACAACACTAACACTGCTTACAATACTAACATTGTTTACAAAACTAAATTTCTAACAATGCATAACACTATTTACAATATAGTTTCAAGTTCAAGTTTATTAAGTTTTCCAAAAGTTACTTACAATGAACACCGCCTGCAAAAAGGAAGCCAATCTAGGCAGGTGGTGTTAAGGACACATAAATAAATTACTAATTGAAGGCGTTAAAAAAGTCAAATTTGAATACATTATTTGTCAAAATCGGAAATAAGTGCTAATGTCAGCATAACTATCCAGAGTTTCTAAAGTTACAAATAGTAATGCTTGAATTTTCTTATCATTTGTTACAATACTAACTTTAAACACAACAGTTATGTTAGTTATGCTAGTTATTTTTATAATACATGTAATTTTTATTTATTTACCTAGTTTTCTACATTTTGCCACTAAGGGAGAAAGAAACGAGAGTACTGTACCGTTGTAAAGTATCTAAAGCGTAAAGTCTATCTTTTTTCCATTTCAGTTTTTGACTGGACTCGTTCTTATTTGACTTCGTTATTTGCCATTCTAATCGATAAAAGTAGTTGATCTTATTGGTGAATATTCTAAAGGAAGGATGGGTACCATTTTGGCAACAATCATAAATATATTGCTTAGCTAAAATTACAAGATGATTTAATAAAAAAAAAAACCTTTCTTTCTTTGCCAGATCCCCAAAAGAATATCAGTATTAGAAAGTTCCTCTAAGTCTATATTTATTTTTTTACACCAAGAAATAAAGTTCAACCAGAAACTTGTAGTAAAGGAGCACGTAATAAATAAATGTTCGAGGGATTCATTCTCTTGTTCACAGAATGTGCATAATGGTGAAGTTATTACACCTATTTACAGAGGAATGCATTCGTTACTAAGTATCTATTTAAAATTCTATATTGGAATTCCCGCGATTTTGTATCCACAAGGACTTTAAATGGCAATTTGTTTATTTCGTGCCAATCTAAATATAAACCTGAGTACAGATCCGTAAATTTCTTTTGCGCAGTTGGAGTGCTTTCACACTTTGCTCGTATTTCCTTATAAACATTTTTCATAAAAACAGCTTTATCGATTCCAACGCGCATGTTTTTTAAACGTGGTTGGATATAATCACTTAAAACAAAAGAATTTCGCCACACCATCGAAAGGGCATCAAGAATCTGCATCAAGTAAAACACTTCCATGGGTGAGATAATTGATTCATTTAGATTCTGTTTAATAATTACATCATCCTTGTCAGTTACAATATCTTTGAGTGTGACTATTCCTTTATTAAATAGGCTAAAATAAAAAATCGATGGTCCATTAATTAAAATATCCTTATTATTCCATATCATTGTATTCGCTCTTGTGTTATTGTTCAAGATTTGACTGCGCTCTCCCATTCCTGCAGAGTGCTCAGCGAAGATTGGTAAACATTCTTTGTAAAAACGAGGTAGTTTAACAGGACGTTTTTTAAGGTCAAATCTACAAGCCAAAACTAATTTTCCGCCATCTTGCTTTAAATAATGCGAAATAATCATTTTCCAACTACTTTGTTGCGCCTCTGCAAATTTCTTGCAGCACATGATTCGTTGCGTCCTTATAATCGATTCTAGATGCGGTGCTCTCAAGCCGCCAGTTTCCTCATCACTTATCAGGACTGAGCGTTTCACTTTATTCTTTACTTTCCAAATAAAGTTAAATAAGATTTTGTTTACTTCTTTGATTATGTCCTTATGTATACACACTAAGCCAGCCCTAAACACTGGTGGATGATCTGATAGGTCTGTAAATAAGATACCACATTTATAATTCTCTTCAATACAAATATATTATCGATTAGTGTTGCAGTAGTAATAGTTATTCTTGTTGGCCTTGAAATGAATGGGTAAAATGTTGAAGAGAACATCATATTTGTAAATTCTTTGATGTGCTGGTTCTCTTCCGTTTTCAACAGATCGACGTTAAAATCT
Source organism: Pavona decussata (assembly GCF_977016875.1). Classification (NCBI taxonomy): domain Eukaryota; kingdom Metazoa; phylum Cnidaria; class Anthozoa; order Scleractinia; family Agariciidae; genus Pavona; species Pavona decussata. Next base: position 2,708,725 of record NW_028145512.1, on the reverse strand, counting down.
CCCATTAAGACACATTTTTTGTTTTGTAAGTCTATTTTTTGCAATAAACTAGGAAGACATTCCCTGAATTCTTCAAGCTTATCATTTGGAGGTCTATAAATAATACCAATAATTATATTTCTTGGTTTGGCCGTTATATCAATGACTTGAGATTCTATCACATCTTCTATATTCAAAGCAAGATCATGTCGTTCTCTAAACTGGAGAGATTTATTAATATACAAACAGACACCACCTCCTTGTTTATTTTTCCTGACCATTTCTGTGCTATTGTAATTTGGTAATGGAAAATTATTTTGATTATAGGTGTTTAACCACGTTTCTGATAGTCCAATAACCGAGAATTCATGTGCAAGAGAGTTTAAGTAGGCTTTAAAGTCATCAAACCTATTTATAATACTTCGAATATTTAAATGCAAAATTGAGATTTCCGTATTCATAGAAACATGTGTCATTTGTTTAAACGTATGTTCATTATAATAATCACAAGTATCAATGTAGTTTATAATTATGGTCAGGATCTAAATCTTTCACGCGTTGATCGTCATACTGTTTGTACTTTATTTGCATTTTCCACACTTTGCTTTTCCTTTACTCTTTTTAATATTTTGCCAAGTCCGAGGCCATGTCCTCTAAAATGACTATCTTCTTCCCTTTAAGTTGGCGGCGCTTGAGTAGAATTCTCATCTCAGTTTTGTTAGAAAAGGATTTAACAATGACCGGTCTTGGTCTGGCGGGTGGAGTTGACCGTTGATTGCGATCGCGTTCACCATTATCTGTTCGTCCTGGCTGACCAATTCGATTTCCTCTGGTTTGATTTCTTCATCCAAATTCTCTTTCATGACTTCGATAAATTTACTTTAAAGATTTTCGTCAGGCTCCTCATCTATGCCAAGTATCCTGATGTTATTCTTCCTCAAGTATTGTTCTTTATTTACAGCATAATCCCAAGTGAGATCTATGTCGTGTCTCAAAGTTTCTTCCATGTGGTTAATGCTTTTGCCCAATTCAATTTTCACCTTCGGTATTTCGTCCCCGACAACTTCTAGTTTCGTTTGTAATCTTCGTTCAAGATCCTCTATTTTCCTGTTCACCATGGCTTTCAGGCATTCTACCAAGAGGTCTAGCTTTTCATCTAGAATATTTGCCATTGATACTGCGTTTAGAGTATCCTTTTCCAGGTCATCAATCGCCGTTTTGGCTTGCTTTTTTGAAGGGGTGCTGTTATTTTTACCCGTTATTTTTTGCTGTTATCTTTACTGCGTCCTCCATAGAAATGACTGGCCATGTTCGCATTTCACTTGTTTTTCTTGGTCTTCCACCAGAGTGACTGTGCCATTTAGGCGTTTCAATTGCTTTACTGCGTCCTTTTATCGACATGATTGTTCCATGTTGGCATCTCACTTTTTTTTTCGTCTTCCATTGAAATGACTGTGCCATTCCAGTGTTTCAATTGCTTTACTGCGTCGTTCATCAAAATGACTGTGCCTTGTTGGCATTTCACTTATTTTTCCTCGTCTTTCATCAAGATGACTGTGCGGTGCAGGCATTTCATTTGCTTTACTGGGTCATTGATCGAAATGACTTATCTTCCATTGAAATGACCGTGCCATGCAGGCGTTTTATTGGTTTACTACGTCGTTCTTTGAAATGACTGTTCCATGCAGGCGTTTTGATTAGTTCACTGCGTCGTCCATTGAAATGACTGTGCCATGATGGCATTTCAATTAGTACACTGCCTCATCCGTGGAAATGACTGTGCCATCTTGCCGTTTTTAATTGTACTTGTGGACCATCGAAATGACTGCGCTTTGGTTTATTTTTATTGGTTTATCGCATTGTATATAGAAACTACTGTCCCATGTTTGCAGTTTTAAATTGTTTTACTTCATCCTACTTGACCATTCAAAAGGCAGTGTGCCTAACTGTAACTTGGATTATCTTCATGGAGGTAGGGAACATTATTATGTTGTATATTGATTAGTTTTGTCATAAATCACTGGCATGAAATGTTAGTTATTGTCCACAAGCATTTCAGTTAAGTCTTAATAATGAGTTTTGGCAAAACTAAAAATGCTTTAACACTGGCATGGAAGGGTCTTACCATGATAAATGCTGCTGGCTGGCGCCCACAGCTAAATATATCTCCCTGGCTGGGAACAGACCTTCAATTGATGGATGCAGGCTGGCGACCAAAGAAAATATTATATTGTTTGCTGGCTCTAAAGAGCAGATATTTTTTCCCACGATATTTAAATACTAACCAAAACTATCTTATGAGATGTCCACATATCGTCAACGTCAATTGCAGACGAAATCCGAACAAATGTTCGTTGGGTACTCCTGAGGTGGTGGTGGTACAGGAAAAAATACCTTATCAATGCCATTAAAAGCCTCCTTCAACATTCATTTCAGTAATGGCTATGACTGGCAAGGCTGCTTATGGCATACATGAATGCACTGTCCATGCACTCCTGATACTTCCAATTGGCCCAAAAGGAAATAAAGCCTTAACTGCACAAAGTCTTGTTAGACTCCAAAATAACTTCAAAAATGTCAGTTATATTATAATTGATGAATACTCTATCCTATGCCTAAAAAAGGTTCGCCTGGGTTGACAAGCGGTGTAAGCAAAAAAACTCTTTTGACATCCGATGATCAAAACTCTAAATTATTTACTTAATCAATGAATCCACGGCTAAGGACGACGCAATGAGGGAAGAGAACGTTTGGGCTGAAAATAAACTTTAATCACTTACGACGTCGCAAAATGAGCCCCTGTGGGAGGGAGGGTGGGAAGACGAAAACTCTTGCCAGCTAGCGACACGTGGGAAAACTGATAGGCATTGGAGACGCGAACATGATCCTAACAAATAATAGCTGACAATCACAGTCAATAATTAACCTATTTGACATCGGATGATCAAAACTCTAAATTATTTACCTAATCAATGAATCTACGGCTAAGAACGACACAATGAAGGAAGAGACACGTTTGGGGTGAAAAAAAAACTTTAATCACTTACGAGGTCGCAAAATGAGCCCCAAGATGAATGGAGAAATTGGCCCAAACGTGTCGGAAATGGAGAACGATGATGAAACTTACAAGTAAAGGAAAGGGAATGGGTAGCAATAGGGATTAAACTAAAATCAATTAAGGGCGGTCGAGAAATAAACTAGCAGCCATAATATCAGCAACCCCCGTTTGGGTTGTCAAAGGAAGGAACAAATATGTCTGATAAGCGTCACAGCACCAGTCACTGTGAAGCTTAATTAAATGATCTGGCACGCCTTCTTGGAAGGCAAAAGTAGCTTCACCCCTGCGGAAACTGTGGGGGGAATAGTTTGCCGGGTTCAGGCCCAGACCGGCAATGACACGCTTGAGGGTGGTGGTAAAATAATGCGTAGTAAGGGGGACGATAGCACTACCACGACGACTTGGGAGGCAGAAGAAAGGTGACGCGTCGGAGGCAGGAACCAAAGCAAAATAACGATGAAGAGCCGACACCGGACAGAGAGACGAGTGTGGAATACTGGGTACAGGGATGATGTGGATCCCCTCCTGGTGCTGACGCATCTTGGACCACTTGATTCGAAGGACAGCGCCAGAGTCAGTAAACTTGATATCCCTGTGAGAAAGGTGTCGGTCGCCATCGAATGAGGCAGCCAAGGCAGCAACGAGATTGGATTTCCGTAAAAAGGAAAAGAACGCAACGGTAAACAAGGCCCAGATAGCCGCCTGTGGTGCTGAGGTAAAATCAAGAGAAGACCCGATAGCAGCCAAAAGGTCGGGCGTGATTGGGTGCTTCTGACGAGAAGAGGTATCTAAGACTCGTTTGAGTCCTTTCTTGGTAAGTGCCAGGTCAAAGCTGCTGAATAAATCCGCTGAAAATCCGTGGTAAAGATAGAGGAGACGGATGGAGTTTAAATGGTTCATGATGTACAGAAAAGAAAATGTCTTACAAGACCGGAATGAGGCATAGGCTGACAGTGTATGAGGTGAAGCCGGAAGTGGCGCCAGACCATATTGCTCACAAAAACGACGAAAAGAGCTCCACTGGGAGTGCAAGTTGCGCATTGTTCCCGGAGCATACGCGTGGCCTTGAATCCAAGAAACAAGAACATCCAGCGGAAGCTGCTGTGGCAGTAGGGAAGAAGTACCAATGGGTGCAGCCTGGGGAAAACCTGGGAAGGAAGACAAACAAGAGATTAGAAGACGACCTGAAAGTCGAACAGCTGAGGTGGGCAGAAAACATGACAGGTATCCACGCCTGCAGTGAGGTCGCAAAACCGGTCCTGATGGGTGGGAGAAAGATGCCAGCGGCTGAGATGGTCAGCGACAGTATTGGTAACGCCGGGGATATGGGTTGTGACGATCTCAAAGTCACCAGCTGACGAAAGGAACCAAATTTCACGTAGGCAGAGCTGCATACCAAGTGAACGGGAACGACCGAAATTGATAGCAAGCACTCTGTTCTGGTTGTCGCACTGGAGGACGAGACGCTGCCCACAAAGAGAAGCGCCCCAGAGCTTCAAAGCCACCATGATGGACAACAGCTCCAACGCGTTAATGTCGTGACCAAAGGGCTGTAGGATGAATCCTGGAAACGGGGTGTGGAAATATCGACCGTTAAAATACCTGCCTGCACCAGTACTACATACGTCGGTAGAGAGGTAGAGAGGGTCACACGACCAAGGAGAAGTTTTGATTAAGGAGACTCCGTTGAAAAACAGCAAGAAGTGACACCACTAGCGAAGATCCGCTTTGTTGTCCGAGGTGAGCTGACAAGATCGAGACGTTTTGGATTCACGTAGGGTGTTCAAGAGAGTAGACATGAACACGCGTGCGGGCCATACACAGGCAATGACGAAGGACATGATGCCAAGTAAGGATTGCAGGGCATGACGGGATACCTGACCAACCAACAGCAACGAGCAGCAGCTCTTGAACACGATCCGGAGTAATCGAAAGAGTCATGGCCTCTGTATCGACCAGGATTCCAAGGAATATCATGCTGTTGGACGGAGGTGAATCCTTGTCAGGGAAAGTTTCCAATTCTAACCGCGCCAATAAGGGGCCTAAGGCCTGGAAAGCAGCCGATGAGTGCTCTAGAGTCTCAGCACCGCCAAAGTCATCAATGTAATTCCTACAATGATATCCCACGGATGCATAGATGTAAGTGATGGCGGAAGTGGTACGTTGGCACATCATGGTGGAGGATCAAAAGCCAAACGGGGGAGCGATATCGAAATAAAGGAGGCCGCGATGACGATAGCCGTGGAGGTGATAATCGCGGGGATCGACGCGTAGCTGGCGATAGGTACGGCTAAGATCAACTTTGAATAAATGGCAAAGCCGACCTTTCAGACGAATCATGTACAACAAGGCGTCTATCCCTGGTAGGCAAAGCTTGAAGGGTTCTCCGAGGTAGATTGAGGACGAGATTCTGGCATTTACCGATTGGCCGTGAGGAAAGTTTACGTCAACTACTGTGCGAGGCTTTCCTGAGCGACTGTAAGCGACTTGGACGGGCGACATGATGAGTTCGGTGGAGAGAGGATTGGATAAAAATGGGGCACAGGTGTCACCGAGTTCACACTCGCAGTCAAGGAAAGTGTCAATAACACCGGGGGACGACGAGGCGGAGCTGTAATTTTTGGACAGTGAAGCGGGAAGTTGAGGGCGCGAATAGCCCACTGGCCATCCAAACTCAAGGAAATCACAGAGGTGTTTGTCGTGGTACGTGCCAAGGCAATGCCGCCACTCCGAAATGTTGAGTTTAGAGGGTACAGGGATACATAAGGTGAAGGCGTTTGGCCCGGAAGCGCTCTGTAACCGCGTATGGAGCGTTATTTGTTGCCAGATGAGGGAGAACTTTACAGGCAACCGAGGTGAAGTTGAAGAGCTGAGAAGCTGCCCGGGTGGGTTGGCGATGAACGAAGAAGGACGTAGAAAGCACTCGGACGCTGGAGACCAGGGCAGGGTGGGGGAGGGAGGGGCTAGACAATCTCGAGTGGGCTGATCTGGACGGCAGGTAGGCACGGGAAACTTGCGCTTACGGCAACCTATGGCTTTGTGATCTGCACGCTTCCAAACCACGCAGATGTGCTGCTTTGGGCAATCAGCGACAGAACAGTCGTTGTACCAGCTCCAAGCATCGTAGATTTGATGCCAAGCGATGGAAGTGGACGAGGAGGAGGGCAAAAGAGGCGCTTTGCTGGTTGGTTTGGACACCTTCGTGGTGCCCTCGATAAGGAGAGTACTAGGGGGTGAAAAATGCTGGTTTGACATGTTCAACGCTGTCTCCCCACTGAACAAGGCCCAACTCTATGGACCGTAAGACTTTACAATGAGATAATTGAACCGCTGACCACTGGTACATGGACGCAAGAACCATGAGTCCGTGAAAGTGAAATATGGGCTGCTTTTTGCGCAGCTTAATCCGCTTGTTGAATTATTACAAGGTAACCAGCGGAAAATTTGGGCAATGTTAAATCATTATGAAGTTTCGGCTCACCTGGAGCATATATGTGGGGCCATGGCTGTGGAAACAGAGTTTTCTGCGGTGCTTTGAGGTCACCCAATGATTTCCCTGCCAAGACAGAATCCGTACTCAGCGCGGATGAATGTCCATCCAGGTTAGCGAGCTGTAGTTGTAGCTCCAGTTTCAGGATTTCTAGTTCCTGGGTCTTCTTGAGGAGTTATAAGCGAGCGAATTCGTCACGGGGGAAAGAAGCTTTGCCAGGCGGTGTATTCGCGAAGGCCAGGCCTGCGAAAACATCTGGTGTAGCTGCCTGAGGCAAGTCACTTGCTGTAGGTTTTATAGGGATGGCGCCTGAAGTGGATCTCTTGTCTTTTATACACTCTTTGCGGTCGCTGGACATCGGTAGCGACTCGGGAGAGGTGGTGGTAAACATAAGCTTAGTCTGGTCGCCGACTGAAGGCCGCGTTTCCCAATCGAAATCAGTGCTAGGATGGCTTCGACTGTTTCGCGTTGAACGGGCAGGGTTTGACATCGTGGACGGCGGATATTGCGACGGAAATGCAAAGCTTGAAAGAAAATGGCTAGGTATTTGATGGTTTTTTATTGAAATGTCCTTTTTCCAAGTTTAGGAAGTATTTTGTATTTTTTTCTCCTTCATCATGCCACCGAGACTTGGATCTAAATATTGCTCCTCGAGTTCTATATTTTGAAATTTCTTTTCTTTGTAAAATCTTAACATCTATTTCACTCTAAATCTGGACTTTCTCATTTTCAGAGATGTTGTTTTCTTCTAACTTCTTTTGGAGAGACAATATTTCAGATTCAAGTTTTAACTCAAGTAATTTCATTTCAGCTTCCTTTCTCCTTGCATGGTTTCGAGAGCTTGACCTAATTTGCATCTTCATGGTGTCCCATAATAGAATGGCACCAATCTCGTTATTGTTCGCATATTCATTTACTACATCAGTGATTTTTTTTTTAAATTAGGCCGACATATTCTTCATCTACCAGAAAAGAGGTGTTCAATTTCCAAGAACCCAGCCCCTGGGGTTTGCATTATTTGCCAAATGAAGAGAAATTATAAAGTGATCTGTTTTGTACCCAGGTAATATGCCTACATTGGTGATAGTTGTACTTAAGCTAGAGCTTATCAAAAAAAGGTCCTGACGGCAGTGGCGTCAGGTTTTCTTCTCCTCCAAGTGAATCTTTTAGCTTCTGGATTAACGCAACGCCAAATGTTCATGAGATCCAATTCATTTGAAATGTGCGTGACTTCTTTTAGAAAGTTGTTGTGGGTAACTGGTCTTTCACCTTTTTTGTCTTTTTGGACATCAAGCACTTGATTGAAGTCTCCACCAAGAATTATCTCGCTGCAGACAAAACAGAGAAGTTGGTTTAGAACGTTTTGGAAGAATGTAGAGTTATCTTCATTCGGTGCATAAATATTAACCATAAGTTAAGATCTTACTTTCTAATTTGATATCAACCATGACGAACCTTTCCTCTGGATCGGAAAAGGATTTTAAAATTTGAAAGTTGAAATTATTGTTAAAAAGCACACATAGTCCGGCACTGGCGCTAGAGAAGCTGCTGAATATGGCAGAATACCCCCATTCCACAGACCAGATGTGCTCTTTTTCTTTTGTACAATGAATTTCTTGCAGAACAATAAACAGCATATTTCTTCACCTTAAGCCAACGGAAGGTCTCACCCCTTTTCGTGATGTTCGGCAAACCTCTCTCGTTTAATGAGCAGATTACTAATTCGGCGTTGGAGAGACGAACTGATCTGATTTGTGACATTTTCTAGTTATTGTTGTGAAGTCCCAGGCGTTCGTGACCGCGTGGGACCTAGACCGGATGTAGACTATTATGGGCTATTAAAAAAAGCACATGGAATGAAAATGGCTGTCGTATAGATGAATTTTGTTTGTGAAACGACAAATATCCATAGTGGTCCTTCGAGAGCCGGATGAAAAGAAATGGCGATGGGAGATGAGGAAAATACGAAGCGGAAACGCAATCTACCGAAATATTTGAGCGACTATGTTGGAGTGCCAGGACAAAACAGCGACAAAACCGAGAGCACTTCGGTCACTTCCAGCAGTAGACACAGCAGCAAACAAGGCAGTCGGACGAGCAAGAACACTTCGACCACATCGAGAGGACGAGCCAGACAGGCCGCGAGGGAGGCAAATGTCGCAAAACTGAAAGTGGAACATCTCAAAGAAAAATCTCAACTGGAAGTGGAAATTGTTGCTCAAAAAGCTGAACTTGACGCGCAACTGAAAATCAAAGAAGCACAACTGGAAGCCGACTGGAAAGAAAAGGAGGCGATGCTCCTACAAGATGAAGCGAGTGAAGATGAGATTGTTGATTGCTTGAAAGATTTTGAAGAACTTGTCGAGAATGCAGCTGGCGCCGAAAACAAAGCAAAAACCGAACCGAAGTTGGAAGATATCAAGAAAGAAGATGCCCCCGAACAGGATACAAAGTTCAGAGTAAAGGAGTGGTTGGAGAAGATAAATCCTAAACAGGAACCAGCCGATGATGAACCGAGGAACAAAATTCGTGAGTCTGCAAAGGAAAAAGGAATGGTTGGGGACTGGACAGCTTTCGGTAAGCCACCTTTCTTATCTTTGCTTCCTAAGATTAATTTGCCTGTGTTTGATGGAGATCCATGTCATTGGCCGAACTGGTATGGAATGTTCAAAGCGCTTGTTCATGACCAAAAGCTCTCCAAAACACAAAAGATGATTTATTTAAAGGCATCAGTAAAAGGGTCGGCAGAGAAGGCTATTGCAGGAATGTTCTTTGATGGAACAATGTATGAAGAAGCTATCAAAGAGTTGAAACATCGGTTTGGAAATCCAGAGCTTATCTCCAAGTCTTAATTAGAAAGCTTTTGGACTTGCCAACACTGAGAGATGAAAATGTTTTAAGTCTCAGGTCATTTGTTGACAACCTGCACAATATTGTCAGGACATTGAAAACTTATGGTCATGGTGCAGACCTGCAAGCAGCCGCCAACATGCAACAAGTTATGGAAAGATTGCCGCCTAGAATTGCTGAGAGGTGGAGCCGACGAAAGATAGAGCTGGAACCAAAGAAAGTTGATCTCAGTGACCTAGACAGATGGCTGGAGACAGAGGTGCAAGTCAAAGAAATGGCCTATGGAGGTACCAGTGAACCAGAGAAGCCTAAACGTGAAGGAGGGAAGTCCAAAGCAAATGCAAGTAGCTCAAGGTGGCAGGCAAGACGGCAAAATGGGCGAGCTAACACATTTGCAACTTCAGGAGGAAAACTGGAATGTGCTGTCTGCAAAGGAGATCATCAGATTACTGCGTGTGAGACCTGGAAAAGAGCGACTGTGAACGACCAATGGGAGTTAGCGAAGAAACACAATTTATGCTTTCTGTGCCTCAAGAGGAATAATTGAACATGGCGTTGCTCATCAAAAGATTCCTGTACAGTAGAAGGGTGCGGTCGGAGGCATCACCCACAGTTGCACAAAACAGAGGAAATGTTAAGGTTAAACCCATCTGCTGACACATTCCGCCCTGCACAAGCTGCTGAAGAGAATGCACAACAGACAGGAATGCCCACAACCTATGCAACCTGCGGAGCGATTGAGCAACCTGACACTGTGAGACGCACTGGAAAAGTGGCTCTTCAGATGGTACCAGTAATTCTAGAAGGGAGAAACAGTATCAGGATTAGAGCAAATGCATTCCTAGATGGAGGTTCAGGTTCATCTTATCTCAGAGAAGAGATAGCTGATACTTTAGGCCTAGAAGCAGAACGTCGGCCACTCCGTGTTTCAGTGTTTGGAGCAAAGTCTGTTGTGACAGACAGCAAAACTGTGACTGTGCGTGTAGAAAGTATGGATGGTGCAACCAAGAGGGAAGTTCTTCTGTGGACAACTCCAAGCATATGTGAAATGAAAGCAATGGATTGGTCCCAGAGTAAGAAAGGATTGAACCATCTTCGGGATTTACAGATTCCTATGCCGGTCGGACGTGGAGAAGTCGATCTACTCATTGGCAGTGATTACTATGAGGAACTGCTTCTGCCAGTTGAGCATCGTGTAGGCAAACCAGGGGACCCTGTGGGTGTTAAGACACCGCTGGGATGGACAGTTGTTGGACAGGTGCCGGTTGGAGTTAGTGAGTGTCGTGCAGCAAATCACACTTACACGTTTCATGCTATTCCTACTCCAGAGTTGAAAGCTGATGAATTAACGCGGAAGATGTGGGATGATGAACTTGTAGGACTCGCTGATCACAAGAGTGAACCGCTGACCGCAGAGGAAATGCTGGCCGCAGAAAAAGCAACCAGGTCAAGACGGTACCTTGATGGGCGTTATGAAGTGGGGATTCCCTGGGTGGATGATCAACCACCATTGTATTCCAATCGAGCAGGAGCTGAGGGCCGACTCCTTTCGCTCGAAAAGCAGCTTAAAAGAAGGCCAGATGTTCCTGAGAAGTATTGCCAAGTGATGGAGGCGAATGTGGCCAAGGGTTATGTTAGGAAGGTGGAGCCAGGTGAAGTTGATGATGGAGCGAGCTGGTATCTACCGCACTTCCCGGTGGTGAGAGAAGACAAACAGACAACCAAAGTGAGGATTGTCTACGATTCAGCGGCGAGGTATGGGGGAATCAGCTTGAACGACACCATGTTGCCGGGTCCCAAGCTGCAACAAGACATCTTCGATGTGTTACTGCGATTTCGTAAGAACCCTGTTGCCCTTGTAGCTGACCTCACAGAGATGTTTTCGCAAGTTGTTATGGCAAAACAAGACAGGCGATATCACCGCTTCCTGTGGCGAGGGCTAGATCTCACCAGACCCCCTGAAGTGTACGAAGCGATGAGACTGTTGTTTGGTGATCGAGCTTCACCGTACCTGGCGCAGTACATTGTACGACAACATGCTGAAGACCATAAAGATGACTACCCAGTAGCAGTTGCTATCATCCTTCAGATGTACATGGACGACATCATGGCGTCGCTTGAGACTGACAATGAAGCGATAAAGACTCGTGATCAACTCATCAAGCTGCTTGGTGAAGCGGGCTTCAAAATACGGCGATGGTGTAGCAACCGGCCTAAGGTTCTGGAGGATGTGCCACTAGAAGATCGCGTAGCAAATGTTAACATTGAGGAGTCAGAACTGCCATGCATGAAGGCGCTTGGAGTCCAGTGGAATGCTGAAACGGACATGTTTACCTTCAAGTTGAACCCACCAATGGACATTGACTACACAAAGCGAGGATTCCTGAAGAAACTTGCAACTCTGTTTGATCCCCTTCAAATGCTAGCACCATTTACAATCAGAGCAAGGATGGCAATGCAAGAAACTTGGCTGCTGGGACTGGGTTGGGATGATGAGTTCCCAACTGATTTGAAGAAGAGATGTCAAGGGTGGTTTAATGAATTGCCAGAGCTTGCTGGAGTTCAGGTTACGAGGTGTTATCGTGCAGAGGGAAAGCGTGTTGTTGACAGCTCGATTCACACAATGGTCGACGCTTCACAGTTGGCGTATGCAGTAGTCAGTTATGTCCGGCATGAATATGAGTGGAGAAGTAACGGTGCGGTTTGTTGCAGCGAAAGCTAAGGTTGCCCCCACGAAGGCAACAAGTATCCCTCGTTTAGAGCTGATGGCTGCAGTATTGGGAGTCAGATTGTCGAGGAAGGTAGCAGAGCTGTTACAGATCCCATTTGAGGCTTGTACAATATGAACGGACAGTGAGGATGTTGTTTGTTGGATTCAGGGACAGTCCAGGAGGTACAAGACTTTCGTCGCAAACAGAATCTCAGAGATTCACCAGAAGTCAAATCCTCAACAGTGGCGTCATGTTCCCACTGACTTTATCTGTGCTGAGGACGCGACCGGAGGTCTACATGCAAGTCAGTTGACTGTGAACCACCGCTGATTTCGTGGACCTGAGTTCTTGTACCACACCCCAGAATGCTGGCCCCAGAAGAAACGCATCCGAGAAGAAGAGACTTCTGAAGACTGCCAAGTGGAAATAGCCAAGCTGAAGATGACGTTCGTAACTGATGTTTCTGAACCATTGATGGATCCATTGAAGTACTCCAGCTGGACCAGACTGATAAGAAACACTGCGTGGGTGATGAGATTTGTTGCCAAGCTGTCTACCAAGGTTAAGAAGAGGGACAACCTTCCAGAAGCACAGATGAAAGAGTCATTGACACCTGCTGAGTTAGAAGAAGCTAGAAAGTTCTGGGTGAAACAAGCACAGAGTGAGCGATTCCCAGAGGAGGTGCAAAACTTGAACAGAGGGAAGGAAGTGAGGAAGCAGAGCCGTCTAAAAGTGCTAACCCCAACCATGGATGAAGCGGGCGTGTTACGAGTTGGCGGACGACTTGCTAGAGCAGCTCTCCCTTACGATGCCATTCACCCAATGATACTGCTAAAAAAGCATCACATTACTCGCCTAATTGTAGCAGATGTACACAATCGGTGTCACCATGCAGGGGTAAATCACGTCTTATCACAAGTGCGACATCACTACTGGGTTGTGGATGGTCGTCAGGAAGTGAAGAATTGGGACAGAGACTGTAAGGTGTGCGAAAAGCGGTGAGCAGAACCGGCAGTGCAGATAATGGCACCTCTCCCGGAACCCAGACTTGGAACAACCATGAGGGCGTTCGCAAAATCCTGTGTTGATTACGCTGGGCCGTTCGTTACCAAGATAACACGAAGAGTTTCCGCCAAGAGATACTTGTGCTTGTTTACATGTGCAGCCACCAGAGCCGTGCATCTTGAGATGGCATTTTCTCTGAGTAGCGCAGATTTCTTGAATGCATTCAGTCGGATGGTGGCTACCAGGGGGAGACCAGAAGAAGTCACAAGTGACAACGGTACTAGGGAGAGGGAGCTGCGAGAGCTTGTTCAGTCAATGGATCATAAGGGCATTGCAGATGACGCTGCAAACAAGGGGATCAAGTGGAACTGGAATCCGGCCCTTGGTTCGCACTTTGGAGGAGTGTTTGAGTCCCTGATTAAAGTAGCCAAGAAAACCTTGAAGTCAATTGTTGGAAATGCAGGGCTGAATGATGATGAACTCCAAACTCCCATTAAAGAAGTAGAAGCACTAATGAACTCGAGACTGCTGACGTATGAGGGGACTGAGGCCCGTGATGAACCCGTGCTGACGCCGAGCCATTTCCTTGTTGGACAGTTGGGAGGACAGTTAGCGCCTCGAGTCGCTGATGAAGTAGCATTCAACCTTAGAAACCGATGGAGACTAATCCAGAGTCTTGTGAAAATGTTCTGGAAGCGCTGGAGGGATGAATTTCTTGCGACGCTGAACACACGAAAGAAGTGGAGAGAGATACGTGACAACCTGAAAACAGGAGATGTAGTGCTGGTTGTTGATCAGAATTCACCGCGTGCGAAGTGGGATCTGGGACGAGTTGCTGAGGTGTTCCCAGGCAAAGATGGGCAAGTGCGCGTTGTTCGAGTAATCGTAAAAGGTCACAACATCATCCGTCCAGTTACCTGGCTGTGCCCACTGAATGTATGATGCTGACGCTGAGGTCAAGATTCCCATGAGATGAAGAGCTGTACCTGGATCTGCTCTTCGGGGGGGGGGAGAATGGAGAGACAAACTGATCTGAATTGTGACATTTTCTAGTTATTGTTGTGAAGTCCCAGGCGTTCGTGACCGCGTGGGACCTAGACCGGATGTAGACTATTATGGGCTATTAAAAAAAGCACATGGAATGAAAATGGCTGTCGTATAGATGAATTTTGTTTGTGAAACGACAAATATCCAGGCGTTGTATTGGATAATTTGTAGATGCTCATAAACAAAGCAGTTGAAAAACGTAGATATGTTTCAAGTATGCAACTAATTTGTATGACTAAACGAAGAAGATAAATATTGCCACCAAAAACAAAAAGGTACGAGGCTAAAATACACAAATAAATCAAACAAAATATTAAAAGTCCGTTAGGTCAATAAGGAGTCTCGGAAGAAACTTTGTCTGATACGGGAAGCAGCCGTACGTTCGCGTGACAATGGAAAAAAAAGCAAAGAAAATTCAGATTAAATGTCTCGATTAAACCTGTGCACTGGATTGAGGAGGCCTAAGGTCTTCAGGGATATGACTTACATTGTAAATAACGTTGATAGGTTTTCTTTTGATAACTTTTGCGCTCAAACGTTGCTCCTTTGCTTGAAACATCGCTTTGATTAATACTTTCCTTTCCTGCTGTATCGCTTTTGCGTAATCTTGCGTTATGTATGTATCTTTAGCTCTCGATGAATCTTTCAACCTGTTTCTCGCTTGAAAGACTGCGTCTCTGTCCACCCTGCTGAGGAAGAGTGCAATAATTGGTCTCGTGAAACTCTTGGCATCTTCTGAGCGCAGTTTTCCAACACGATGAACTGCATGGAAGTGGATATCTTCTACATTGATATCCATCTCATTTTCAATTATATCATGCACAATATCCATGCAATTTTCGTCGTTGCATTCAGGTACATTCATAAATCAAAGATTCTCGCGTCTAGAATAGTTCTCCAGAGCGATAATTTTCACCTGTTCTTCAAGCAGCCTTGTTTTCAAATTTTCTATCTCAGCTTGTTGGCTGTCACCTTTTGTGAGGTTTACTTTAAGGAGGTCTAGTTCTTGACGATGAGAGTTCAGGTTTTGTTGGCATGGCATGTGTTTTTTCTTGTTGTCGTTGTGGGTTCTTGTTTCTTCTTGGATGTCATTGATTGAGTCCCAAGCCGTCTCTAGAGATTTTTCTACGTCTCTCAGGGAGGCTTCCACACCTTCAAGTTCTCGCTTCATTTTGTGTCTCAAGGTTGAAATTTCGGATGTCAGGTTTCCAAAATGCTCTTGTATTTGGTTATCTAAACAAGAACGTTTGTCCATAATTTGGTTAAAATGCTTCAGGCTAAGGGCCTCAGATTGTTTGCTGATTGAGCAGCTGACTTACTTTAGAAATTCAGTGAAGCACTGGACAAACTAAATCTAGCCAATCTTATTCAAGTTTCCATGGATGGACCAAACACAAACTGGAAGGTTTTCGATAGTTTTTGTTCAGACAGAGCACGAACTGATCCATATCTCCCACACTTAATCAACGTTAGTTCATGTGGTTTGCATGTAGTACATGGGGCCGTCAAGTATGGAGTTACAGCAACTCCATGAAAACTCGACAGTCTGTTAAGATCACTGTATTACATTTTCTCAGATTCTCCAGCTAGAAGAAAAGAACATGAAACCCTTTCAGGGCGCAGCACATGCCCACTCAGTTTCTGTGGAACTAGATGGCTGGAGGATGTTCCTCTGGCAGAAAGGGCACTTCTAGGTTGGCCTCACATTGGGAAATATGTGACAACCACCCTGTCAGGGCCTAAGTCTAAGAGTTCAGTTATTTGATCATTCCATAACCTCAAAGAACATGTTCTGGACCCTCTCAGTACAGCTAAGCTTCAGCTCTTTATAACCATTGCAATAATTCTTATACCTTTCCTAAAGACATTTCAGAATTCAGTCAGAGGAGCCTGTGCTTCCATTCATGGCAGAAGAATTGTACACAATTTGGTGGACACTTTTGGAGAAGTTCATCAAGAAGTCTGTCCTTGACGAAGCTACACCTGCTGCCAAACTTTCTAAAATTGATGTCCTTAAGAAAGAAAATATACTATCATCAAAGAAAGTGGATGTTGGCTTTGCTTGCAAAATTCTTTTACAAGAGGCTCAAGCCAAGAAAAAGGCGAGCCCACTGCAGGTGTTGGAGTTCCAAAGTGAGTTTATTGTTCTGTTGCTGAAACTGACAAACAAGTTTTTGGAGCAGTGTCCTTTGCAGTATGCAATAGTTAGACAACTGACATGCATGGATCCTAGATACATGGCCAAGAATCCAGATTCTGCAATCTCGAAATGTTCCAGTTTGCTTCAACAGCTGACATCTAAAAAACTGGAGTCCTCAGGCTCGTGTGACACTATCCTTCAGCAGTACAAAGCTTTCATTACAGAGGTGCAGAAGTATCACAAAGATGAATTTGTTGCCTACAACTCAGAATAAGGTCTTGAGACTTTCTTGTATGGGTGCATTGGGGAGAAACCGGAGTATTCCAAACTGTGAGAAGCATTCAAAATGTTGCTCATACTTTCCCATTTCGCATATGATGGTGTCAAGAATCTAGATGGTCCTATAGAAGACTCTGTAACAAAGGAACTTCTGGTATCTTGCAGGCAAGCCATGCAAGATACAAGAGCTGCTTAAATCAGAAAAAGAAAACAAGAGGCCAGTCAAAAAGAGAAGAGGAAGAGAGAAGTACAGGAGGAGCTTCAGTCATCAAGGAAGAAGAAGGAGAGACTTTAGAAGAAGCCGATAAACTTGCTACAGAGGCTGAAACAAAACACAAAATGGATTTGTTGGTGAAGTCAAATGCCATGCGTTCAAAATCCCGTGAAAAACGTAAAGAGATTGAAAATGAAGAAAAGAATATCGATGGTCTGCCGAAGAAACTAAAGCTAATGTAAAAGTGGATTTGGCTTATTTGATAATCACCTGATGCAAGGTCACTGAAAATTGTTTTGAGGTCAGTGAAAAGTCAGGGAAATTCAGGGAATTTTTTGGGTTCTAATGAGTGGCAACCCTGTGTAAGTTATGCGGTGACATGCCCATCGTCATCTCCAAACCTATGGCCACTACCCAGTTATCCAATGTACCAGACGAAAAATAATCAAAAGGTGAGGTTATTATTTTATTTATTTTATATCATTAGAACTAGTATCTGACGATTATTTTCTTTCTTTGGGTTAATAGTTTTATTTCATCACAACAGACTCTTGCCTCAGAACATGGAAGGAATACAAAGTAACCTTATATAAGATCTTTGTTGTTGAAAAATGGGCATTCTTAGGGAAAAGATGGCCAACATCAAGGTTTTATAAATTTAATACATTAACCTACATGTGAGTTACTTTTTGGATAGATATTTAGTTTTACTCAAAACTACCTAGAGTTTTCTAGGAGATCTCGTCTTATATAAAAACAGAATTATCTATTCTTATGATCCCATGCAACCTTTTACTGCAAAAGCATCACAAAGAGACATTTCACTTGCCATCTTAAAAACAAAGAAGACTTTAAACATATCCCAGGACACTATAACCTACAAAATCATTGAAATTGACTTGTAAGAATTCCATAAAAGGATTTTTCCCATATATCCTACTTTGTAAGCAGTCAAATGTGTCTTTTGTACAGTTGCCTAAATTTTGTTTCTGTTTTCAATATGGTTAAAATAATATTGCGCATTTCCATTATTGTTATGATACTATCTTTATCTAGGTGAGCAACTATAACTATATTCTTGTTGCTCTTTTTTGTTATTGTTACTGTTGTTCTTTGTCAAGAACTCATGTTATAATTAAGAAAATTTTCCCTATTTGTACTAATGCTTTAATTGTACTTTTCACATTAGGCAACATAATGAACATACCTACCACTGTAACGTCAATTCAATTCAATTCGTTTATTTTGCCATTAACCAAAAAAATACAACATAAATACATTATAGACGACACACAATATTCTTACTATTACAATGTTCATACTTATACTGGTGAGGTAGGGTTAAGAACAAAAGCATTTTTCTCCTCTGGGAGTTAGACCCTATTTTCATGTAAATTCGTTGCGACAAAATTCTATTGTATTGACCACCAACACACCACCAACATGGCTGCCTTGTCACGTGGTTACAAGCCAAAAATACTCGAACAAAAACCGCTTTAGTGTTTAACTATTTTTGTCTCCTATTGCGTGGACAATCCACAACATTTTTGTGGCCCTTCAGAGGCTGCTTGCATTCCCGGCATTTTCTGGTGGTTTTCTCTCTTCTCTGATACTGCTGTCCAGTGGTTTCTGGGACCTGAGAAACTGGTGAGGCAAAAAAAAGGGGACTTTACATTACAAATTCCCGTAGTAGTACTTACATTGGTAAAGGGATAACAATAAAAATGATTGTTCAGATAAGGAGATTTTGCCATAGATTATCTATGAAAACAGATACTGACAATAAATTGGTGGAGTGTTTTTGCAGTGATGTGATGCAGAGTACCTGGTGTGGTTGGAGGGACATCTGTTACCACCATTTTGCTCCTTTGTTGCCTCTTCAGCAAGGCCTCTGCTCTAGGCTGCTTCTCTAGCATGGTGTTCATTGCAGCAGGGGTCTTCTCATAAAGCTTGGTATTTGCATCCTTCAATTCATCCTTGCTCGCATTCATATACGTCTGAAAGATCTCCTCAACATACCCTAAAATAAAAACAGAAAATTCGGTAAAAATAATACTTTTTCAGATTTTTCAAAACAACTATTTTCAAGTTCACATCTGGAGATCCAAATGCTTACCAAAGTTTCGTTCGACTCCCACATCTCTGACAGTGGCTTCACCATTCTTAAACTTTGGATAAGATACTTTCACCCTCTCAACCCCATCTTTCCCTCGACGTTTCACCTCTCTATGCAGATTAAAGTTGAAGTGAACTGCAGCCAAGATGTGCCTAGGATGTAAATGCCTATTTGAGTTGTAGGTTACATTACAATATACATCAATTTTAGAACATCAAGATGGGAACAGACAACCACAACCACGATTAAATGAACAATATGTTACACCTAAAAATTTGGGTAGGGCTTGTGAACAGGGGATCACTGAAGCCAGAATGTTTATTGATGAAATGATTAAGGAATCCCTTAAACTTTGCCAAAATAACTCTCCCATTGCCACTGAAGGTAGAGGTGGCACTCCAATGGAGGTGCCATTCACATGGCTCTATCACTCAGATAAGGCTTCACAGTCTTTCAGTTTTGCAATCTTTGACTGTACTTTGCGGATTTCTGTGGAAAGACAATGAGAAAAAACAAAACTTTCATAAGGGTTTGGAGTGATCAGGTAATGTATCAGTCAGTATCCAGGCCTCTCGCACTGGTCTTGGCTAATGCCCGACCCCCAGGATTGACAGTGTGTGCAAATGCCCTACAATTGCCCCAGGAGGGAGGGGGGGCTATGGTTGCAGCTGGAATTGATTGATGCATAATGTTTGGAACAGACAAGAAGTTTACAAAAATATAAATAAATACAATCTACAATGATAGTGAAGATCGGTATATCCTTACTCTTCTTTAGATGCCAGATGTCGAAGTATTGAACAATATTCGTAAGAACATTTTTCATGTGGCTGGCTATAGTGGTGTGTCTGTCTGAAATGAATGTGGTGATCAGAAGGCCATAAGCCAGCAAGAAGTCCATGCAATGTTTAAATGCCATAAATTCCATCCCCGTACTATTTCCAGCTTCATTCCTCTATAAAAGAAAATGATGGATATAAATAAAACAGAAAGACCAGTTTGATGTCTCCAATGAAAATTAAATTATTGGTAAGGTCAATTAGCAAGTTAAAGAAGTGCATCTGAGAATAAAAGAGTAGTGTACATACATTATCAACTCTATATAAAGTATACTGTATTTCTAAGTGACATTGCAGGGAGCTACACTGTAGGTGCATCACCCAGAAATAATAATGATAAAAAATATATCTAACCTGAACCAGAGAAAAATGAATAATCATGGAAACAGTGCAGCAGAAGATAGTATAGGCACCAAATTTTGCATTGTGTCCCATGCTATCATGGCGACCATCTCCTGCAATAATAATGCCATCTTGAATGGCCTTTAGCTTTGCAACCATCTGAGCTTGGTATCTTTGCCAGTACAGGTAGATTGAATGGAAGAGTTTGGTCTATCAAAGGCTCCTAAGAGCTAACTCATTCATCCGTATAACCAAAATTGTGGTGAAAATGTGATCAGTTGTTGGAGATGTTGAAGCTACACTCCTTATCCCATGCAACCAAAATCGAGATTAACATTAAGGTCTCTACCTTTAATTACAAAAAAGTTTGTTGTTGGGTTGATTAATTGATATTGGGGTTTTACGAGATAGAAAATATTTTGCTATTTTTGTCCCATGAATGGGAGTTTGAGGAAGGAGACACAAAACAGAGTATTCACTGCAAAACCTGTTCAAGCAAGTAGAATGCTATATCCTAACACAACATCTAACTTTATTTTCCTCAAATTGAACAATACTTAATGTTAACAAGGTTAATCTACAAAATGTTTGAAAGTTGCTCTTTAACTTTATTTATTAACATAGTTAACACTCAGATGCAGTGATTAAATAGGAAAATATGCAATTATACATACTTTCAGATATACCTGATCAAATCTTACATAGAACTGAAACTAAATGCTAGCAGTAATCTGCAACAGATAGTGGAAATCGACAAAAGGAAATGCAACCTCTAAATAGTTCCTACAACTACAAGATTGAGGTTGTTATTTAATTGTAAGTAACAAGAACACAGCATTTCTTAACAACAATCAAGGAAGTGTTAATTTTTCTGTGGCAAATTTTATCTTCTTTATGGGTAGAAGTATTGCACATATCTTGCTTGTATTTAGTTTTGTGACATGTGCTTTGATAGGGAAACTTTGCAAGTATAGTAACATTCTAAGGGCCTCTTGATATTAGCTCGGTAACCGGGACAAATTCTGGGGTGTGTTCATATGGGAATTTTCAGCCCGGTTTACCGGGATGAATTCAAGAAAGACAATCAAAATTGTGGAACATAAATTTGTATTGTTTGCAACTTCCAAAGCTTTTTCTACCCTTGTAACTTTACTAATAAAGCTAATTCACATACTTGTAAAGTGGAAATACTTCCAAGATCAAAACTATGCCACTTTGTTGGCCGCTATGTTTTGAGAGCGAAGCTATTTTGTTTAAAAACTTTCATCATTGTCACTGGGCTGGAGTGTTCATATGGAAAAATTTTCATCCTGGTTACCGTGATGTGGGCTGCAAAAACTGAGATCTCGGTTACTGGGCCAGCTCAGCCTCTGATATGAACACATCGATATTTTTACAAAGAAAAGAGTGGCAAGGCGAGATCTCGGAAACCAAGCCAGCCTGGTTTACCGGGCTCATATGAAGAGGCCGTAAGTATATCTCACCTAATCTTATATAGAACTGAAACTAAATGCTCCAGGCAATAATCTTCAACGCATAGTGAAATGTACAAAAGTTAATGCCATCTCTGTGTAGTTTTTATGACCTCAAGATTGAGGTGGTTGTGATTCAAGTCTAAGTAACAACAACAGAACATTTTTCTACTACTGGTATATCTCATCTACCAGGGGTAATCTTATATAAAACTGAAACTAAATTTTAGGTGAAAAAAGAATATGCAATGTTTTTGCAGTTGCCAACTACCTCAACATTGAGGCAGTTGTGATTTACAATGCAAGTCTAAGTAACAACAATACATTTTTTAACAAAAGTCTTGGTACTTCTAATCATTGTCCTGCACAATTTGCATAGACAAAATTATTTTATCAGCATTTGAAATGCAAAATTTTCTCTTTTTTATAGGCAGAAGTGTTGCGTATATCATTTTTGTATTTAGTTTTGTTACATCTTCTTTTATATTGTATCCCTCGGTACATGATAGTTTAGCAAAGAATTCTTTAAGAGGGGCACTTGGTGAGAAGTAACGTCCTATTTTCTCACCTTGCAAATCACCAAGTAAGAAATTAGCCAACAACGTTGCTGACAAAAGTGACACGAGCATCATCTGTCCACAAGAAGTGCACTTCACCATTTCAGGGTCATTATCGTCCTCTGCTGCGATTCTCCCATTGCAATTTACACAAACATACAGCTTGCTGATATCAGCTGCCAGGATTCTGCCCTCAATCTCTTCACTTTTTGTTTCTTTAGGCTTAAGTTTCTCAGCCTCCAATGCCATCGCTTCAGAGATCTTAATTTCTTTGTTGTATGGTGAAATAGTTGAAGACTGAGCGCACTGGAGATACGTCTTATTAAAATAGCCCACTCTCACATCTCCAAATACGTACACCTGCCCTTGTGCAACCGTTTCTATCCCATCCTCCCAGATGGTGGCAGTAATTACAGCAGTTCCATCACTTACAACGAGCTGACACTTCTTCACCTCTTTGCCTGTGGAACGTGAAGTTACAGTCGTGGTTTGTCCTTTCGAAAGAACTCTAGCTTTAACTGAGACAATGTTGCCAACTGTAGAGTGCTGCAGTATCTGCTGAAGAGAAGGGTCTTTAGCAACTTGTCCTGTTACATCTTTCCAGCGGAATGACAAGTTCTTTGCATCTTGCACTTGTGAAAAGATATACAACTTATATTCTTCGACATCAGGTTGAAATCTGCTCTTCTGTGGACTAACAGTCAATATTCTAACAGGCGTCTTCGAGGTCTGTTGATCTTTCAACTTCTTGTGTTTGTCTGGCGAGAAGCAAACGACGCGACTGACTTCCTCCTTTTCTTGGATTTTAAAATCAAAATACCTGTTTCCAGAGCTCGGAATCTTGATCTCTGAAACGGTATGGATATATCCCTCTATGTCTTTGTATTTTCGCTTAGTTGGACTGCCTGAACTCAACATTCTAGATGCCATATTGCGCGAAAGCACGAGGTCCGAAGGTAAAGCTTATTTATGGGCATGTGTAGGGTTTCCTTTTCGCATTACCATGGAATCAAAGCGCGTTTTGGCCTGGGCTGTAGAGAAATTTCGGGCAATCGAAAAGCAATGTATGTAAAATTAATATTTTATGTCTTGGGGCTGCCTTCGGTGGCCCCAGTTTAAGTCCTCCACAGTTTGTAAATAAGCAACTGGTCTTTCATTGGCAATTGGATTTTTTAACAAATTTCTATTGATTTACTTTGTTTTGTCGTTTGCATAGTAGTGCTGAATGCACAACAACCACCACAGAAAAAAACAGTTGCGGTTTTCTGTGTTTTTTATGTAGAGCTACACTGTATATAATTAATCTTTGTTATTTATTTACTTATTTATTTCTTTAGTTTTGTTTCACATCAGTGGTTATCTTGTCAAACAATATAATTATTTACTTTTAGACATGCTATGTAACTGATATACAAGGTGCAACAGAGTATCATACTGTACATTACAGTATTTCATGTAAAATGCAGAAAGTAAATGAATATCATCAGATACGTATATGAAAATTTCTTATTGAATGCTGTTGTAATTTTGGATGCAGCAAGGTATATTTCCTGGCATTTTCTTTTGTGAAAGCTTTATTATAACGAAGGATTGAATGATCAAAAATTTTGGTATAATTTTTTTTTTTATCAGAGCTACATGATTAGTCCTGTTGAGTTCAGGAGCATTTTCTATGTATGGCATGAAGCCATGAATTTTTTAGTTTATATTACATGTAGTAGTATATGGTTGCCTTTGCACTCAGTTTGTAAATTAGGGAAAATTAAAACAATCATGTTTACTTCATGATTATCTTTCAATGCCAGATATTTTATCCTACAGGAATTTTCAGTGTGCTCAATGGATTGATTCTGTAATTATTGTTTATGACATTTGAGCAGGATGTACATATTGTGAAGTTATTTTCAATAACAAGTAAAACTTTCTGGAAAAGTCATGGCAGTGTGACATTCTTACTGCATTGGGCACATTGTTTCTTAAATGAGTTCTTGATAGTGTTCATTATTGCTCAATTACAGTGCATTCAAGGTAATGAAATCTTCCATGTGCTGCATATGCTCTTTTGCAGAGGATTAAATGGTGCTGGTTTGTTTCTCATTTGAGCAGTAGTTGAGGTTGCTAGGAGAGATCCTCACAATCTTGAGTTTTATTGATCTTTTTTTCAGGTGTTTGGACACAACATTAGTCTTTCTTTGTGTTAATATGGGCTCAACTTGTATTTTGTTTACTTCATCTGTGTCAGCATTATCCTTCAGTGATAATGTGAGTTGTACACCAATATACTTGAACAAGGAATCAGCAGCACCACGATACTGTTGTCATCCATTGATTGTTTTTGGACAGTATGCTCATTTGTAGTTGAACATTTCAGCTGAAATTTAAAAGAGAAATAAGGTTAAATTTATTATCATAAAGGCATGAAATGAACTGGCTTTTGCACCCACAATTACAGTGCTCTACAGTGCATTTCTGTATCTTACCTGTTGTAAGGACTCCATTTACCATGATAGGGATGTTTGGTAACCACCCCCAATGTTGTGCATAATGTGAATTGGTTTTGTGCAGTTTTCCATTCTTTATTGCGTTAACGATTACTTATCCTTAGCAACTGATTAGGGAATAGTATGGGATGAAAAAGTACAATGTCTCAATTAGATGTCAAAGATACAAAAATTGGTTTATGATCACTGAAATATGATTCAAGAACACCTGATGATGTTACAAGATGTGGTACATTTGTGTAAATATGATCTATCAGTGTGCGATAATCAGTTGTGAACTGTGTCATTAATTGTGTGTAACCCTTTTCTTCAATTAAATATTTTGAGAGTGCTTTTTTCTCTGATGTATCTTCGAGCAAGTTTATATTAAAGTCTCCAAGAACAAGAGTAGGTACAACATTAGCTAGTTTTGTATCATGAAGATGTTTTAGGGCATCAACAAGTTTTGTTGTAGTTACTTTGCTCTTAGAGCGATAGATACCAATGACATCCAGGTGTTTAATTAGATGATTGGTAACCATTATTGTAATTTCTACTTGGTTGTAGTTAAATCTGTATGGAATTTGTGAACAAAGAATATTATTTGCTACATACATAGCAGTACCATAGGATGTTCTTACATTTGATTGGCTGTAGTCATTTCTGTATAGCTGAAATCTTGGTAAATTGTAGTCATCACTTATATCTGCTGTACAAAGCCTAGTTTCCACACAAATGTTAACATCAGCTTTTTGCATATTGTAGTCACTTTGCACATCATTAATATGTAAATGTAAAGATCTAACATTATGGAATATTACAGTGAATAGTGATAAACCAGTATTTTGAAGCGAAGCTCTTGGAGAAAGAGTTGCTTCAGTTCTTAGCCTTTCCATTTCTTGTGCTACATTTTCATTTACTTTTATCTTCTGCTCATTTAAATTCATGATATACAGATTTGAACTGTTTCGGACGCGACTTAAGCTAACATAATGCATATGCCCCTTTGTTGAAGATGGGAAATCAACAACTGCTGCATCTAAAGTGTCACCTTGACAACGATGAATAGTTTTTGCAGCGGCAGGTCTTAATGGAAATTGTCGGCGAAGAATTTGTACCTGGGTTTTCTTGTTAATTCTGAATTGTCTTGTGACCTCTAAAATTGGTGTCCAATTTTGTTCAATATTTTTCTTATGATAAAGATGACAGTTTTCTTGGCGTTGTTTTCTGCCAATGCCTGGATCAGAAAAAGACACCCATATTATACTGGGTCTGCTAGAGTTCTCAACCCTATAATCTATGTTTTCTATAATGCATTCTGCACCATTTGTCAAACCACCAGTAACATCAATATTGCTTGTTAAATCATATTTTGCACCAGTTGCTATTTGGACAAGTGAATATAAGCCCATTGTTTTAGTTGGGTCATCTGGTACTTTTGCTTTCATTTCTTTTTTTAGCTCATCAGAAATGTCTCCAATGACAATATCTATTGCTTTTATCTGTGCTTTACGAGTATTTGATGAGGTATATATATTGTTATTGTGGGCCTTGACAGATGCATTTGTAGTGAACAGATGTGTGATATTCTTTGGATAAAAGTTATTTACTTCTGAAATCATATTATGAAGACATCTTTGTTTCAAGGTTACTATGTCGTCCTTGGTATGCTTTCCTTCTCTTAAACGATTGAGCAGCTCTGCAAACTGCTTATCATCTTTTTGCCTCATTATCTGAGTTAGCTCAAATAAGGTGAAGTAATTTGTCCACAAGTTTGTTGCTAAAGCACCATAGCAAGTGTTTGGATTTTTAAATATCCAGCTATCGAAAACAGGTTTTAATTGGAACAAATCTCCAACAGTTAAGACACTTATTCCTCCAAATGGCTCCTTTGTGCCCATTATATCTTGTAACCTTGAATTCAAGAAATTAAACATACCACTTCCCACCATAGATATTTCATCAATAAATAGTACTCTTAGTTTGGACAATTTTGTTCTTAATGTATTGAGCCTGTCACTATCAAGTTTACAGTAGTCGAATCCTTTATTGGCTGGCACTTTAAAAGTTGAATGTAAAGTGTTTCCATTTATATTAAAGGCTGCTTTCCCTGTAGGGGCTGCTTTAAGTACTTTAACCTCATCTGGATTTTCACCAGGTATACTATTGAGGTATCGAATCAGTGCTTCATACAATGCATTTGTAACAGTTGATTTACCAACACCTGCACCACCTGACAGAAAGAGTTTGAGAGGCTTGTCACTGGTTTTGATAGAGTGTAGTACATGGTAGAAAAACTGCCTTTGTTTTTCATTTAATGAGCGTACCAGCTTATAATATTCAGAATCAGATAAACGCTTGATAACTAATTCTTCATGGTCATTGCATCTAGGAAATATGCCAATGTCATCAAGCAAATCATACTGGCTATGAAGCTTATTGTCCCCTGGATCAAAACAGCCAAACAATTCACTTGGTTTTTGTTTTTGTGCACAGTCTTGTTTATTATTGTGTTGTGTATTTGGTGCCACATTATCATGGTTGTCACAGTAATCACTGTTGAAATCGTCTATGGCTTTTTGTAACATTTTGTTATGGCATTCGTATTGCTGGCTGTTACGAAGGATAACATGGTTCAGTTGCTCAAATCTTTCTGCATAGTTGTCACAATTTGCTAACAAATCAGTACTTTCATTTCGCCATGGAGTACAAAGCATAAGCTGTTCTCTGTAAAAATTTTGTGGATCTCTATCTTTATGAAATCTGACAGAGCGGATGATTTTGGGCCTACATCGTTTTACAACTTTATTGCCACCTCTCATGTTGTACTCATTTTTATTGGCACTTGTATCATCAATAGTATTATGAATCTCGTCATCATTATTGTCATCAGAATGGGTTTCTGGCACAAAATCATTTGAGCTTGTAAGTGGTACTTTATCACTAGTACTTTCGCGTACACAATTGAACCAGGCAGCAAAATCAGCTAAACAGAAGTTTTGTAGCTGCTTTGGTCTTCTCTGATAACGCTTAATAAGGTTGTCAGACTCTATGTCGGGTGAATTATCTGGTAGTTCTTTTAGTTTGTCAAGTGACTTTAGTAGAAAGGCCCTTTCATCTGGATTTGAAGTATTGATGAACTGAAAATCACGGGTTGATCTCCTCATTGGCATTTGTAATACCAAGTAGGCTGCTTCTTGAGCACTAATTTCTACAGCATTTAGAAATTTGTTGCCAATGTGTCTCACTTTGTTAGCAATATCTTGATTACCAGATTTAATTTCATCAGTTGCTTTTTCAAGAAGTCTGCTTATTCCTCTCTGCCCTTTTGTAATATAAGCTAAGATATATGTTGCACATGCATAGGGATCTAAGACATATTGCAGGTCCATGTTCGCTTGCCAAGCTTTCAATAGTGTAGTGTTGTAGTTATTTATCCTTATCTCTGAGGGCGTTCTCTTCAAAAAGAGAGTGTCGCGTTTTAAAGTATATCTTAAAGCCAATACGTAGTTTTCCTCTGTCAGTCGCAATTTGTCAAGAAATTCTTGAAAACTGATATCTTCCCCAAATTTCATCATGTCAAGTTCAGTCTTAATTCTTTCTGCACTTTCTTTAATGTACTTCTGTTTTTCTGGACAAAGAGTATCATAATCATCAAGTGGTCTCAATATCATAGTTTTCTGCATGGGTGGCAATGGAAAGTTGAACCTACAAACTTGATGCCCATTCTTTTTACATGTCTTTGCATGCCTGTGTTTTTGTAAATTTACCAGATCTTCCATAGCAATACTTTTGGCATTTTTGCAAGTGACATATTTATCTACAAAATTAACAACTTCCTCTTCAGAGCTTTTCCCATATTGTGGTCCATCTTTAATCCAAAAGAGAGCATGGATATGAGGACTGCCCCTTTGCTGAAATTCAACTCTATAAAAATAATCAGCAACATCTCCTACTGGGATCATATCACTTCTTAGAACATCACGAATAAAAAGTTGAACCATGTGGTCAAAGTTTCTTGCACATGTTACTGGATCTTTTTGAATAAGATTTGATTTTTGCTGCCAACTCATGTTTTTTATATCATCATCTGTGTATTCCTTCTTTTCAATGAGTCTTCCTAAAGCCTTAAGCAAATGTGTCCACCTTGTTTCTGCAGCTGAGAAAGAACAGAACCAGGTTGGGTTACCAAGTTGACGAATCATAGCAAATAAATCTTTCTTACACTTTTGGAAGTATGCTGGGCTCCCTCGTAAATTCTTAAGAACTCTGAAACCTTCATCAAGATGAACAAGTTTGTTGATGTAATCTTCTGACTTAAGTTCACCTGCTGTGTACTTTTTGCCTTTTGTTTTACACTTTCGTAAAGAAATGCAAGCAGTATCCTGGATTTGTTTAATTTGAAGTTTTTTAAGTTTATAAAATAAGTTAGGGATTGATTCTGCAGCTCTCCTGTCTTGGCATCGCAATTCCCACTTAGCAACAGTACTGTATGATAACGGTATCTCCCTATCTTTGTTGTCTGTTCTGCGTTTGCCACAAAATATTGTGGGAAAAGACAAAAATTCTGAATCTTTATCCATAAAAATGCCTAATGGTTTGTTTCCCTCACCTGGAGCAAAGCTTAAAATTTTATCAGAATTTTCACATATATCTGGTTCTTGCAATAAAGTGTCTGTTACTCCAGAAGGGCGCTCTTGAACCTCACACCGGCTATCATTTTCATTACTTTCTGGTTCAGAACTCATGTTAGTGCCAATGTCAATTATATTGCTTGCAGTATTACTACCTTGATCTTCATCATTTTTGCTACTTGTTTTATAGTTATCATGGCCTTGAAAAAATTCCTGCCAATCTTGTTCACTTATATGAGAAGTATTGTAATTTTGCCAGGAATCTTGTACTTCAATACCTTCACTTTTAAACAACTCACTAGTACTGACAAGATATTTGGCTGCTTCTAATACTTTCATAGGTCTAACATTTTGAAACTGATAATGGTGCTTGTAACTCAGACTTCTCTTTAGCTTTATTGGAATAGTTTGTGACTCACTGATCGATCTAGGCAATATGTAGACTGTTGAATTTACATCACTTGGAACATTAACTACATTGCCATGAATTAGAAGCTGACCCCCTCTTGGAAGTTCACGAATTTGCATGAAAGGGATGCGTGGTGATACAAGTCTTTCCTCCAATGGAGTCAAATCAAGTACTGCAGGTTTTTTAGGGAAACTCATACCATTTGCTTTTGAGCACTGGGGTAACTTACTTTCTTTTAAGTTTGAATGGCAAGTGCTACAGATCCATTCAGTATCATCAACACTTTTTAGCCCAGTAATACAAGACTTAACGAGTTTTTGTTGGCATTTGCTATAATTGTTTACATTGCACTTTGTGACTGATGACCTGTACCACTATTGATCACAGCAGGTACATATGTATTCAGG
The DNA here is from genome assembly GCF_977016875.1 of Pavona decussata. Taxonomy (NCBI): domain Eukaryota; kingdom Metazoa; phylum Cnidaria; class Anthozoa; order Scleractinia; family Agariciidae; genus Pavona; species Pavona decussata. The sequence continues at coordinate 2,678,696 of NW_028145512.1, read as the reverse complement.
ACCACACCTGATATTTTTGTGAAGCTGGTCTATTATTTTGTTACTTGTGTCATTATTATTGTCAGTTGACATTTTTTTTTGCTGTTGCATTACAAGTATTAGTGTTTGTATTACCTTTTCTAAGTTTGGCTTTGTCTCTTTTCCTTTTATTTTCTTTGCCTCTGAATTCAGCATTTTCCCGTTTCTTTTGCATTAGCTGTTTCATATAAGCCTTGCGTTTTGTGTTTTTATTTGCTTCAGATATTGGTTGTGTTTTTCGTCTCTTAACGTTTTCAATTTCTGTATAAGCAGTATCTAGCCTCTTTTTTCGGATGTAATGCCTCTTGCGTGTTTTTTGTTTTTCTCTTGCTTGTTCATTGTCCATTTCCGTATGAGCAGTATTTTGTCTCTCGCTTTGGATGTAATCCTTCTCACATGCTTTTTGTTTTGCTTTTGCTTGTTCAGCATCAATTCTAACTGCATAAACTAACTGTTGATCTTTATAAAAATAATCATTTGCCACCTGTTCTCGTCTGTTACATTGCAAATTTAAAAGATTTACAGTAGAAACATAATGGTATTCTCCTATGTGACCAATAAAAACTTGGGTTGAATTTCTCTGAGTGTTGACTGGATGGATAACTGTTAGTGGAGAAAAGTTTTCAAATGATTCTGCTATGTTGATTGTCAGATTAAGACAATTAGCAACTGCTTGAATTATTATTCCATCAGCCCATGTTCCTTCTCTTGACATATCGTTGAGATAATCCTGCCATGATCGTTCAGTATTGCTTTCTATAAACAGCTCTGGGTTATGCAATAAATACTGCATTCCTTGGCTTCGTATATGCAAATGGTAGTCGGGAGTCCCAAACAACTGATGTGATATAGCACGAAAGAAACAATCGCCTGCACCTCCAACATCAATAGCAACTCTACCAACTTGAGACAATCTCGATTCTAGTAATGAGACTGGGTTGGCTACAGATAGGCAATTTGCATTTCTGTTTTCATTGCACTGATTGGTGGGACCAGGATTTTTCTCTACATCACCACTAAGTGAGACAATACGACTCAACACCCATAATGCTTTTAATCTGGAACATTTCAATCGAGCTAAACCAGTCATGTTGGTAATGTAACTAACCACAGGAACTTTCTTGTGTTTAGGGCTTCTGATTTGCACAAAAACTAAATAAAAGCACTGATTAGACCCGTAGCTATATTTTACAGACTGTTTGGACTGTTTGCATTTATGTGTGATGCAAAACAGGTCATAAGTTAGCCTGTGGTACACATGACTTTTTCTGCTGAGATATTCATGGAGTTTCGATGACTTTGGAACGATTTTGAGGGCATGTTTTCGCAATGACTGTCTCACTTTTCTACTCTTTTGCAAAATGCGTTTTAATTGCATTGAAGGTATTCTTGAGAGGGCTCTGTCTCTCGACTTGCAAATTTTACGGGGCTGGCTTGAATTGATAAATAGGTGAAAGCGAGATCTTCTAATCATTTGTTTATTTACATGTACCTGCATTGTTTCCTTGATTTGTTTGTCAGCGTGTTCGTCACTGCATATACATCCTAGTGGAAGAGTTTTCGGTCCACTATCATTAAGTTGACTTTGTGAATCATCGTTTTGGTACCAACAAAGGCAAAGAAACGAACGTACATTACAAGCGATGGAGTTAAACTTCTTCTGTATGTAGCTGATAAAGCTTTGCATTACACCATAAATCTGCATCTTAACAGTTTTTAAGGTAAGTTTGTTTGCCAGTTTGATAGCTGGGCCTTGTACGGCTATTGTATCGCAAGGCCTTGTACGGCAATCTGTATAACACATGTACGCGCGACCGTGGAACCTGATCGAAATTTGCGCTGTAAAAACAGATTTAGCCACATTGTAGGTCGCTTCACTTTTTATGTATGTGTTGTAAGTTTTAAAGCAAATGAAATAATCGTCAACAGAGAGAATTTACTTACCGAAATGACGTGTGAAAGAGAGTTAAATATTCCTACCAAAAATGGCTTCCTTCTCTGGCACGGAACACGAGGCGATGAGACCCAATGGACAAAAACAGCTCCTGGAGGGGACAGTACGTATGCGGGCTCATTTTCGGAGTAAAAAGAATGTCTTGGACTAATTTTATTTACTGAATACCCACCTTAAAAATATAAATTCCCTCACGGTGTTTTACAATCATTTAATCACGGTGTTTTGCAATCTTTAATTAGGCTTGTTTTGTTTGCTATTCGTGGCAAGTTGACTTATTGGTCAGCGGTTGCTCAAATCCAACCAAGTTTTACGTCACTTCCGCTATTTTCGCTAACGACGTCACATCCGTCTACGCAGATTTTGCTAATGCCGTTTTGTCCATCTCTGCAAAAACTCATCCATTGCTTCGCAAGCTCCGCAATGAATGAGTTAAAAATGATAAAAAAGTAAACTTCATTATTTATACTGTAATAACATAAAATCCCGATAATGAGCCCTCTCAAACTCTCAAACATAAATATCCTTGTACTAATAGGAGCCCATGGATTGTTAATGGTAAGCTGTTTTAGGCTGTTTTCTTAGTGTTTATAACAGTTTTATTGTAAATTTGTCTAACCCATTCTGGAATGCAAACTTTCTTCCTAATATGCCCAGCGAAAAAAGCCCTTAAGTTGAACTAAATATAAATTCAGGGCTAATTATTTCGGTTATTTCAACTCCAAGAAGGAAATGCACTTGTCAGACCTGCACAATCAGTTTATCGTCTAAAATTCCTTTCTGTAGTTTTACTGACTGCAATACAAGCAATCATTTTACGATAATACAATTAATTGAAAAATGTAAATAAGGCTCACAATAAATAAAATGGGGGTATTATCATACAAAACAAATGAGACAAGACTTACCCTTTGATATTTGAAGAATGTGTTGATAGACACACAACCAAGTCCCATATGGCAAAACACTTGCAACACTTTGGTAGCTGATCCTCCTGAAAGCAGAGTGCTCATACAAAGGAGAAAATTCCCGGCTGGTATCTTTGAGTCGGGCAACAAGGGCTGGCTGTACCATGTGTGTTCGTTCTGACATTTTTGGTTAATGCAGGTTGTTTTAATAATGACCTCTGTACCATTTTCTCTGGCTTCAACCAGTGGATTATCAGCTTTGCAGATTGTACAAAATCTAAAAAGCAGCAGTAATTTTGTCAAGAAGACAATGTGCTTTGGTTCAGATCTTAGGTTTGAACCCTTCAGTGGCAACCTGCAAAAAATAGTAATGTAATAAAAACCCTGTACTACCCCATAGCTTTGCAACTTACAAAACCCTTAAAAATATTACCCTTTGAAGTGTTTGTAAAAGGCAATATATAAATAATTACAGTACTTTAAGGCAGACAATAAAAGTTAATATATTTTTGATTACCAGTACCCTTACACATATTAAGCATCCCTTAACTAATTCTAGGGTCCTTTTTGCATTTGCCAGGATTTTTTGCCTTTTGTTCACTGGCTTCTGAGATGTTACAAAGTATTTAGAGTGTACACGTAAAAAGCAATCAGATCTCGGTGTCAGAATTTCAATTTGTGCAGCAGAGAAACACTGAACTTCCTCCTCCTCATCCTCTTCCACGTCCTCCAACTCCTCTTCTGCAGTCATCCTTTTGTCATTACAATAACTTTCCTGATTGCCTGACTCCTGATTAGCCGATGCTATGGGCTCAGCAATATCCTTGGTGTCTAAACCAAAAAATAATGGTGCACACATGCATTTAAGTTATGGATTGCTATTTCAAATATTCTAAATGACCTTGACCATTAGTGATTTGAGCTACTTCGTATGAATATGAGAACATTTCCTTGGCTACCTGGCACCTAAAATTAGCTTAATTCTAAATCTATGGCCTTGTATATAGTCTCCAATTTTTAGCACCATCCCTTCTGACGTCTCCTCATTGGATTCCATTTTCGAACCTGTGTGTGTATTTTGATGGAATGGCCAAACTTGGGGACTACTTGCAGTAGTAAAAAACTACATTCTTGTGTCTTTTTACAGCACCATTCCTTTTTACAATTCAGACGATATTATTTTAGTTACAAAACTTATACTATCTTTACTTACTTCCGCTTCTTCGCCGGTACTTCCGGTTTTCGTTTTTCTGCCTAGAAAGATGCCCTTGAAGCGTTCGAATCTTGTTTTGCAAAAGTCTGTTCTGATTTTCAAGAACAGAAAAGTTGCTGCACTTGCTTTTCGACCCGGCTGGTTCATCATTTCCTGGTGATGGTGCAGCTGTTTCAACTTCTACGGTTTTGTGGGAAGTCGAGCCTTCAGTGGTTGAACGAGCAGAAATCAAACCTTCCGTGATTGAACCTGTAGAAGTTTCACCAGTAGAACTAAATTCTATTATTTCAACTTCAGCTGATTCAGTCACTGAATGCTCAATCGCTGGAGGTTCAACTTCTTCTGGTTGGCTTCTTGTGCTGGAAGCAGGATTCACTGCCGACGCTGTGCTGCATGTGGCCGTGGCAGTTCCAGCTAGTCTCACTCGTTTCTTCCTTGCTTTATCGATGGTATCAGAACCAATTCTGTGGCCTGACATTGCTGCTTTGACTGCCTACAAGGACAATCGTTATAACAGGCTTAGAAACAGCGAAGGCAATTTTTTGTCGCATTCTTCAACGGCAAATCAACAATAAGTTCAGTATGACAACAACGATTGATTTATCTCACCATTCTTTTATCTCTCGCGGATATAGGTTTTTCTTTCGCTCCACTGTGTATACTGGGAAATACGCATACTCCGAGCTCGTCCCTTTGAAGCCATTTGTTGCTCAGATCTATCTCATTGCCGAACTGGAACATAAACGCTTCTGGTTTAAAATGGACCGAGCATAAATGGGAATGTACTGATGGTTCCCACTTTGCCCGTTTCAGCTTAACCCAGTCGACCCATCTTTTACGCCGTTTCCGTGCTTCTGGCCTTGTATCGCCATAAAACGGAAACTGATGCTTCGAAATATTCCTCTCCACGTCCTTGATGTTACTACAATTGGCAGCGACGCACCGGTTAGGCATAATTTCGTTTTTTTTTTTTTTTGCACGACCACATCACAGTTTTCGCAGTTCCGTGTGGTTCCTGAAACTACGTCACGCCACGTGACTAGAGCCATGCCCCGCAGAACTCAGTATTGAGCCAAACACAGCTCCGTTTTGGTGCGATTTTTGAAATTTCAACAGGCCACAGAAAAAAGAATATTTAAACAAATCGATTTATTTTTTCGCAGAACTAAATTAACATGGATATTTCAACTAAGCGAATAAAAAAAATTGGGGTTAGGTGCACTTTAAACTCGGCCATTTTTTTGGCACTTGAAGAGTAGTTCAATAGGGAAGAAATTAAAAATTTTGTAAAAAAATCAGATTTCGATCAAATTCCCAAAAAAGCTTCTCAACACAACAACAAACATTTGCTTCTCTAGAGTAATGGGATTTTGTTTGGGATTTGTAACGCTTTCTTTTTAAGGCAAATTCTTAAAAGTGTGGCCTAAAGTGGCTGCTGAAAGCCCTCTCAGAGCGGTAAAACGAAGATGGTCGCACTACAGCTACATTACAAATCGAACTGAGCTGAAAGTTATATTTATGTGAATCACTTACATAGACCATTCTTCTGAGAAAGTTTGAGGGATTTCATTTTTTTCTTGTCCGAACGGCGATAGTCGATATTTACAGACGGCTCTTAAAGAAGACTTGTGTTATAAATCATTTGAACTGACTAATGTTATCCTGCAATAAATCTCTTATTTCCCGTTATTGAAAAATGACGTGTAACATTGCCATTCATGTGTAACTGCCTTCGATATAGTAAGAGGCCACCATAAATATACAAATGGAAGTCCAGATTCTAAGACACAATGTTAATTGAATGAATGCATGTTAAAACACACCACTAGCACCCCCCATACACTTTTGCGGTAACATTATTCCTCACCGACTTCCCAAAAGACAAAGAGCCTGATGACATCGAACGGACTCTCTAATGTACGATTAATATATATATATTTAGCCAAGCCTAAAAGCGGAGCGCCAATTTTTTCATAGCATTTATAGGGTCTTATAGGAATCTGCTTATCGTATGAACGTAGTAACCTTACCAGTTGCTCATCCTTTCGGCAGTTATATATATTTTTAGTGCATATGCAGCAAACTTCCCATCAACAATAACAGTATAATACAGGGGGCACAATTACTTAATGCTGATTTGTCGTTACGGTGCAGAGGGCATGTTCGCTTCATTTTCCCAATCTCGTCCCCAGAGCCCCCGCATGCTTTAGGCCAAAAGGAACCAGTGCTTGAGAGCAACTACATCGCCTTTTGAAAAGATAATCTCGCACTCCTCGACGGCATCATGAGCTGTAGATTGTCCTTCACTTCCTTGACCCTCTTTCAGTGGATAGATTTCTCCATGTGCCGACACATTCCTTCTGAACATAATCAGGGCAGGTGGAAGTGTACCAGGTCTTTCTTTGCTCTTGTTCTTTGTTGTCCTACACCCCGTCCAAATTCTTTTGCAAAGCCCTGCAATGCCTTACTTTGTCTCTCCTTTTCCTCTGCGCTCGTCTGTTCATCCACATCCTCGGTACTCTTGCTGTGGGACTTTCGAAGCTATTCCAGTGCCTTTAGACCCAGCTTTCTCTGTGTGTAATGGCTTTGAGGACCGGTATAAAAGATGAAAAAGGATTGGTATAGCCTCTCTATAGATTCTAAAATACAGATGGGTCTCCGCGATGCGTAGTCGTTCATGTCGGGGGCTGGGCGAGCGGGTGTTCTCATTCCACTAAAAAATTGCTCCAAATCTAAGGTGGTGAAGGAAGAAAACAAAAGCCCTTCTTTTAAGTGGTCAAAGTCATCAAGAATCTTCCTTCCTTTCTTGAATGACCTCAGAAGCATCGAAAAGGAATCTCTGCAAGGTTCCGTGGGTGCCAGATCTGGGCCCTGAAAGCAACACTTCCCTGTGCGAAAGTAAGCTGCTTGTTCTATAGTCGGAACGCAAAGGACAAATGTCCTATGAGGACCGATGCAAATTACTAAAATGGCCTACTCTTTCCGACCGTAGAACCTATTTATCTTTAATTGAATGTTATAAGATAGTTTTTGGATTTTATCATTTAAAATTTGAAGACTTTTATGATTTCGCCACAACTCGGTCTACAAGGGCAAATCATCAATACAAGCTCTATGTGAAACCAGCACGACTTAACTGTTATAAACATTCTTTTTTCGTTAGAACTGTGAAATTATGGAATGAACTACCTGGTGATATAGTGGAAGCTGATAGCTTTAAGCATTTTAAATCTAAGTTCAAAATGTATTTGAATATTTGACTCTAAAGATCTCGATTTATGTATACTTATTTTTGTTTTTCTTTTATTTGAGGGAGTTTTCGCATAGGGCTAACCTCCAAACTTCCTTTTCTAGAAGTACTTTTCTTCTTAGTTTTATTTGTATATATAGTCTGCTTCTGGAATAAATAAAGTATGTATGTATGTATGTATGTATGTATGTATGTATGTTCATTGTGGTGGCAAGGTATTTCAGTGTCGCAATTCCTTCGTACAGTGTTGGCCCTGCTCCCTGGCAGGCAAAATCTTCATCTAGTTGGAAACGTTCTATAAAGGCTGAGAGCTGCCTACCAAATTGCTTTTAAACACTTATACTCGACACCAAATGCAGGGCCTTGTTCAGGTCACAAACGAAGATGTTCTCTTGATATGACGTGATGCGTGATCGTACGAAAGCCGAGGAGGGACTTCCGACTTCCGACATCCAACTTCCAACTTCCGACTTCAGACTTCCGACGTCGGACTTCCGACTTCCAACTTTTTTTTTATTTTTAATTTTTTAATTTTTCAATTTTTTTATTTTTTTTTTAAATAAAATCTAGTGAGAAGCACACAGCAACATATCTTGTCAACTTCTTTATTGTCTACTACCGGTTTCCTCTGATAACACAGACTTTGTCAGGGAGTAAGAACAAGACAGTGAGGGAACATATTTTATACCTAATCATTGTAGTACAAATCACGTTCCAACAAGGGTGTGAACAGCGAAAAAACACCCAAAAAGCATTACGTGCAGGATATGACGGAAATACTGCGTGACGCTGAAAATGCGCAATGTTTAATTTTGGGGCTAACGGATTTAACGTTAAATCTTAACGTTAAATCTTTAATGGAAAAAACAACCTCCAAAGATACGGGACCGCAATGGGTACAAAGATGGCAGTATCCTTTGCCAATATTTTCATGGCAGAGATCGAAACAGAAATAATTGCCCGTAGTGCTACAAAACCGCTTACATGGAAGAGATACATCAATGATGTCGTCTCTCTGTGGAATGTGAGCAAAAATGAAATCCAAACTTTTTATAGAGCTAGCCAACAACCATCGTGCGACCATAAAATTCACGGCTGAAATTTCAGATATTGTAATCACTGTCCTTGACACGTGTATGCAAGGGCAAAAGATTCAAAAAAGAATCAAAACTTGACGTGCGCACAAACTTCAAACCGACAGAAACGTTCCAGTACACGCATTTTTCTTCCTGCCACCCTCCAGGCGTCAGGAAAGGCCTTATCAAAGGCGAAGCCTTAAGACTGCTCAGAATAAACTCTTCAAAAACAAAATTTAAAGAAAACATCACTCTATTCAAACAGAGACTACGCAACAGAGGTTACCCCGATTACGTTATAGATAAAACTCACTCAGAAGTGAATTTCAGCGAAAGAATGTCGACCCTAGAAAACAAACTAAAAACGCGCAAAAACATTTTGCCATTTGTAACTTCACTTAGAGTTTATTTAAAAAAAAAATAAAAAATTAAAAAAATTAAAAAATAAAAAAGTCGGAAGCCGGAAGTCCGAAGCCCGAAGCCCGATGCCCGAAGCCCGAAGCCCGAAGTCCGAAGTCCAAAGTCCCTCCTCGGCTTTTGTAGTGATGGAGAGTTGAAGCAATGTGAGTAACCATCGTGAAAACCTTCTGATTCACCCAATGTTACTGTCACTTTGTTATCAGCAAAATAATTAAGAGTGTGGTCAGATGCATCGGAGAATACTAGCTTTTCGGAAGTTTCCGTCATATCTAGTATTAAGGATGGTGCTTTCTCAAAGACGTCAATGACTCGGACCTGGGACTGGTTGAGTTGCTGTACGCATTGGATGCCCTTGTTGTTGAGACTGACGTAAATTCCATCAAGACCCTGGTATATGCATAACGGTTGTTCGCCGCCACCAAAGCCATAGTAATTCTCGGTCCTCATCTTGAATCGGTTGTGCAATTAATCTGTACCAAAGTCGCAAAACTTGTAAATGGATTTATTGCAAGACAATCCAAACAAAGTAGTGTTAGCAGTCATTTGCTCTCTATCACCATTTGGTTCACACGTTAATGAAATAATCTTGCCAATGTTTAAATTCTCTGCTCTTGACCAAAGCTGGATGTCGTAAACATTAACTCTCGCTGTCCTGATACTGCCTTCTTCATCTCCAATTTCGTCACCATTATCCGACTCAATCTGTAGCAACGCTCTACTCTTCTTTAAAATTGGGGCAATACCAACAACTTTAAAGCTTGTCTGTGTGCCAGAGTTCACAACGATCACGTAGTTGTCCCTGATAGCCAAGCCAGTTGGACTGGAAATTCTAACATCTGGACCTGCAATCGGAATGATGCACACTGGGTTGTGCATATTCGCTATGTACACCGTTGATTTTGCTTTATCTGTAATGATCAGGATGCTGTGTTTTGAAGAAAATGCAACTGCAGTAGGAAATTTTAAGATGCTCTTAGCTGTGTTTTGCCGCCAAAATCTGTCCTGTTCTGGAACAAGGGTGCAAACTAATGGGTCATCTGGCAAAACATTTAACAGGTTCTCTTTAAAAAGGCCTACAGCAGTTGCCATGTTCATTTGATCTTTGTTGTGTATACAGCTGCGGGGAAGTAACTGTGCAATTGGCTTGGAAATAGCCTCGTTGGAATCCTCCCTGGCAGAAGGGAGGAGCTTCACATTAAAGAGATAGTTTCCATGTAGAACCCAATAGTTGAAGAGCCCACTCCTTACTAGCTTGAGAACGTGCGGAGGGTCTGGACATGAACTCTGGCGTCTTATAACACTCCAACTTGCCAACCTGACAACGAGCGCACTTGCATTCCATCGGCTTTATACTTGTATGCCCAACTTGTTCACATTCGTCACACGCAATTCCTTCTTCTTTGCATTCTTCACAGGAAACCACACATTGAGTCCCATTTGAAAGACAATGTTTGCATTCTGCACAACCTTGCAGCTGTCGTTATCATAGTGCTCAATCTGTCGTGCTCCTACTTTGCTCGCCCTGTAATAGCAACCGACAGGAAACAAAACTTTGCCGTCTATACTACTAACTCAGAACTCCTGTGCTTCCGTGACAAAATCTAAAGATTTGAGCAGTTTTATCAATTCCCCTTCACTCATCTGATTAACCTTTTGAAAGTCGTCAAAGGAAAAAAAATTGGGATCCTCTAACCCTACAATTCTGTGGACAAATGGCAAATATCGCAGCGCTGGTTTAAGAGCCATTCCATCGGTGGACTTGTTAACCAGGAACACTCGATTATCGGTAACACCAGGTTTCACTGGTTCTACCTGTAAGTCACAGCAAAGGTCTATTGCCGTGAGCACTTCTTCCTTGTAAATCTGGCTCTTCAGGTCAGAAGAGGGACTGTTTCTTGATACAGAGTTGGGTGCATCAGGCTGAAATTGTGACTTGTGACGTACTCCCTAAACGTAAGAGAGCCTGTTTTTTTGCCCTTGCCACCTCCGGCGAAACCTCTTAAAAAGTAACTGCACGATTTTCCAAACTTAAACTGCAGTCGCTCTTGGAATCTACTAAGTGTCTGGTACTTGTCCGAACAGTTTGTTAGCCGGCCGTTGTTAAGACATTCCCAAAGAAAAGCATGTGTTTGTTGATAAAAGACGTGCTCTTTATCAAGGACTTGCGACGAAGTATTAAAGAAGAGAAGTGCAGATGCTTCATCAAAACTGTCAATGTTGACGCTACACTTCACAATCTTGTCAGCAACAGATGAATCTACTATTTCTTAATAGCTGTTCCACAGTTGCAAAAGACCCTTCAGCGTCTTCATTCTATCAGTGCATTTGTGGTAAACAGCAGGATAGGACTCTTGCAGAAGATTCTTCAATTCTTCAAGGATGACTAGTATGTTTAGAGGAAGTGACGACAGCCCGGAAATCAATCCCAGAACTTCTGAGTTCTTGGTATCTGCTACTAAACTTGTAATCTGCAGTATCTCTTTCTTAATCTTGAAGACATCACAGCCCTTGAGTAAGAAATGGGTTCCCAGAAAGCTATTCACTCTACAGCATCGGGCTTTCAGCACATGGTCAGTCAAGTTACACATTTGGTACGTCTTGTTTAACTTCAATGTAACGCCGCAAGACTTGCAGAAAACTTTCTTTGGGGACACTACAAAAAAAGTTTCCCCCGTACTTACTGCAAACTCTAAAGGTGAAGCGGACGTGTTTCTCATCACTTTGTGAAAGGGTTCCAAACGAAAGCGCAGATGCCACACCCAAAACAATATTATGCACAAGTTCTGAGCTTGCAATAGTTATTGTGACTTCCTCATCACTAGATGTACGTTTCGGAGCGTCCCTGTCTAGTTGGACGATAGCATAGAGCTGCGCTAAGCTACGCCAGTTGCTGTATTCGATGGCACAACTTCTAAAAAATCTTAGGCAGACAATGAGATTAGCATCGTTACTGACGAGCATGACATCGTAGCCGTCGTAGTAATATTATTTGGAGAGCTCCTTAAGACAGAAACGTTCCATGATGCTTTGCTTAAGGGCAAGAAAAGGACTGGTGGATTGGCCATTGAGAGGTAAAAACGCTTTTTAACTCTGAGCTGGAAGATTCAATATTCCTCCCATCTCGGCATTCTACTTTGTACAGAATGATGTCATCAGCAGCAGCGGGATCCCCTAAGACAGATGAAAACATACTAAGAACATATAACATGCAACAGGTGTTTCTCAAGTTTAAGTCCTACAGACTCTTGGTTGCCGGATTCTACAGGATGGCATTTAAAATTTTCTTTCAAACTATGTTACCGATGAAAGAAGTAGCGCGTATTACGAACAGCCTTACCTAATAACAAACCAACGTTGTGCCGGATATGTTATGTTACGTTATGTAAACCGCTCTTTTGTGATAACTAAAAGCAAATACAATGAAAAAAAGCAAAAAACGGCAAAAAAACTCAATCGGAGTAATGCCTACCATGCACCTATTTCACCAGTAAAATGTCTTTGGAGCTCGATATGACGATCTTCTTCAAGAATCACGCTTTCCTCAAATGCGGCGGCCGCTTCTACGGTCACATTTGGCTCCAAATCTTCATCGTACGGGTTAAAAGCAGTTCCATTGCCGTCCAAAATATCTTTCTGTTCAACTGTTTTAAATCAGATCTGTCTTTCGAAGAAATGGACGAAGAACACGGAACAGACGACACCACAATAACATGCTAGAAGTAGTTGTAGCGAGATGGTGGTGAGTTTTGGGAATAAGATGACGTCACAGGCGACCTCAATCCAATCCCTCCTCTTTGACTCAGACATTTGTTGTGTATGTAATGGCGGACCCATTTTTCCCACTTTTGGACGTCTTTCTTGTCAGAACCGCTTCGTCAGATTGGTCTGAATTACAATTTTTCGTGAAGTTTTAAGTCCAAACATTAAGTTCAAGCCCAAAAATTTCGTTTAGATAGACTGCGATTTTCGTCGCAGTAGCACTTTAACAAGCTACATGTAAAGCTGTTTTATAGAAATGTTGGAAGGTTGTTTATTACTAGGGAACTAAAATTCACTAGCCGGTGTAACATACTCATAATGACAAATCAAGCGTCTTTCTACACAAAAAAACTCTCATATGAGAACCTTTCTAGAAATGCAAAACCTGTTAGGCTAAAAATCTTACTTTACACCCCCTTAACATAAGAACCAATTTTAGCCAGGTTCTTAATTTACAGAATAAACTGGTAATTTTTATGCAGGTGGGAGCAGTTATGTAATTTCCACAGAAAACATGAGAAAAGCTTATTTCGATTCCTTAAAAAATTTTATTTTCCAAGATAAGGGAGTAAAAATCTAACCGAAGCGGTATATATCCCTTTAAACCTCTTTTAAGAACCTTGTCAGCTTAACTTGGAAAACATTAGGATTCTACTTCGTGTTTTTACTGTATTGAAAGTTTATGTCATTCGCAACTTATCAGTTTGAAACTTACAACACTGTAGTTTATTATCCTTTATTGAAATTGAGACTTTGCAGAGGCAAAGCTGGCCATATAAATAATCGACCTTGCTAAACTATCAAAGTAGATTTCCAAATGTAATAAAAAAGAAGTCAGTATATCAAGTGATGGATTACATGTAATTCTAATTGTACGATCGTTGATAGAATCACGTAAGTGCCTCAAGTCTATCACCTCTGGTTGTCATTGAGACCACATTGGTGTTTGCATTATACATAAAGGTAACATTAACAGTCCATTGTTACTGGTGAAGTATGAAAGGTCGACAATTGTGTGGTAATTTCTATTTCTTTTGAAAAAAGTTAACAATGCTCTGCGTTCCCTGCTTGCCCCGTGACATGCATACAGTGTTGACGTGGTGAATAATGTTCAAGACTCTATTGTTACCATCAAGGCTCTAATTTTCCCACACTTCCTACAGCGGAATTTGTTGCCTTCTATGAGTTCAATCTCAGGGAAACGCTCCTTTATGTGCGCTGTGAATTTTTCTTTCCCTTCTTGAGCCGTGGCTGGCGAGTGAGGCTTTTTAGACGTGCCTTCCTTTATCTTGCTGCTGTCATCAGTGCAAACATTATTGGCAGAGTTTTCCTTGTACTCAGGTACTACAATGTAGACCCTATTTATGTCAGCATGGTTGTCAACGGAAGTATAGTTGTCTAAAAACCTATCTAGGAAGTATTTCAGATCGTGTTCACCAGCAACCGGCATAACATCAACTCCATCAAAGTAATAAATTTTAATGTTTGCCTTGCAACAGAATGCTGATGACAAATCCTGTTGAAACTTTTCCATGATTAAGTTTCCGACAGCCATTTCCAATCTCCGCTTGGAATCGGCAGTAAACATTCCAGCTGTATTGGGTAGCCATTTGAACACTAAGTGTTAGTATTGTTGGCTTAGTCACTGCAACAAACCGAAATTGACTGTGTCGGTAAAACTGGTAGATGTCAATTACCCATAAAGATTACTTTCCCTGACTTTTTCTACATTATCAGAGCCCTAAAACTAATTCTATTAAAATTCGCTTCATAACTTAGCCAAATCCCTCCGTGGTACCCCCACTATCTTTTTTCCTTCGTTTTCAATAATGCTCTCTAAATTGGACATAGTTTGGCTAAATAGGTAAAGAACAAAGGACAAAAGAGTTAGACAAAGCGATAATGGCCTCACTTTACTTATTGTTATGGTACAGCCTTTGAATCATATTTGATAAGACTGAACTTTTACCTCCTTTGCCCCTTGTCGGAATGTGACAAGAATCCAGATATCGACGCTTGGACTTGCGAATTTTCCAACCTCCTAAACAAAGAAACAACGACGAATATAAAAATTTCATGCCATGGACAACTGAAAGCTTTTTTATACTGCAAGTAACATACCGTGTGCACCATTCTTCAGTGAAGCTGGTAGAAGGTGAAGGTGAGGCTGAGCGTGATATCGTCACAGAAAAGCATAAACGTTTGTGCCAGTAAACATGAGTGACGTGAGTCGGTACAAAAAAACATTGTCCGGTCCCTTAATGGGAGTCAAGGTTGAAAAATGATATATTACACATGATCATCATCTAAACTGTAATGACCATACCATGTATGATGTTCTTCAATGACACTCAGAGGAGGTTGATTGCGACCTATAACACAAATATAGCATCGTATGAAGAAAGGTATAGACGCATGACCAGCTTCTTGCTTTTGCTCCTACTGGCGGGTTTTGAGCTAAATAAACACACTTAGACGTCTAAGACCCTGTTTCCCATTTCCTGTTTCAGATACAGTTGGTTATTGTTAACAACTGGCGATGGTAAGATAAAAATATCATGTTAACTTCTCATTATGAATTACAACACTTACAGTTTAGTTGTCTTGCGTGTAAAGGAGGTCTTAAAATGACACCTGTCCGCAGCCAAGCAGTCAATAAGACAATGGCAAGTAGGTACAAAGAACCTAAAAATTCCGCCATGTCAGCAGAGTTGATTTGCCTCTGTTAACTACGCCATTCCAAAATAATTTCCAATACGTCGGGCGCTTATGAATTGGATGGTGTCTAATGTCCGTCCACTATAAACAAGAAACATTGAAGGAATTCGCGGGACACGCCTGACACCATTTCGTTTTATTCTTTGGCTGAACTCTTTTGCTCTCTGCTCGCTTTAAAATCACATGCATGTTACCAAGTTGCCAAGGAGTCTGACAGGAAAAACTATCACAGAAACTTGCATTGGTACACTCACCTCCTGTGGCAGCTAGGTGAGTTACTTTGTGAAGCAGTTCTCCTTCGGTATGAAGCACGTTCTTTTGATCTACACATTAACAGGCCATTAGATTCAGTGGAAGATTGGGACATTCCATGGGCATTTCTTTTGCAGAGTTTCACAAATATCGTTTTTAGTTTGATAAATGTACTTTCCCGAGGTCAAAAGGGCCAAAGGGCTGAAATTATTCTAGTTCAATATTGTCAATTAAGTCTGTAAATCAGTTGTACCAAAAAAAAAATAGCCAACGCACGAATGAGGACTGAAAACATTGCCCAGGAAAAAAAATCACCCATTCCCTGCTCAAAAATCAAGTAGTTGGCCCCCAACTGGTGGCGTTCCATGCTGAGTGCTTTATAATAAAATTCCGCAGACTATGCTACGTGAACCACGTATGCAACATTCCTTTCACTAATAAAACCGTTTATTTCATAACTAAAACTAGAGAAAATAAATAATAAAAGCTTTATTACTTTGCTTTCACCGAATTAAGTCTCCAGTGTTCCACTTATTTTTCACTAATTGTATATATCGACGCTATTTCAGATTATTTATCATACAAGCATTTATCAGCTTTACAGTAACGGAATATGTCCTTTACTTTCCCGGTCCAATACTAGTACTGGTAGCTGAACCGATCTCGGTTTCTCATCACAGTTCGAGATAACCCTAAACTTGATGCAATTAGAGCAGATTTATTGCAGTTATTGAATTGCGAGAAAACATTTATTTTGCAACGAAGCACGCAAATTCATTGTACAAGTATACTACTTTAGACGGCCGTTCTAATTATTTAAGCACTATTAAAGGTTAATTAACTAGTCAAAAAATACTTACCTCAATTTATGGTCGCCCTTTGACTTTTTGGAGGCGATAACTCGGCGATGAGGCGATTGGGACCTATCAGTAAATTCCGCTTTTAATGAATCGGTTTGTCTATTGTCCTGTATTGTTATGCTTGAAGACTTGCCAGGGGTGAGTACAAAGTAAAACCAGTCGAAGATCTACTTACGTACCTTTCTTTGTCCTGTGACTTCTTTTTCTCCTTTTTCCTCTTACCCATTTCTCACAAAAAAAGATATGTCAGGATATGTACAAAGTGCGTTGAGAAGAGCCCAGAGAGCCGTAGGCAGAGTTGCGTAACAAGGCGAGGAAAGTGCGCTCAACAATTGAATTAATTAAGAATACGATACCATGTTTTTGTCAAACAACTCACATGACAGGAATTGCCACCAGCCGGAATAGGAAATGTACGTCGGCCAGGAAATTCTATGGACAGAAACCTTACTACGCGGAAAAATGTTGTGAAAAGAGATTTTTTTACCGTGTGTTCATGGTGTGACAATTCTGATCCCTGATTCGAGCTCAAAAGCCTTGTGATCCCTGATCCCATTCTTCTAAGCCCTTTCCTCTGAGCCCTGATCCCAGTCATAGTTTGGGCTTTGAGCCCTGAGCCCATATACCATGTTAAGACCCTGAGGTAAGATAACTTCAAATCTTTATGTATGGATTCACACCTTTCTACTAGAGGGAGCAATTTTCTAAAAGAAACCTTTGATCTTTAATCAAGATAATGTTAAAATTGCAAGCTAATATGGACAATAGTAGGCCATGTGGTCGGTAACATAATAACGCACAATACTAAGACATCGTTTCAAACTGCGGTCCAATTAAAAAACGAGTCATTAATTATGGGGATTTTCAAAATATTTTAATTTTCATCTTTTTCTAGTCAAATTCAGTGATTGATGTTTAGGTTCTATTTGAGGGAGATGCACACTAGAGATGTTTGAATACATGAGAAATATTTCAAGTCATCTTTGTGTCGTTTTTTCTATTTTCTTTAAAAAATTGTACTTGTAGCTGATTATAATTCAACAAATTAGATTAAAAAGCTCATTTTAAAAAATTCTGTTTTTCCCAGGTTGAAAGCTTAATTCTTGTACACATAAAGTTGTTTATCTTATTATTACCAATTATTGCCAATGACTGACTCTGAGATCTTTCTCTATCTCCACGACTCAATGTCTTCAATTGAATCGCGGTTTTCAAACTGTGGAGTTTTGATCATGGGGGGTTTTAACAGGCTCGATACTTTGAGTTTTAGGAACGCTTTTAAGCTGAAACAAATTGTCAAGTTCCATACTCGAGGAGATCAGACTCTAGATCTCGTTTTGACCAACATCAAAGAAAAATTACGAGGAGCCAATAAAACGGCCAGCGTTTGGTCTGTCAGATCACGCATCTGTTGAACTCCAGCTCTTGTCTCGCTGTAAATCACAACCATCAAAACGATCTATCATTACAAGAGACCAGCGAGAAAGTTACAGGTTCGCTCTGAGTTCATACTTGGAAAAAGTCAACATCGCCGACCTTGTAAAAAACAAAGATACACGTGATGAGAAAGCACAGTTGATGGAAGAAGCTATCATTTCCGGAATGGACGCAATCATGCCCCTAAAAGTAAAATCGATATCAGCGAACGAGGTGCCTTGGATGAATAACTCTATTAAATGCCTTATTCCCCGCCGGCAAAAGGCATTGGCCAACAACAATCTGGTTGAGTACAACCAGCTCCGGAATAAAGTGAACAGAGATCTGAAAGCGTGTTGAGCAAAGTACTATGATGCCCGAGTCAAAGATCTTAAGGCTTGTAAACCTGCCCAGTGGTGGAAGGAAATCAAACAGCTAAGTGGTTTTCCTAATGTCGAGCGCGCAAGCCCCATCGCAGACCTTCAACATCTTGCCGATGAAGGGGAAGATCCTAAACATTTGGCCAATGTTATTAACGACGCTTTTTTGTCACCAATGACCGCCTTCACTCCTCTAGCCACACCTGACGCACACGCGCACACGTATACATGCCAACAAGATCCTCTCTGTTCTATATCTGAGTTTTCAGTTTTTAAGAAACTATTGGGGCTTAATACGAACAAAGCATGCGGACCTGATGGAATCCCCTCGTGGGTATTAAAAGAAAACGCTGACTTATTGGCTGCACCAGTGGCAGACATCTTGAATTCTTCCTTTTTGGAGTGTCGCCTTCCAACTTTGTGGAAGAAGGCGGACATTACACCCCTCCTGAAGACTTCACCTGTTAGCGATGTGAACAAACACCTGAGACCCATTTCTTTGACCCCAATTCTTTCTAAAGTTGGGGAAGAGTTTGTTGTTGACGGCTACATCAGGCCTGCCATCCTTGCAAAGATTGACCTGAACCAATACGGGACTGTCCCGAACTCCAGCACTGTACATGCCCTAATCAGCATGCTCCACAACTGGTATAAGGATACTGTCAGCAACGGTTCGAAAGTGCGCGTGGTGCTCTTCGACTTTAGGAAAGCTTTCGATCTTATCGACCACACCATTCTCATGGCTAAGTTTACGGATTATGAGCTCCCACCTTGGGTGCTGGACTGGATTGCAGATTTTCTTTCTGACAGGAAGCAACAAGTGAAACTCGCCCGCGATTGCTACTCGGATTGGGGTCCTGTCAGGGCTGGTGTACTGCAGGGGACCAAACTGGGGCCCTGGGTCTTCCTGGTCATGATAAACGACATCAATGTCAATGGCGTCAATCTTTGAAAGTACGTTGATGATACATCGGTGGCCGAGACAGTCCAAAAGGGCCAACCAAGTGGAATACAAGCTGCTGTAGACGACCTAGTTAGGCAAGCCGAAATAGATCAGTTCCAATTAAATGAGAACAAGTGTAAAGAGTTGCAGATAAGTTTCTCAAAGTCTGTAGATCCCTTTCAAGCAGTTACTATTAACAACAAATCAATAGAGGTTGTAACTAGCGTAAAACTTCTTGGTCTCACAATTTCAAACAATCTAAAGTGGAATGCTCACATAGAGAATGTTATCAGAAAAGGAGCCTCTAGGCTTTATCTGTTAAGGCAACTTAAGCGTGCAAAAGGAGATACTGCGCGGCTACTTTGTTTCTATACTACCTGTATCCGGCCCGTTTCTGAATATGCTTGCCAAGGTTTCCACGAAGGTCTGCCTGAGTATCTCTCTGACGAGCTAGAGAAAATTCAGCGCCGTGCACTTAGAATTATTTTCCCAGACTTAGGCTACCAAAAGGCTCTTAAAGAGTGCAACATTACCACCTTCCATCCACGGCGGCAATGGCTGACGGAGTGACTATTCAATAACATTAAGGACAACAGCCACCACAAATTTCATGGCCTTTTGCCGCCACGTAATCTTAGTACCGTAGCTTTAAGGAGAAAGCGTGCTTTTAATGTACCTATTTGTAGAACAAATAGATTCAAGAATAGTTTTATCATACATAACGCGGCCATTTTCTAACGTTTTTATCGTATATCCGCAGCTATTTTTTATATTTTATGACGTAGTATCTGTGTTTCTTTGTTTGTTTGTTTTACTTATACTGTTATTTATTTATTTATTTATGATGTTTTTTTTTATCCTTTCTCGTATTTTAGCATTATATATTGTACAGTCCGTAATCCAGCCTCTGGGCTGCAATGGATTTTTAATAAAGCTATCTATCTACCATGGTTTTTGTATAAACCCAAACTAGGTGCTCAAGTCTGATATTGATATACCAGAGGGTTTAGATGTCTTTCTTGCTCATAACTTAATCTAGGTAAGAATGCAATATAATTTTCCCATTTATTTTGTAAGTGATAGGAAAAATAGGAACCTTTTCCTGTCAATCACATTGATTCTTTTGTTTTGAGAGTGCAAAATGATACTGTTTTGTTCAGGGAAACAACAGCAGTAATTGTCTGGCTCTTATTCTTGATATTGCAAAGCCAACATGACAATCACTTGTCCCTTTGCTACTTTATACATTGTTACAGATGCAATTGTAAAGCGACAAAGCGAACGTCTGCAACAAACGGTGAATCAGACGACATTCGTGAACAAGAACACGTACTTTATTTAATATAACACAACGTGCGCTTAACATAAACTATAAGTCAGTACAATCAAATATATAAATGTTCGAATGCTTATCTGCCTGGTTTAAGTGTCCATATAGTCTTTAGGTCGAGGAACATCCAATGGAGAGAGCAGAGCGAAGAAAAATCGAAGATGAAAGTAGCAAAAGTCTTTTCTCTTTTACAACTACATATTCCCAGGGCTGTTCTATATTTATCCCCGAACATGTACTGGCTACATGCCTATATATGGGCATTAACAAAAATTACATAATAGGAGCGCCCGTGACATAAATACGTGTGACTTAAATAAAACAACTGTTTATAAATGGAGGTGTGAACCTCGTAACACTCCCCTTCTTGAAGAAAAAGAAAGCATGAGGAAGTTAGCTAAGCAAAAGAATGTACGCAAATTAGGCTGAGGGTAGATTCAATCTACCGTCAGCCAATTAATGGTGGTAATATAAAACCACGGTTTGGCACGTCCGAAGATATTAATGTTAACCATGTTGACAGACATTTAAAAGAAACCAGACCAAATAATGTAATTAATCAGCTCTGCTCTTTAATAAAGTTGTTCTCAGTTAGGTTATAATTGGGAAATGATAACAGAAAATAAATTAACCTTAAAATGCACGCTGTTAAGTTCGACGACGTGTGTACGCGGCTGGCACTTAGTACGGTGTCTGCCACTAAAATAGCCGCAGATGGTCGCCGTTTTTTTTTTTTTTAATAGAAAATCAACTGCTCAAAAACTTTGTTATTATTCTCTTGTGAACTTTCCAAAGCGCGAGAAACGAAAACAAAATTGAATGGGTGCTATTGTTTCTGTTGTGATTTGATAAAAGAGGAAGTCTAAAAAATGCACGCTGTTAGGTCACTTAATTTCGGCGACGTGTGCATGTGGCTGGCACTAATACAACTTGTTTGGGCCTACAAAAATTCTTTGCCACAGAAATAGCCGCAGATGGTCGCCGGGGTCTTTTGGCATAGAACATCAACTACTGAAAAAACTGTATTTTGTAATTATGCACTTGCGAACTTTCCAAAGCGCGATAAACGAAAAAAATATTGAATACACTTTAGGTGCTATTGTCGCTGCGGTGTTGTCATTTGATAAAAGAATCTTTAAAAACCGCACCGTTCACTCAATAAATACATTGAATATTGAATTGAATCATGTTGAAACAAGGAGCACGCAATATGTTTGAGATCAAGAAAATAATTCCTGCGGCGAATTTGCCCCGTTTACGCTTTTCCTTATGCGCATAGCCAACAGCTAACGACTGCCGTAATTTGCTTGTTTTTAGTTTTGCCTGAATGCTCTGCCTTGCTCAAATGTTGGAGATTAAGTGAACATAATTTGCCGGTTTCACTGAACTTTTGGTAGTCTGAGATTGACAAGATTGATTTATCCTTGATCGCTGACTATTTCTTGTCCCGGGAGACCGATTGAACATGTTTCTGAGACATTTTCGCCAAACCCAAGCAAGAGAGCCTGCTTGCAAGCTACATTTGGCCGTAAGTCCGGCCATTTTGTAGTATGTACACTGAACTTGTTGGAGTGAAAATATAAACAGTGAACGTGACCGAATCATGACATCCGACCTAAGCGTTTACGCATCGGGTGAAATGTCATCCCGAAGTATTGAAAGGTTGCTTGGGGTTTGCGTGAAATATTTCACTTTGGCAACAGCATGGACTAAATCACGCATTTAAAGTCTATTACCATTTAATAGCCTATTTTAGCATACAAGTTAATTAACGAGAAATATTCGTCTGTATACCACACACCACGTACTCGATTAGTTTATTTTTTGTAGTTATTTCATCGCTCATAATGAATTTGAAAATCCTGTGAATACAAAAAGAATCTTTAAATTATCATTACAAAATCCAACAGCAACAAAAAGTAGAAGTAAAGTGTATGATTCTAACATACACCACTGCGTAAAAATCTCTTAGTGAGTGTTCTGCTACAAACAATTTTAAACACAAAGATTCTTTTAAACCGCGGACTGAAGGACGACTCTCACAAGCAGTTGCAAGAGCATTCTTCACGGTAGCGTTCACATTAAAATTCAAAAGTTTGTACAGTGATCTTGTCATGAACGCCAGGGAATAAACATCACTGCTCACGGAAGGTTTCCCAGTGCCGTCAACAAGTTCCGGTGCAATAAAATTGTTCTGATATAGTCCACGGATGTGGGGAAGTTTGGCTGCAGGATTTTTGGCTTTCTCTTTCAGCACATTCTTCCCGAAATCTACGATAACTGGACTCGGCCGACCCTCCCTGGTTTCAAGCAACACATTGTTACTGTTGAGATCGTTGTGGATGAACCCACAATTATGAATATGTTACAACGCATCCGTTACCTTGTACAGCACTTCATTCCACACTTTAACTTCTGTCACTTTCTTCTCTTTTGCTGCCTTGTGGAGAGTGACGCTCTCATCACTATCCCCATGAAACTGCAGAACAATTCCGACACTGGGTTGCTGCAGCATAACACTGAATAGAAGAGGGATGCCTTGATGGTCTCCCAATCTTTGAATCACACGGGCTTACGTATGCCGCCTCCTTTCTAAGCTTTTCCACGCTTGTGTTGCTTCTCGGTTGGAGTTCCTTGACCACAACAGGAATTCCACGGAATGTTGCCAAAAAGCAAGCACCAAAGGTACCCCTTCCAATCGCTCCTCTTCCCTCATCTTGTTTCACATTGCTTGCCTGGATTTCCTTTAAATCAGCATTGTCATGGCACGTTTCGCAGGCGACTGCGAGCTCCTCTTGGATCTTTGTATCTTTCTTGCATTCATGGCGTTTTTTAATGCAGCCGAAACCATTATTTTGCCTCTAGGTAAAGATCCTTCGCTTTTGTTACTCTTCTTCTACGCTTTGTTTGCGTTTACGATCTCGTTATTTGGCGGATTTCGGGCCAAAGGTGTAGGACTTGCTTGTCCTGTTGTGGTTCCTTTCCTTTCTTTCTCTGTTGCCTCCTTTTGTTCTGCTCTCTCCTTAATTTCTTATAATATTTACATCGTTCCTCGTTCGGTTCTTTGGCTGACCCTTTTCACTTTTTGTTCGATTCCATTACTCTCGACGGTGAACTGGCAACTCGAGAGAACGGCAACGCCTCCGTAAAGAAAGAAAAATGTTGTTTCACTACCAGAAAGGTGACTGACAGGAATGTTTGTGTTCCTGAGTTGCCAAAAAAATAAACCCAGACATTTGATTGGCCAGATAAACAATCATTAAAAGCCAGTGCGCGGGATTTACGTCAGCTGAGAGTCATTTTATGAGAACAGTCATAGCACGTGGCCAATTGCATTAAAAAGAAACCAGTTATTGCAATACTCCAGGGCGCTAAAACTTTATTACTTCGACATAGAAACATTAAGTCTAAGATAAAGGAAGATTCATTTTTACGAAAACAGGGGGTTGTTTCGCATTCCCGGCTGTTTCAAACATCGAACTTCACATGATCTGAACCTACTGCGCTATTGTTTTAGCTTCCTGTGAAATTCAAATTTGGTCTGAGGAACAAAAGAACCATATGATAAATCTGTTTGGATTTTAATACAATACAATACAAACATGGCTGCTGCTTATCGGCATTGCGATGAATGTGGTAAAACATTGAAAACATTCCAAGCACTTCACTCAACGACATGCAAACAAACAACTCCCAGAGCAGGTAGTGTTTATGGAAGGAAATCAAGAGATCAAGCAGATGGCCCCCCAAGCGATACGATCGTCTGCGATGCAAGCCGAATATAAGGCATGTTTGGTTGGTCTGACAGAGAGGATCAATGGAATTCACCACCAGAGGCATAAAAGTAAGTTCACAATAAGTACACGGGTAATTCCTTTCCCAGGGATAATTAATATTGGAAACAAACCATAAGCTAGTGCAAAGAATTGACTTGCGGATGTGCATTCAAAGAACAAGTTTTGTCGCTTGTACGCGCGCGTTCGCCTAGGCAAAACTACGTAACTGGTTAGCTGCAAGTCAGAATAGCTAATTGTTCTATACGTAGAGGCATAAACAAATTCCTTTGCGTTACTCTAGCCTTATTATCATATTGGCCCCTCATACAGTGGAACCTCCATTAAGGGGGCACCCTCGGGGCAAGGAAAAGTGTTCCCTTAATGGAGGTTGGGCCAGTTTTGCAAATATTAAACGCCTAAACAAAAATAACTGTTTTCTTGATTTTGGATGCAGCTATTATTTTAAGCAACCATAAAATGTATGGTTTACATTTCCAGCTCATTTAGGTGCATGCATATGTCATTTCTTTGATTAATATTATTTTGCAACATTTCTGACCCGAAAAGATAAAAATTAATTAAAAATAGCCTAAAATACAGTTGGGACCTTGCTGCACCTGACCTTTCATGTGTGGAGGCCTACAAACACTGGTTTTCAAAATCAAAACATAAATTTTGATAAGTTATCTTCTTTTATAGGAAATTGCCAGACGTTAGAACTCAACATGGTCCCATCTAAGTTTTTCCAACAACTACTAAAAGACTTAGATGATCCACAGCCACATGCTGTAAGGAACGTGAGCCACTGGCGTCCACCGATTCTGAAGTCTTGTGCAAGGAAAATTACATACCGTTTATTTGACATGAAGATATTCAAGGATGCACTAGAGAAACAGAACACTTTGGCCCTTAGAGAACAAGTGCTTTTGAGTGGTGATTTTGAACTTTCCGCAAATACACTGACAGCTGACCCTAGAGAAGCTATTGCAGCTGCAAAGAGCAGAGCCCACGGACAAGGCCCATGAAACAGAATTACCTGCCAAAGTAATTTAGTGGTCGCGCTTGGAGAAGGTCGAGCTACTCGTGAGCTAAACGTGATCTGGTGGCCAAACCTTTACAACACTGTTGCATTAGGGAAATTAGGGATCAGATTAAATGTAAATCGGGTTGAGCTAATATAACTTTATCTCAATAAACTGGGCAGTTAACTAAAGGCTAATGTCAAAAATATCCAATAATTCCCTAAACATACATCTATCAAGGAATCAAGAGTTTTGTTTTCAATCACATTGAAAATTGAAACCTCTGACATTTGAGGGAAAATTCGCTTGCATCATTCGGCATATACGTTTTAATAGTAAGTTAGCAACGGTAAGTAAGTTAACTGTACTCTTTGGTATATTCTACCCATTAGAGCACAGGGCTGGTTAATTAAAATGTACTCTTGGGTATATTCTACCCATAAGAGCACAGGGCAGGTTAATTAAAATGTACCCTTGGGTATATTCTACCCATAAGAGGACAGAGCAGGTTAATTAAAATGTACCCTTGGGTATATTCTACCCATAAGAGCACAGAGTAGGTTAATTAAATGTACTCTTGGGTATTTTCTACCCATAAGAGCACAGAGCAGGTTAATTAAAATAATGTACTTTTGGGTATATTCTACCCATAAGAACACAGAGCAGGTTAATTAAATGTACTCTTGGGTATATTCTACCCATAAGAGCACAGAGCAGGTTAATTAAATGTACCCTTGGGTATATTCTACCCATAAGAGCGCAGAGCAGGTTAATTAAAATGTACCCTTGGGTATATTCTACCCATAACAACACAGAGCAGGTTAATTAAATGTACCCTTGGGTATATTCTACCCATAAGAACACAGAGCAGGTTAATTAAATTTGTTTTGTATACCCACTCCAGACCTTGTTTATAGACTTAGATCAGGGACAATTGGAAAATTATCATTCCATGGTAATTTGAGTGTTTAGAATATTCGGGTCTTGACAATCTGCGAGCCAGGAGCCAGCAAGCCAGACGTGCGAGGCACTCAGGTTAGCCTAAAAAACACTCTGGTTAGCCTAAAAAGCACTCTGGGTAGCCTAAATAGCACTTAGGTTAGCTTAAATAGCTCCTCGGTTAGCTTAATGGTTAGCATTCATGTTGCAGGTTGTTCATGCCTCGCATGCTTTGTTCATGCCTCGCACGTCTGCCTTGTATGGCTCCCATGGCTCGCACGTTTTTAGCAGTTTGTTCTCTTTTCTTGATATTAGATTATGTTAGTAAGGTTGTGTTGTCTTAATTGCTTAAATTGTTTGGTGAGAGGCCAAAAACGTTTAAACATTCCGATGCACTTTTTTAGCAGTTTGTTCTCTTTTCTTAAAATTCATCATTAAAACAATCAGCAACAACAAGGCTAACCAATAGTATTAAATCGAAACAGTTTGCTGGTGCTAGATATACTCGTAAAGATCAAAATTAATATTACAGGTGCTGACCTTGACATCATGTACATCAATAAGCTGCTCATCACCTTCCTCAAATACTCTATCCCGAATTGTAATCGCAATATCTCTCTAGCCTGCACAAACCTTAAGATAAACAACAAGTTAGATCTTAAAAATATAGATGGACTCAAAGGGCAACAACCTGATATACATGTACACTCCCTAGCATATTGTATATATACTGTGTGCACATCATCTGTGCACAGTGAAAGATTTACCTAAGACTAATAACATTGAAGTTATAAGATTTATAGAGTGATGGTTTCCACTTAAAATTCCCCAAGATCATGAAACAACTGACAACATCAATGAGCTAATATTTTATGTTAGTAGGGTTTAGTTTTCATAATTCCTAAACTTGTTTGGTGAGAGGCCAAAAACGTTTAGACATTTTAATGTACGTATTTGACCAAATAAATATTATCTTGATTGACATGATTTTATTTGTTGTCACAGCTACAAAATAAAGCCACCCATAAGTATATTATATCAAAAGTGATAGAGACTGCTCTTAGTATGGACTCTCCCCTTTGACCTTACCTTCCTTAGTAGGTACAAGGATCATAGAGACACTGAAGCCCCTCCACCACGACAAGGTGGCAGTCTCAGCGGAAGGGAAAAATTAACTGTTACCCTCGGGTATATCCTACCCAAGAGAGCACAGGAGTGGTTAGTATTCAAGTGATTATTACCCTCGGGTATATTCTACCCATGAGAGAACATGATTGGTTAGTATTAGATTGTTACCCTCGGGTATATTCTACCCATGAGAGAACATGATTGGTTAGTATTCAAGTGATTATTACCCTCGGGTACATTCTACCCATGAGAGAACATGATTAGTTAGTATTCAAGTGATTATTACCCTCGGGTATATCCTACCCATGAGAGCACAAGGGTTGGTTGCAACAAAAGTGATTGTTACCCTCGGGTATATGCTACCCATGAGAGCATTAAGATAATGGGAAAAAAATAGTTTCTGCAGGCATTCTGCTACCCCAAGTGGTAGGAAATTGGCAAGTCACAAATGACATCTTAAGCAGGATGTCCAGCCCACCTGAGGATCTGTAGCCTAAGGCTTTTTCTATGTTGATCCATATTGCAGTACTTACACTGAATATTGTTCACAGTTGAAGGGCCACTTCTGATAAAGTCTCTGGCAGCCATAATGACACCAATTCCACAACTACCGACTCCAATCATGTGTGAATCAACAGGAACTTGTGAAGGCATCCCAAACCTACTAAAAATTTGACAAGAGTGCCAAAACTTTGTATGGAGTAATGGATGATGGGGATATAACTGAAAAAGGAAATCCAAAGCCTCTTTTATAAAAGGAAGTGTCGTTAAGGGAACCACATAACGTAACCCTTTGTCGAAACATAAACGCTTATTTGCAAGGTCAATGTAGACAAGTCCCCAATGGTTCCCCATGAACACTGGCACCAGGATTTGCTGCAGGTCTTCAAACTTTGATCTCTGGTGAGCGCTTGCTGCTAACTGCCCAAATTTAAAAGCTCTGTCATCCATTTCCATCCACTGGTAAAATTCAGTAGGAAAGTACAATGTATCATTTCTTCCCAGTCTGCGGACTTCTTCAACGTATTTGCTGATGCACACATCAACAACAAAGCTATCAATGTGTCTTTCTTCAGCAAGGTCACAAAACGATGTGACATCAATGGCTTTGTGGTCACGTCTCAAAAATGGAGAATTGGTTGGCCTGTTCCAAAGGAGTGTTTGCAGAAGTGCAACTTCCTGTGGTGTACAATTTAATAGAGAAAGCCATCGAGCCTCCGCTGCTACTCTATGTTTTATCTCAGATATTATAGAAAATCGTTCAAGAACTGATAAACCATTTTCAGAGAACTGACCCAGGCCTTGAATGGTAATCCCTAATGAGTTGCTTCCCTTTGTTCTCTCATCTGTCAACAATTGTTCTGCTCCTTTAATAATGGCTTCACAGGGGCGATGGATTAGGGTGAAGGGGTCTGTAAAAAATGGCTTATTAGCTCCCTGTTTGGCAGGCAAGGAGGCACTGGAGCTACGGGAAGGTGATACTGGTGGAATCAGATCTTTAATTGCAGCTATTTCAGCTCGAGTACTAGCTGTTTTCATGGCAGATGACGAGGGGGTACAAGGTTGCTGTGAACTGTCATTCCAAGAACTGCTACTCATCTCACCTTCTTCATCATGAATGATGAGTACTTCTTGTGAAGTCTTGGTTACAATGCAATCCCCATCTGACACCTCAGTGGAAGAGCAGCTCTTTGAAGATACAACCTTCACGTCTGTAAAGACAGGCTGTTTGGCAGAATCAGCTTGAATACTACATGTAGCTGTGTTCAAGGCATATGGCAGAGGTTTTATACAAGGTTGCTGTGAACTGTCATTGCAAGAACTGCTACTCTGCTCACATTCTTCTCCATCATGAATGATGAGTACCTCTTGTGAAGTCTTGGTTACATTAATGCAATCCCCATCTGACACCTCAGTGGAAGGGCAGCTTTAGGCAGATTCAACCTCCACGTCTGTAAAGACCAGCTGTTTGGCAGAAGCAGCACTACTCATTGCTAAACCAGTGTCCATAAATTCTTCTTGTTGGGAGATGTCAGTGTCTCCAAATTGGTCATGGTTGTATTCAACAAGGCCTGACAGAATATGCTCCTTGACACTTGTTCCCTTGCTTTTGTCAAAAGCATATGTCAAAAAGTCATTGCCGAACATTTGGCTGAAAAGGTTGTCAATGGCCAAGATCCACTCCTGTTTTTCTTTTATCCACATCCTTGTGTTGATGGGTTTCCATCCACAGCCACGGAAGCTGAATTTTCGCTTTCCTGTTAAAAATTGTGAGGTAAGATGATGTTCATACAAATAGGTTTTCTTTTACCAACATCTTAAAATGCAGAATCAATGAAAAGCAGAATGATTGTGATCTCAAAATGGCTTTCAAAGAAATACAGCCAAATTTATACCCCGATTTAAGATCATTTTCTATCATTAGAACCGGACATTCATATTAGCAACAGTAAATGTACTAACCTAAGGCAATGCAATCCCTGGCTTCACGAAAGGCGTATCGTAATTGAAGTAACATCGTCGCAAACCAATGAGTAAGAATTTGATCCACTGAAATAAGATAAGCAGTCTTTAGAATAGTTTCCCAAACTTTCAAGTGGGGTCACATAAAGAAAACATACATGTTTTACATGAACACCCACTTCCGATTTGAATAAGTTAGGTGACTATAACTGACACTACCATAATCCCATGCAACTATAACCCATTTCAAATATGAAGAGTTATATGTGGATAAACAATGTGCATCATTCTAGGTATTTGTCTGTGGAGCCTATATGAAGGGGACAGAGTACTACCTATCTTCCACGTTAGGTACAGTGGAAGCCAGCAACAAAGGCAATAAGTCATGTTACACAATCTATTATCATTTCTCATAGGTAGTCAGCCCATTCTTCAGTGGAAGATTTCTTCAATGCCAGAAAAATGCCTAGTGTACACCTATAAGGAAGTGACATCAGAGCCACAACTGAAATAAATATTGCTACAACTCACAGGATTGCCCTGGGCCAGAAAAATCATGATTTGTTGCCTTGGAGTAGAGTTGGCGATGCAGTTTGTGGGATGCCTCAAAGCCTTGTCCAGAATACTTGTATAATGATTGGAAGCGTCAACGCAACATGGCACTGTGGTCAATCACCAGATGACCATAGTCTCCAGTACCAAGGTGAATGCCAAACAGTTTCTTTAAGAGGAAACCCCAGGCTTCACACTGAAATTCAAACACAATGCACTCCTTGTTTATGTCAGAAAATAGGAATCAAAAGTACAGATTTAAGACTTTAAAGAGAGATTTTAAGCAACAATAATTGGAGTTGCTTGTCACAGTAAAAAAGAATTTAACTCCTAGTATTCTGTGCTCAGCCTTCACATCCATTATGCTTTACAAGAAAAAAAGCGGATTTCTAACCAGCAGTATGTACAGCAGACGTTTCAAGGGCATACACAGTCTAAACAGGTAAGAGGCCCTACACCATTTCAACCACATGTAAAAAGATCAAAACTTGATTACCTAGTTCTCCACCAGCATTACAATAACTATATCAAATTTTCAGTAGACTAAGTTTGTTCTCTTTTCTGGAAAGTCATCATAATTTACAAAAATCAGCAACAACAAGGCTAACCAAAAGTATTAAATGGAAACAGTTTGCTGGAGCTGGATATACCCGTAAATATCAAAATTAATATTACAGGTGCTGACCTTGACATCTTGTATATCAATAAGCTGCTCATCACCTTCCTCAAATACCCTATCCCGAATTGTAATCGCAATATCTCTCCAGTCTGCACAAACCTTAAGATAAACAACAAGTTAAATCTCAAAAATATAAATGGACTCACAGGCAACAACCTGATATACATGTACACTTCCTAGCATATTGTATATATACTGTGTGCACATCATCTGTGCACAGTGAAAGATTTACTTAAGACTAATAATATTGAAGTTATAAGATTTATAGAGTGCTGGTTTCCACTTAAAATTCCCCAAGATCATGAAACAACTGATAAAATCAATGAGATATATTAACTACATAAAACTATGTGTGAGATAACTAAGCCCTTCTGTTTTTGGATCTTTCAGGACAATGTTTGTACAACTCCAGGTAATCTGATGTTAGTTACCTTTCTAAAAAAATCAACTTGAAGTGTAGCCGCGTAACTAGCAAATGGATCTTCCTGTCTTTGAGAGTCAGCAGCCTTTGCACTTCTCTTTCTCTTCTTTGGGTGTGGCTCCTTCACACTGTTGGAGATCTCATCTGCTAAACTACTCAGCTCCAAAAACTTTGCCTCAACTTCCATTTTCTTTTTTCCCACTGTTCTTTGTGGCTGGTTAGAAATGTTTCAAGATCTGTAAGACATAGCACACAATGAGAGTCAATACTTGTTATCAGTACATGGGTCACAATACAACTCTAGCAGTTTAGTTCCACAGCAGAACAAAAATGATGGTTCATCAAAACACAATCCTGTCCTTTTAAAAACATCTATGATAATATAATAATTCCTTTCAGCTTATTTCTTACTGCTACCTTTTTCAATCTTGACTTTTTCTTGTCTTGAGCCATAATCACGTGTTATCTCACCACAACTTAGCATTTCAGTGACAAACTACAAAAAGAAACATTTTCACATTGCTGCTCATCAAATGTCAAGGTAATATTCAGAATAATTGGACCATTTTGGTTTGAGATCTTGTTTACATCTTCTGGCTTATTTTTTATCACTGACAATGAATTCATATCAAAAGGAAAGTTGAAGGACCAGTCATCACTCCAAAGCATAACATTTTAAAAAAAATTTGAAACTTTAGTGGACAGTCAATTCTATGACATTTAGCAATAATGATGATGACATTAAACGTGGGTAGACAGTAATTGTAAATAATAACCTTCTGCTAACTGAACTTTTAGAATTGTCAAGTGAACAAAATTTGAGCCTCCTTGCAATCATGTAATAAAATCATTTTTTTTTTTGTTAAACAATGAGGCTATTTTAGGGAAAACAAAATTGGCAGAGATTCAATTTATAACCTCCAGGCTTTCCTACTTGTTTAATATCTTTCCTATCTTCCTGCATGGACATAGCAGCCATCATCTAACGTCAGTATTGCAAAGGCATGCCTACCATTTACTTTTCAATAGAACATTTATGATTATTAATAATTCACCAACCATTTTCTGCTTTTCAAAAAATGTTACATAGCCCAGGACAACTTGCTTTCCTGCACCATGACTCTGCTTGTAATGCTTGGTGACTTTATCAATGGGCAGAGATCTCACCACAATGCTGTCAAAATGCTTCAAGATTGATACAAGAAAAGGAATGTTGAAATGTTGTTGAACTCTTGCAACTCACTCACAGATATCTACAACTTTGAAAATGTGACATTAATTATGTCATTATCTTTTACCATCAAGCTAAAAGTAGTTCCGATAATACCCGTAGTGATATAGTGTGTATTATTTACCAGTATATAATGCAAAAACATCAAATACCTGTAAACTTGATTTGATACTTTTTCCCATCAACAACAACCCCATTTTTCTTTATTTTACGCTTTTGTTCATTTAACGTTGAGATCAACTGGGTGAGCTGTCGTCTGAAAAAAAACAAACAGTTAACAAATTCAACTAAGCTCCAAACTGCCATGTTACTGTCATTAACGTTCTTCACTTGTCAGCATTATTTTGAAAATTAATTGCAGCTAAAGGAATTGAGAAAAACACTGACTGTTAAAGAATGACTATTGCTAACAAAGTTAAATATTTTTACAATCCACACAATAGTATTTCAAAGTTTGCGTATAAATACCAATGTTTGTCTATACTGTAAATTATCAATCAAAGCCATCTTTAACACCCTCACAAAGTCACCTGGCTCCTATTTCAAATGTCTCCTAACCTGTTTTCTTTACAGTTTGCAATAGCAACTGGATATACAGACAAAGCACTCTCTGAACTTTTATTTTCAAAGCTGATTGGAACAAGCCCCACTGCGACCTGATTCTTGCCTGCAAAAAGAAAAACAAGGGACTGGAAAAGCCTGTTGTTGGAAATGGACATACCATAACAGCTAGCATATCATCATGCCGTTAAGAAAGGTCAACTGATGGAGCAGCTTCAACATGTTGACTCAATTCAAGACACCTTGACACTGCATGGCTAACATCATGCGCACACCCATACAAACACACAGAGTGGTTTGTAACAAAATTTTAGCTGTACCAAAGTTTTTTTTCCTGCACCTGACCTCATGATGGATACTATTTTGTTTCAAAAATTATACAATGCACGAGACAAACACTACATTTATGTTGTTTTTTACTATACCTCCAAGTGGGCGGCCATCAAGTTTAATGTTGAATTCAATTCTGTCCTGGTCAGAAGAAACTAGACGCTGCTCCCGTATGGCCCAAACAAGAACAGAAGACAGGTCAACGCTGCAGGCATCAAATTCGGTTTTCATCTTTTGAATTTTCATGGTTCTTCGTACAACAGAGAAAACCAATTTCTTCACTGCCCTGATTTCATTTTTCGTCAGCAACACTGGAGTATCACAAGAACGCTTCAAATAAAATAAGCTTTGATAAGCAGGTAAATTATATTTTCTTCTTTACATTTTTCTCTTAGTGAATGGGTTGGATTTTTTCATTATGTTGGTTGTTTACATGTAAATAAATGAATACTGGAATACCCAGACAAAGATCTCAGGTGCAACAACTAGCTCTCTCATTGCCGCACATAGTAACATAGTGTTTGCTGAGTTTGCTGAGCTATTTCTTGTTGCTAATTATTAGTCCAAAATCACAAGAAAATCGACTAATTGATTTAAAATTTCTGAGACAGTTTTTGAAACATCTTCCTTTTCAGAGTCATTTCCATAAAGAAAACTGTTTCTAAGAACACAAGCTAGTGACTCATGGTACTTGTCGCACACATCATTTAGATCTGAAATAACCATTCTGCACTGACCAGCTACTTCCTTTCTCTTAGTAATGGATCCAAGAGGACTCCTCTTTGTTTCCACTATCCTTGAACTGCAGCTTTCTGAGGAGCAGGAGGACAGTGGGGAAGACCTGCCCGGGGTACAATGATCAACAGAAGAACTAGAATCTCTTTGAAGCTCCACAATTACTTCCTCTAATTCGGAGATCGTTTTCCTCAACTGCAGCATTTCTTGATGAGCTGCATGGAAGCGAGCTTTCCAGTCTAAAAGCTGTGTATCAATGTCCTGCATTTTTCCTACCTAAACTTTTCGAATCCAGTATGACACAGTTAATGGCGTTTTGGACGGAGGAAAACTCTGCTGATCTAATAAATCCGTTCTGTGGGAACTCTCGCTGTCTCAGTAACAAAGCGCAAAGACCAAACAAGTAGCCACATAAAGATTTCGGGGTTGCCTGTTAAGCGAACAGCCTTTGTTGGCGGTCTTTAGTTCCCGCGTTTCCACGAGCTGAATTTTTCCTGGAAATTGGCGAAAAACTTCGTTCTTTGCGAAGTCTGTCAGTCTGCATCCACAAATATTCTTCGTGAGAACGTACCAGTGTTTAGTGGAGTCCAGTGAAGGGCTGGTAACCTTAGAAAACGACCATGAAGTCATCGACGATGCAGAAACTTCAACCTCCATGGCGAAACCACGTCAATTGATGCCCACGGGAAAAACATCTCGCTTTTCAAATTGAAATTCCCGCTCCAGTAAAAGATTACCAGTGCAGTAACTTATAAAAGTTTTACATTAATTCCATTTTGTCACCCAGCTTTGCACAAAAATATAGTACAATTCTAGTGATGTGATGTCAGTTCAAATGGGCGATGATTAACCAGGCGTTTGTTGTCATGTCTGGGAGGTCTGAACACGAGTTACGTGATAATATGGATTTTGGGCGCGCGTGGATTTTGTGCACAGTATAGTAATGGTGACCATCAATATTTACTCAATGTTTATATTGAAAATGTTTATCCCTTTAATCACTTTCATATTAAACATTCTTTTACATTTGGTAATTTTTTTAAGCTCCTCTTTAAACTCCGCGGAAAGGGTCCGCTTAGCGCTTACAACCGGTTACAACAATAAAGTTATAAATAATATCAAGGAAAACGGCCAACGTCACGAATTAATTTAGGGCGCCGAAAACCAGTGGTGACAAAGTAAGGGAAATTAGAAACGAAAAGCTATTACACACCGGGGGTTGTTATTTCCACCGTCAGCTTCTACTGTAATTACTAATTTCCCTACTACGACTGATCAGGCGTACGTGCTAATTGACGTTTTGACCACAAACGTCACTCAGTTGTACACCTTGGCGAAAATGATACAGATATTAAGCACTTCGAGAGGAGCTCCTGGGGCGCATTCTTTCGCTTAGCTAAGTTCCTCATGTTTGGAAACACAACTTTCTTTTAGCGTCCAGATAAAACAATTAAGTGGCTTAACTTATACATCACACTCTGGAAAGACAGTCAGCAATAACATTGTCCTTTCCCTTGATGTGTCTAATGTCTAAGTCATGCTCCTGTAACATCAAACTCCACCTAAGTAATCTCTGATTCTTGTTCTTCAACTTGTGAAGAAAGACAAACTCTCTTTTTGCAAGGTTAATAGTGAGCATAGCCTCACTTTGTCTCTCGAAGAAACTGCGGATGATTCTCAAATGATCCTCCCACTGATGCTAAAAATGATGACATCATCAATGTATGCTTCACAGCCATTAAGACCAGGAATGACACTGTTTATAAGGCGCTGAAAGGTGGCTGGAGAATTCTTCATTCCAAATGGGGTAACTTTGTACTGGAACAGACCATCAGGAGTAACAAAAGCTGATATCTCTTTAGCATGGTCAGTAAGAGGAACTTGCCAAAATCCTTTCAGTAAGTCAAACTTGGTCACATACTTGGCATTTCCAATTCTATCAATACAGTCATCCACTCGAGGAATTGGAAAAGAGTCTGACTTTGTCACACTGTTCACTTTTCTGTACTCAGTACAGAATCTGTAGGTTCCATCGGGTTTTGGAACAAGGAGACAAAGAGAACTCCAATTGCTCTTGCTGGGTTCAATGAAGTCATTCTCTAAAAGGTACTGGATTTCTTCATGTAGATACTTTTGTTTTGTGGGATTCAGCCTATAAGGGTGTTGTTTGACTGGATTGGCATTGCCAACATCAACATCATGGTATATCGCGTCAGTTCTGTTTGGAATGTCTGAATGTATGTGGCACAGTTGTCTTTGTTTCCGCCTGTCAGGGGTTACCAATACATAATTAAGATCACTTAATTTCTTTTCAACAACATAGGGACCAAAAAATCTAGCTTAAAGTGGACTTCCAAGGACTGGAAGTAAAGCAAGAACCTTCTGGCCTGGCTCAAATTTACGTTCCACTGAGTCTAGATCATACCTAGCCTTCATAGATTTCTCAGCTGAAACTAGATTTGCTCTAGCTAATTCACGTGCCCTTGTGAGCTTAGTGCGGAAATCTGAAACATACTGTAAAAGGTTTAAAGAATCTACGTTATCAGAAAGGAACTTTTCCTTAACCCATTGCAGCCCACGTGTTTTCGACATTTTCACAAATTAGCATATTGTTAATAATTAACCTAATGTGCAGTAAAAATTGACTACTTACTGGGTCAAAGAAACAGCACTCCTTTGGTCTAGAATAGCTAGAATTTCTAATTGTCAAATAAAATACCCTAGCTGCGAATTAAAGATTACCCAAAAAACAAAGCTGAAGGTAAAAATTTCGAAAATTTGATGAAATTTGATCCTCGCGTCACATGGCAGTAATTTGATCCGCTCTCGAGGAGACGTGTTTGTTTACGCAAGATTAGGCAGTCATCACGTTTCATCAATGAAAATAGAAAGAAAAACAGGCAATAAAGCTTTCCTAAATAAAACATTTATTCAAATAAGTCTTTGTATAGGTCTTAGAAGAAAACGCGTATAATTTTTGCCGTGAGGCTACCGACTCGCAAGCGATTTGAAGCAATTGCAAGTCAATTTTGAAGCGAATTTATCGACTCACGCGGACCACGTTTTTCAAAACTTTTGCGAAAACTGTTCGGAATACGAAGAATCGATCAATTAGAATAGTATTTCAGTACAAATCCACAATCAAACCTGTAATTCTTTGTGAGTTGTATTGCGAGAAACACTCTAACATCACCAAGAAAGTCCATGGCGAAAATAATGATTTGAGATGTCCGCCAGCTCGTCGCCTTGGTAACACTACTGGCTGCAGTGGGGCTTTTGGTATTGCTTGGTTAGGTTTTCCAACAACTTGGCAGGTATGACAAGACCTACAAAATTCAGCCACATCCTTCTTCAGGTTAGGCCAATAAAAATGATTCAATATTTTCTGATAGGTCTTGTTTACCCCAAGATGTCCAGCAAGCGGTGTTTTGTGGGCTGTGCTGAGTATCTCCGCTCGGTAAGCTTTGGGAATCACAACCTGATACTTGACAGTCCACTTATCTTCAGCAGGAACGTCAGGTGGTCTCCACTTTCGCATCAACACATCATTTTCAACAAGGTAACAAACAGGATTTTTAGACATTTCACTTTCATCAACAGCCTTTTGAAACAGGCATGATATTTCTGGGTCTTTATGTTGCTCTTTAATAAGACTTTCTTTAAATAAACTTCCCTCAGAGGGTTTGAATCCCTCATCGACTTTAAAAGCTTGGCTGAAGAATGTTTCAGACAAGTCAACCTCAGAACTAGTATTCTCTTCAAGAGCCTCTTTCCTACTCATGGCTCAAGTAACGGCACATGCCGAGTATAATCCCGGATACTCACTTTCTATAGGATCAGGAACCTGATCAAAACAAGGCTTATCATAGATAACAGGGCTAACAGCTACTTTATCCCCTGCAAGGTCATTGCCAAGAAGAAGGTGTACTCCCTCAAAGGGTAAAGAAGATCTAATGCCAAGGGTAACAAGTCCTGAAACTATGTTTGATGACAAATAAACATTATGAAGAGGAACAGATGTATAATCTGATGAATCTACCCCCTTAATAAGGACATTAGCACCAGCAGACGACTGTTCAGAAAATGGAAAAGTATCTGCCAGTAAAAGGGATTGTGAGGCCCCAGTATCCCTCAAAATTCTAATAGGGGAAACACTAGACAAATCACTTGTCAATGAAAAAACCATCATGAATGAATGGCTCAAAAGTCTCCATAATAGGTTTAGATGGGAGATTAAAATTCCTGCTCACATCACCAGAGTCTGAAAAAGATTTCACCTCATGAAGTGTGTCACCCAGACTGTCACAACTTTGAGGTATAGTATTCTTAAATGTAATAAAACGTGGGCTTGGCTTCGTTTTGTGCCTGTTGTTTTCTTTTTAATTTTGAAGCAATCTGATAAGTGACCACCCTGTTTACAGTAATTACAAACAATAGAACTACAGTGGAACCTCGATTTAATGAAGTCGCTGGGGACCGGCCAAATTTGTTCGTTAAATTGAGGGTTCGTTATAAAACCTCGATATAACAAACTTGAGGGGAAACGACCAAAATGTTCGTTATATTGAGGTCATAGTTAATGATTGATTTTCAACACAGGTGACTTATGTCACGCAATTCAATGCAATTTTCGTCTCACAGAAGTGCTTTTTTGGTGGTTTTGAGTAGCAATTATTTTCACTTTTGAGCAGACGCGCAGCTTTTGTTTACAAAAAAACAACACCTTCAGAGTGTTGATCTGTTCAGCGTTTATCTTCTATCGCGTGTTGACATTGTAATTCGTTTTATCGAGGTAGATTTTACGTTTGGGCTTCCGGATTATGTTCGTTATATCGAAGAATTCGTTATATCGAGGTTCTATTCCATACATTTTACTATAACTTTGGCCGGAACATAGAATACCGTATTTACTCGAATAAGCGCCGCGGCCCTTATTTAATTTTTCGTGTCTCCTGTGCGGTGCTTATTCGAGGGCGGCGCCTATTCGAGGGCGGTGCTTATTTAAAAGGCTCATACCACAAAGACAAAACATTTTTGATTGTAGAAATTAATTTACTTTATGAGTACAGCAAACACTGACAATCTCCTTACTGCAACAGTTACAGGGAAGAGAAAGAGGGAGGTTGGGCTTGTCGTACCGGCAAAGTTTACAGTCTTATGCAAAAACTGAAAAACACGAACATTTTGAAGAGAGAACTAAATGAACGAGTATCAAGATATACTCACTTCGAAATGAATTCATTCATTCTTTCTCTCCAAGTGTCACGGTTTCTGGCACAGTTACTTGCTTCCGTCCATCCATTGAACCCAAGTTCTCCTCTTTCCTTCTCAACTGTTCTTCTCCATGTCTCTCTGGGTCTACTTCTCCTACGTTTTCCTTCTGGTGTCCAGGTTAGAGCTATTCTTGGGTTCTCATTTGCCTTCATCCTTAGTATATGCCCGATTCCAATTTCCTATGCGGAGCATCTTTTTGGGGTTAGCAAATGACTTGATCAGAGTACAGGCTTCCTTTCGGATTGGACGTGTACCCGTCATACCACCGTCGTCCCATTTGATGTATTCATCTTCTGGAGTTTGGCAAGTCGTTGTACTACTCGTGAGATAACACTCATTGATTCGAGAATTTAAGGTTTCCGTAATCTGTTACTTTTTACAAGAAGGGGTGATTGGCCCCAAGCTCAACCTACTACCGGTAGGAACGGTGGGTTATTCTCTGTCTGGGCTCTACCTCTTGACCAATCCGGCAAGGTTGAACCTGCCAGGGACCAAGGTCCCAGCCGGCATAGTTCTAAAGGTCACTGAGCCTCACAAGCTTCACCACCATGTCAAGGTGATAACCCACGGTGAAGAGATTTCTGAGCAGGTGGAATGAATTTGGGACTTGAATGTATTTCGTCATAAAAATTCTGCTTCTTCGGATCTTGCTTGCCAAGGTTTCTTGATGGGCCAGATGAACGCAAACCATTTTGACCACTGCAAGAAAAGGACTGGTGGGACTTATCAGCGAACGAAATCCTATGAGTCAGAGAGTAATCATCGGCAAGACGGGCAGCTTCATCAAGAGTTTCTAGCTTTTGCTCGTCAATATAAGTTCGAACATCACTATGAATACACCCTTTAAACTCCTCAATTAAGATCAGTTGTCTTAACTTATTATAATCATCATTAATCTTCTGCGAGGAACACCAGCGATCAAATAACTGTTCTTTTGTCCTAGCAAATTCCACATAGGTTTGTTTACTTTCTTTCTCACAATTACGAAACCTTTGTCGGTACGCCTCTGGCACTATTTCATAACCCTTCAGAATGAACTGTTTAACAGAATCATAATTTGAAGCTTGTTGTACTGATAACTGAGTATAAATTTCTCTAGCCTCACCCATTATGACGCTCTGCAATAACATGGTCCAGTAATTTTT
The DNA here is from genome assembly GCF_977016875.1 of Pavona decussata. Taxonomy (NCBI): domain Eukaryota; kingdom Metazoa; phylum Cnidaria; class Anthozoa; order Scleractinia; family Agariciidae; genus Pavona; species Pavona decussata. The sequence goes on along the minus strand of NW_028145512.1, from coordinate 2,637,943 downwards.
GGGCCCTGTTAGATTCTCTGCAACTTTCTCAAAATGTAGAAAATACTTATCAACCTCAACTTCTTGAAAAGGTGGGACCAGCCTAATATGTTTTGTTATATCAAAAGTAGAACTTGAACTGGTCCCAGTAGGTCTTGATCCTAATTTCTCTTCTAATTCCAACTTCTACAGCTCTAATTCGTGATCTAATCTTTGCTTTTCTAAGCATAATTCTCTTTCTTTCTCCCTTTCTAACCGATCTTTTTCTTTCTCCCTCTCTAACCGATATCTTTCTTTTTCTTGTAATTCTCGTTCTCTAAGTTCCTGTTCCTTTTGCATTTCTAATTTCTTAAGCTCCAACTGGAGTTCCAATTTTCTCAATTCTACATCAGGCATTAAGCGAGATTCCAATACAGATATGTCAAAAAGTTTTAGACCAACCAAATGTTTCAAAATAATTTCCTGAATTTGATCCTTTTTCATTGACTTCTTTACTTCTAAGTCTAAATGTTTACCCAGAGTAATAAGTTCATCCTTCACTTAACTGTCGAAAACCTCCTGAATAGGCGAATGCATAAATTTCCCTTGATCAAATTTCTGTGTTATGTTCAATATCGCCGGATTCACTGAGGAAATAGCAATAACAACCAAAAGTTTGAGGAACGTTCGAGAAACGTACGACAAGCAAAGTTTCATAAACAAGTTCCTCCCGGACAGGCCCCCAATTGTTACAGACGTAATTGTAAAGCGACAAAGTGAACGTCTGCAACAAACGGTAAATCAGACGACATTCGTGAACAAGAACACATACTTTATTTAATATAACACAACGTGCGCTTAACATAAACTATAAGTCAGTACAATCAAATATATAAATGTTCGAATGCTTATCTGCCTAGTTTAAGTGTCCATATAGTCTTTAGGTCGAGGAACATCCAATGGAGGGAACATCCAATGGAGAAAGCAGAGTGAAGGAAAATCCAACACGAAAGTAGCAAAAGTCTTTTCTCTTTCAGAACTACATATTCCCAGGGCTGTTCTATATTTATCCCTGAACACGTGCTGCCTACATGCCTATATATGGGCATTAGCAAAAATTACATAATAGGAACGCGTGTGACATAAATACGCGTGACTTTAATAAAACAACTGTTTATAAATGGAGGTGTGAACCTCGTAACAACATGTATACTGTAAATGATCTAATAAAATGCCCCCTCTCTTATGAACGCCTCCTATCTAATAAACGCCCCACTAAGCTGACAAGTTTGTATTAAACGCCCCTCTCTAACAAATGCCCCCTATATATTATATGCCCCCCTTCCCTGAAAACCACACATAAACTAGAAACAAATGTTTAATACAATCAATCAATTTATTTGCGTTGTTGCTTAATTAACACCGGTGTGCGAGTTGCATCTTGCTCAATTTCCAGTTCAAAGTAAGGATAGCACTCTTTAATGATCTTGATCTCTGTGCTTAGGATACCAACAATTTTCTTTCTGCTCGTCCTTGCATTGTGGCATCCCGGAATTACAAGGCCTACTTCACGTTTGACTTGATAGTCTGCTAAAGCTCTGTCATTTAGGTTATTATAATACCGTATTTACTTAGTACCCTGTCTTGACAGAGCTCTTCTGCTTTGCTTTTCCAGAAATTTCTCCTTCTTTTTTCAAGACCCTTTGCCTTTGATACTTCTGTCCTTATGTAAATTTTAACTTTGCTCGATGCTGCATTTGGGTACAATGGCAAATGTTTTTCTTTACCCTCCAGCCACTTGGCAAATGGGGATTGCCCTTTGGTTCTACCTGTAAGTATAGAAAAGTATCAGTCAACGTCCACAAAAAAGTTACTTTTTATACAATGCACAGTGTAGTCCAAAATATGATAGTTTGCCGGCTCTGACATTAAGTGATTGATTTTTGTATATACTTTTTATGATGTCAGTTGCAGGTTTCATGGAGTCAAGTGTGGGTTTATGGAGTTATCCAAACTATTTTGATCTGCAAAAAATAATTAAAGTTGAAAAAGGTTAAGGGGTCTCTATTGTCAAGGCCTTATTTCTAATAGTTCCATTTAGTGAATAAATTTAATTTTAAATTATTCTTTTGCCCTGTGATGATATACAAAAAAATATTTCTACGCTGATTGGCAGGGAACATGTCAATTTTAAAGTCTGAAACAGTGTTGAAATTGAATGCAGAAAGTTGAGTTTAATTTTTTGTATGCATATTATTTCATCACAATTTTTTTCCTTTAAATTGGAATTAATAGGCACTCATTCTTTTTTTAATTATGAATTTGGCCTACTGGCTCGTGCAATTTTACAACTGTTTGAAGAATTACACCCGAAATCATGTTCAAGATACATTCATTAATACCTTTCATAGAGTCAATTTTCATGGGTAAACACCCTAAGGATCCAGAAACATCATCCAAACTTTGATCTTCTACAAAACGTAAGTATATACGGTACATAAGAAATATACATATATGTAACAAACATATATGAGAAAAAGTAATTAGTTATAGACCTACGCAGGCCAGCCTGTTTCACATAGCTGTCCCAAATGCTATCGAAAAAGCATAAATTAAATAATTTCTCGTGATGTGACGAGCCTTGTTACCCTGAATGTTTGAGGAAAGTTGATCATGTGTAGTGCAGAGTGGAACACTGAGAACTTTTAAGGGCAGGTAATTTTAGCTTCCGCGGAAGACATTTTTTTACAAGTAAACCTTTATTCTACTGTCCAGCTTCAAATAAAAGCTCCAATCTGGCCTTTTGTCATAAAATAAATGAGTCTCCATTTCTACGTGTTGGATATCTGACTTCCTGTTAACGAAGCCTGGTGATAGATGTGAGCGGATATAACTTGGGCTCTTCAAGATTTTATTCATAAAAGGAAGTGTTACCTGTGATCAGGCGGAGTTTTTTTGGGAAAGGGAGAAAAGAAAATATAATGCCTGATACATTTATTACACCAGCCGCCAACGCCCTCTAATTTAAATAAACTAAGGTGAGTCCGAACTGTCATTTACGAGCCAACAATTCACAAGAAGTCAAATCACTATATTTCCACGAGACGCGAAAAATGTCTCCAGAATATAATTTGTAGGGTTACATATATACATGCATGAAAACTTCACCGTGTTTTTTTTCTCACCCTGCTGCATTCGGCAGCAGGGTGAGATGGTGCTCGGGAAAAATAAAACCGTGCTGTTATTTCTGTGATATTAACTTGCCATCTATTCTGCAGTTAGTACTTCAACACTCTTTCATGAACTGGAGATTATTATCGTGAAAGTCAAGATCGCGCAAGAAATTTAAAAGCTGTTAAACGGCTCCATGAAAATTCTCCAAGTGGATCTACAGAAGGGTAAGCATTATATCAAAAACAAGATCGAGGGCTACCCAAGAGTTGAGCAAGGAAATATATATCCATTTTCATTTTGTAAACAGTTCTGAAACATTCCAACACCTTTGTGATTTTCAAGAAACCTGCTGAGAGAACAGCCAAAACATCTTCACCTGAACAACACTCTGCCTTCAGAGAATTACAATTGAAATTCGTCAGGGCTTCAACTAACGCAAAAGAAAACTCGTCCTTGCAAAAACTCGCTTTGTCTGCACCATTTCGTTTTCTGACCAGCTTCTGGCCGGAAGTATTGTTGAAATATGACAGCTAATCAGAAGACAGCAAATCATGAGTATTGTTCTCGATCAATGAGAGAATCTGGTTTTGAACATATGATCCGACAAGTAAATGTATCATGCCCTCCTTCCCCATGTCTAAATATAGGGGAGGGAGGGTATGATCGCAGGTTAAACAAAGTGCAGATGGAATGCATCCAAAGGATCATTTCCTGAACAAAAGAAGTCGTCTCAGCCATACTTCCGACGCGATTTTGCAAGATATTTTGAATTGATTCCAAAAGAGTCAAAACATCTCTAGTTCATCTTACCTTTTCTCCCTTCCCCCTTTCACTACAAAAAAGCTCGCAAAGTAAATGTATCAGGTGTTCTTTCCTAGCTTTTCTTCCCTTCCCCTGTTTTCCAAAAAAAAACGCCTGATAGCAGGCTATTCCAAAACACATTCCAGTTTAGATTCGCAAAAGTGAAGGTGTGATTTTCCCACGATGACAAGATGACTGATCTCATTTGCATTAGCTTTAAACAGAATACTTATTATGATCGTGTAGGCATCCGTACACACCATCAACAAAATTATTTTTATTGAAAACCAATCACAAACCTGCCTGTGTTTTTGGATATTGATATTCGTCTCTACCCACTGATGTCGGGTCACCTTCAAGGTTCATCTTCTTGCTAAGTGACATGGTTTTATTGAACTACAAGAGTATTACTGCAAATTTGTTCCAGATACTGTGGCAGCTATCAGTATGTGGGAACAAAAACAAAGAGGTGGACACTCTCTCACAAGTTTTAAAGTCTCTTCTCGTCAAAGTGAAAATAGCAATGACTTTAACCTTCGATCTGGATTTCTTCAAAATAGAATATTGTTTTTCCTCTATAGCAGACTTCATTAGTCCACGCTCCTCTATGTGCCTCCCAATTACTGAGTGTTTGTGTTCGCTGATCTATTGGATAAATGTCGGATTGTGTACCCAAAATAATCTACTTTGCACAGATCATATTGAAATTTATTAACCACGCATCCCTGGAAGAGTGGTTTAATGTGGATACCAATTTTTGCGCACCCAGAGCAAAAGGCAACACCCTTTCTATCATTGTCCTACTACCGTTTACATGTAAAGTTCAGCAATCGGGTAATTCAATCCAAAGAAAAATCAGCGTACAGAATCAGCACTAATATTGGTGTCTAATAAAAGGAGCTGAAAAGGCAAACTTGAAATAGAAGATAAATGCAGCGAGCGCGATACCAAATCGAAACCTGAATTCCTTCAAAACTTGTTCAAGTTTTTCTGTGCATCAACGTTTTTGTTTTTCTGACTGATTTCACACAATGACCCTTTGGCAGTACAACGCAGTGAATAAATCGTGTTTAAATGTTTGGAAAATAAATTAAAAACTTAAATAAGAGAAAGGCTGTGGGAAATATCTTTTGGCAAGTACGTGCAAGGTTTGTTTAAAAAAGTACATCAAATGTCCAGTACAGAGAAAATGAAATTTCAATGATGATAACTGAAGTACAATGGCTGATCTGCGCAACCACTGCAGTCGTGTAAAGATCGTTAGAAAATTGGCTTGCATTCGCGGTTATCAGATATTGAGGATTGAGGATCAAAGAATGAGTGATTGGGTTGCCCAATTTCTGAATTCTCACTGTAAGAGAGTTGTTGACTATACGTTTTGATGTGCAATTCAAAGCATTGCACCACAAATGCCCTGAGAGCAAAGGCCAAGTGTGACAAGACATTACGTGTACACTGAACTAACGCCAATTTTGTGCCTTGTGTCAGTAACTTCTCACCGTGTTTGTTCGCCATTTTGCCTTGTAAGAACAAGACGGTAGGCTTGTTGCTATTGAATTAGATTTATTGAGGTCTTAAGGGGGCAATTTACCTAAACGCCATTTTTCTGCCACTTGACATAGCTTTAATGGCAATTTCTCATTCACGTTTCAAGCAATCCAAAAACCCTATCATTATCCCGTGAATCTGTGTTGTAGGGTATTTTGTGAATTTTGGGGTGATTTTTGGATATATTTGGGAGGAGTAGTTTTTTTTAGAAGGATTGGTTAAATTAAGAGAAATAAGAAATATTGAAGATTTAGTGAAGTTTTAAAATTAGAATTTGTATTTAATAATTAATAGACGGATACCAAGTTAGTCCACTAACAACCCGGGGTGCTCTTGCATGGGTATCAACTGTCTGTTGGTGTTCCAAAAATCATTTTCTTTCTTCTATCCCTTCTTAAAACCTCTTTAAATTTCATTCAAATTTAGGTAAATTGCCCCCATAAAGGGGGACAAGAACATAGCTTTCTAAACATTAACATCGAATTTACAGTGCCAGATACATCCATCTGAAGTGGATGCGAGTTAAAACGCGCCTTTTAACATGTTAATATAACAATAAAAAAAATGAAAAATAATTTGAGCAAAATGCTCCCCCGTCTCTGCTCCCCCTACCCCCCTCATTGGGGTAGAGTTACTGGGCGCAGTCTCTGCAGAGTCCCACCCTCACCGGACCACCCGCCGAGGGAGCTCCGAAAACCTGATGATGCTGAAAACATTATATAAGACGCCACAGCGTCTTTCTCTCCCATGTGGGACACATTTTCTTAGAAGTGCACAAGGCACGGCCTCGTTTTGGTGCGAAGCTTGTTTTCGTCCTTTAATGTCATAAAATTATTGTTTTTATTCACAACTCTGGCAGAAGTCTTGAACTCATGGATTTCTTTACATCTTTTAGGTTGATGTCGATTGCATCACCGATGTTCTTTAAAATGTTCGTCTTAAGGGGGCAATTAACCTAAACGCCATTTTTCTGCCACTTGACATGGCTTTAATGGCAATTTCTCATTCACGTTTCAAGCAATCCAAAAACCCTATCATTATCCCGTGAATCTGTGTTGTGGGGTATTTTGTGAATTTTGGGGTGATTTTTGGATGTATTTGGGAGGAGTAGTTTTTTTTAGAAGGATTGGTTAAATTAAGAGAAATAAGAAATATTGAAGATTTAGTGAAGTTTTAAAATTAGAATTTGTATTTAATAATTAATTGACGGATACCAAGTTAGTCCACTAACAACCCGGGGTGCTCTTGCGTGGGTATCAACTGTCTGTTGGTGTTCCAAAAATCATTTTCTTACTTCTATCCCTTCTTAAAACCTCTTTAAATTTCATTTAAATTTAGGTAAATTGCCCCCTTAACTCAATAAAGAATTACAGGGACTGAACTTGAGATTGTGTGGATCACGCTAAGGAACCAAAAACCTATTTCTGGTATGAAACGCCCACTGGTTGATTATCTTTCTATAGCAAACACGCGGTTGCGGTTTGGAGATAAGCAGTTTCATAACATCTTCTCTCTTACAAAGAAAAAATGAAATAAAAAGAAACAACACCAGTACTGAAGTATGCAAAAGAATCACGCCTAATATTTCAAAGTCATTGAATATCAGATTCATAGGTTCAGCTAGGAACAAAGTCATTTAAGCAGACGGGTGGTCTCTGTATACGGTGTGATCTACGAAGACTTTGAGGGGGGTGGTTGTTGCTGAGGCACAGGGCTGTTGGGGGATTAGGTGGGCAGTTCGGCTTGTTCCAGTTCCGATGTCGAAGGTACCATCTCGGGGGTGTCTGGAATGGGAGGTTCATTGGAACGAACCAGTTGGCGACAGTTCTGCCCGTTTACTAACTCTCCCAACTTTTACCTCGTAGCTGCGAGGACCAACCTGGCCTATGCAGGTGCCTGGACTCCACGTTCTCTGCCCTGCAAGTCTTGTACGCACGGTGTTGCCTTGGTGAATGGGCTGAAGCGGTTTGGTGTGCTTGCCATAGTAAGAACGCTATCGTTCCTTCTGGCCCACAAGAGCACGCATCTCCCCATTGTTGGAATATCGTGGCTCCAAAAGCGTATCAGCCACAGGTAGCAGTGTTTTACAGCGACAGCCTATTAGGCACTGAGCGGGGCTTGCCCCAACTCCTTCTGTTGGCGTGTTTCGCCAGTCGAGCAGCAGTGGTAATTCTTACTGACCTGACTCATGGCATTTGGTGAAGAGACGCTTCACTGTTTTGACTGCGTTTTCCGCTTTCCCATTGGACTGAAGGTGGTAGGACAAGGACGTGATATGCTGGAACATCCTCGATTTCACAAACCAGCGAATTCTGCGGATGCAAACTGAGGAAAGTTATCAGTGACGATGCCATATCTTACTAACGTAGCTTTCATTTCTTTGATGACACTGCGAGAGGTTACCAAGCTTAGACGAGCAACTTCCATGAAATTACTGTAGTAGTCGACGATGAAAAGCAGTGTGCGGTTGTCCAGCTCGCAAAGGTCGGCTGCGACTTTAGACCAGGGTCGGTCTGTAACCTCATGTTGTGGCAGCAGTTCTTTGGTCTGCTTCGGGCGGTGTGATAAGTGTGACACTTTGAAACGTATTCCCTCAACTCCATCGCTATGCAAGGCCAGTAGAGGGCGTCGCGCGCTGGAGAGGGCTGGTAGAGGGCGTCGCGGGCGTTGCACCCTTCGATGCGGATATGTGAGCTGTGTGTGGTTCGCATGAGTTCCTTGCAAGACTGCCAGGTACCACGAGACATTCTCCCTTGAATACCAGCTCGTGCAGTCAGGGGGTCTCTCATGTCGTAGTAGGGGTAGAGGGGGTTTGGGAAGGTCTGATCTTTTTTCCGGCCATCCTTTCTTTATGGTTGTCCTTAGTTGCTTCACCTGTTCTCGTCGATGTCTAGATCTTTTGTGGCTTGGATAATTGAAAAAACTTTGTAGTAGAGCCTAGGATGACTATCCGCTACTGTATCCTGAGCGAGTGGTTCTCAAAAAAGACAAGCTTCGTCTTGTCAGTTCATCATCACTCAGATCACTGTCCGGGTCAGTACCACTTTCATCACTACTTGTCACCTTCAATTGCTTCTTCCCTTTTCTCACTTGCCCCATCAAACTGTAGTTTCTCTCCAATTTGCCGGTTCTTCAGTCTGACACATGTTCAACAGAAGTGTGCCTGATTTGTATTTCGTAGTCACCTGTCTTACAGTTCTTTGCCGCACAGTCTCAGTCCCATTATTTCTTGCTCATTCTCTCATGAAATCCTGATGCACATCGCTCATTTATATAGCTGGCAGTGGTGACAGTAACGGAATAGTAGGTGATAGGTAGGGGTGACAGGCCTGCACGACTTCTAACAATAGAAACATTTTTTAAGTGTATCCTCCTTAATTTTTTGCTCTGACAAGCATGTCATTTAGAGATTTTCCTTTCTTAAAGGAAATTAGTGGTGGCTCTTTGAAGATTTCTCATAGGTTGGTTTTGTATTAAGTGCCATTTTCCCATTTAAACATGAGGTTGGGCCGTTGACAGTTGATACTGTGTTATGAAAGGCAATATTTGTTTGGGGGTGTTGTTTTTTTGCTTCAATGCCGATGACTTTTCTGATGATATTTTCTTTTGGTTTTCTGTGACCTCCCTAACTTTATCAACTGAGTGCTTGATGTAACTTGCAACGGACATCAGTGTTTCTTCATATTTGTCAGCTCCCAATGGTGTTACCACTTGGTGTTTCTTGTGGACACCAAAACAACAGTACAACTTTCCAATAACAGAAAGAAATTCGCAATCCAGTAACAATAGAAATCTCTCCGAGTTATGAGTCACAAACACACAACATGCAATCAAACTCGGAACAAATTACAGTAGGTTGCATGAAGTTTGCAAATTCGGCACGTCCTTTGCCCGTTCCTTCTTGTTGTAGTGCTTGATTTGGTGTGCTTTTGGGTCAGAGAATGCTATTCCCTCATTAAATGTAACAACCCCGTGCACCTTACATTGTTCTGAAGCTGTCACGAGGCACGACGTAACACTAGAACAAAACTGAACTGGAAAAGCCCTCCTTTAGGCCCTTCTGAGGAAAAGTAAAAGTGTCCATTGCTAACAGTCATGCCGCTCACTTTCTCTGTGCCTTTCAGGGTAGGCAACTAGCTCTGTGACACTGCCAGTTAGTGCAACACCATCCTTCCCGACTGAAATCTGGTAAATCTGTTCTTGTGTGTTGCAGTTTGCTAACAACACTTCATCTGATGCAGAACATATTACATCAAAAACAACCACATCCTTATTCAAATGAAGGACATTGTCGCATTTCTGCTCAGAAGCGTACCTCGTTTTCAGTTGCAGAAATTGTGCATTTAACCTTTCTCTGAGATCCTTCACATTTCCCGTAGCGTTGATTCCCCTTTTTGTTAGCTCAGCAATAAGTTCTGGTTTCTTAAGTGACTGGACCTTGATCGCTCTTTGCTGGGTGTGCTCGGCAACAACAATGCCATCGGCAGTGTACACAAATACAAAGCCATTGCAAGCACAAAGTGACTGAGCACCCAAGAGCTTTTCAGTGACAACTTCTCTCCTCACTGGATTATGCAGCTGCAGCTGAACAAGCCTACTTTGTTTGCTTGTAGGAGTAAAAAACTAACATGAACAGTACTCCATTTCCAGCATTGGTAACATCAACTGGGTGTGGATAAGCACCCACTTTGTTGTCTTCTGTAAATTTGAATCTCTCGGGGACCAATGAATGAACAACTAGGTTGATATCTTTCAGCTCATTAATGAATGCTTCAGCCATTAGATCAAGGACAGGAAAATTTATTCCCGCAAAAACTGGTGGTTCACAAATCAGGCGTAAGTTAACGCATACTTCACGGATCACAAAAAAATGGAAAACCAGTTTCCCGAGGATTGAAAAATATAGATTCACGAATCACAGAAAAAATAAATTTTCATTCACGCTTCACTCAAAGCAAAAATGGCCATTCACACGTCACGGAAAAAGTATAGGGGGCCCTCATTTAAATCTCGTTCTGGAAAACGTCCAGTATTCTCTAGTATTAAAACGAGTTGTTTTTGGTGTCAGTTTGATGTTTAACTTAAATAATGGTAGGTGGCAAAATAATGGGATGCTGCACAGTTTCATTGTACCCACCTTGTGTTGTTCAAAAATGGGCTTTAACTTGGCTAAGCTGTTTTCTTTAAGAAAGGTAGCCAGCTGTAAGAGAACGGTTTATACAAATTTGCTGTCATGCAAGTCTTCATTCAGTCTAAATCAGTCACACAAAAGTTATAGACCAAATCTAACCGAATAACTGCCTACTGCCATTCATCTACAATACACATTGCGCAAAGGCGAACGTCTACAGTACACATCAGACTGGTTAAAGGCGTCAATTAGTTTCAGATCTACTGCTTATGTATCTGCTAAGGCATGGAATTCTCCGAAACACAATCTAAGATCGATAAGACAATTAAGTCAATTCAAAAAGGCAGTATGGAGTGTTAACGAAACACAACACCTCTCCTCAACGCTTTGTTGAATTCATAAAAGTCCACCAATGCAAGTGTACACTCCTTCCTAGCACTGTATGCAAATAAAAATAGCATTTTAATTTCCTACCTCCTCATCCATGTCTAATACTTTTGAGTCTATCACTGAGTATTGAAGCGGAAATTCAGGAGTCTGGTGCCTAACCTGACTACCACTAAAACCTAGGCACCAGTCTTAAGTCTGAACTCTGAAGTCTGAAGTCCGAAGTCCCTTCTCGGCCTTCGTACCATTCAAAAATTTATTTAACTTGTTGACTGCGTGTTTATTTAAGGAAATTGATGCACAAATATGCCTTTACATTGTTTACAAAAGCGTTTTATTGGTGTTTACACAAGAATTTAGCCTTGTCGTATGGCTTAACGGGAAAACGAACCCGAAAAAAAATTGGTCAGTGCCAATATTTTGGGGTCTTTTGGACCGACCAAAAAAAAATTCGCTTTAGTGTGGTTTGTTTACGCAACTCTGTTATCGCATGGGCTTACGTGCCGTCTACAAACCTTCATAAAAAATCTAACGAGTGAGCGAGGGAGTGACTCAGATACTAGACAAAGACACACATAGAAGATAAAAAGAACAGATTTTTTTCGAATTACTTTATGTTAGTTGCATCTAGTTCACCAGTTAAGTTCTCCAAAATTGTTTTTCCGGTGCAAAATTTCCCTACAAAAACAATTTATGTCAGTTGTTGCAAATCACTCAAAATTATACTTTTCCACCATTTTTTGAGTAGCAGTAAGCGAGGAAATCTGTGACGTGTATTCCGCAGTAATTCTCTTAAATACAGCAATGATCAGAAAAGTAAACTTGACTGCAATTGACTTTTTTTTCGCTAAAAATTGTGCGGTGAGAAAAACACATGATTACGCGCCATTACAGCGCCGAGCTACAAACAACCAAACAGACTCTTACAACTTCAAATTACTGAACTGAATTGACGTACAGTTACTTTTCTTGCCATTTAAAAGTGATAGAGACAAATTTGCGTTGATTAATCCTCCATGGAAGTGAAAAAAGGGCGAAGGTTGACCATTACCGCTAGTTCACTCACAAAAATTGAGGAACATGACAATTACACCTGCGCTGTTTCCCCCCGTTACTGTGACCATGGTCAGAGATAGGAAAAAAACGGACCCCACTTAGAACCAATAAGGGCCTGTTTACAAGGAGGGAGGGTTACCCTCGCAAGCAGGTTAACTGTAGCAGGAGGGTAAAAGATAGCCCGGGTTTACAAGCAAAATTTCACAGGTAACCCTGAAAAAAAAAAAAAAGAGGAAATGTGTTAGTGCTAGGGTAACCTGCTTGCTAGGGTAACCCTCTCTCCTTGTAAACAGGCCCTTAGGTTGCAACATTAGTTAGTGTGCCCTCTTTTGAAAAAATAAAGCAAGTTGATCTATGCTTTACACTGGTAAAGAAATAACTGTCTAGAGTGCTACATTTCTTTTTCATTGTTTTACAGGTGTTTTCAGTGTTGTGTTAAATTTATATCAAAACAACATGTTACGCCAATGCCAAGATCCAAAAGGTATGTTACTACATTTAGTTACCAAGTAGTATCAGTCCCTATGTTACAACTTAACAGTTATTCCAATGTAAATGAGAAGAAAAAGTAGAAATTTATATTCATGGCGGTTTGATCTGGTAACGTAGAGACAACGTAGCGTTGCCTGTGATGTTCTGACTCAGTTTCCATGCGCTAATACCTGTTTCCAAAAATTTCTCTTTTCACACGCTCACAATTAACGAAAACACCGGCACGCATATATGAAATTATCAGCATGATAATAGTGATAACACACAAATGCCTGCGACACATACATGAAAACTCCATGTATTGCTACAAGCTCAAAGGTTTGCCTGTATGGAAGAGTGCCTGAGGGAAAAAAAGAGGCATGCAGGCCAGTTAGCGTTCTGAGTAGACCTTAAATATACTTCAAACTTACTTCAGATATGAACAGATCTCATTTTAGCATAAGTAGCCTAATTTGCCTGCTTCAGTGCTTGTAATTGCTTCTACTGAAGTATTCAGTATTTTGAAAGGAGATTTTGACAGTTCCTAAACTTGTTGAAAATGTTGCCAGTCTTCTGACTGTTTTCCAAAAGTTATCGATGTTGTTGATTTGTACTAAACCGGTAGATCGAGTTTTCTCAAATTTGACTTTCCTTTCTCCTTTGCTGTATGTTTAGAAGTCATTAGCATACTTTTAGACGGAAGTGAGTCAAGCGACACAGAGCTTCCTAAAATGAAATTCCTGACTTCATCTAAGGTAATTCGAAAGCACAAGTATAAGAGGAGGACTGGTAATGCTTACCTTGGGGCTGGGATCTTACCAACCTCGCTGTTCTATTTATATGCAGTGGAACCCTGATATAACGTTCCTCAACATAATGATATCCCTGACATGACGATTGATATGCTATATCCTGGCAAAAGTTACAGTAAAATGTATGGGACAGAACCCCAATATAACGATCTTTGATAAAACAATATTCCTGATATAATGATGAGTTTTTGTGCACCGAGCATAAAATCGTCCCCAATATAATGATATTACAGTATCAGTACACAGTTACAATTAAAACAAAAACATTGAATTTAATACAATAGCATTACAGTAATTGAGCACAGTAATCTGTAACGTTTCTGTCAACAGCTTTTAGTTTGCGATGCCTCTTTATCTTCCTTGTCATTTAATAGTTCTTTCAGTTTTAGTATTTTGGACTCCTTGGTGTGACAAAATGTATACATCGCCAGGATTTCTGTTCATGATATATCAGTGATTTAACCTACGCCCCTAGACTCCTGTGCAAGCTACTGAAGCCGTCAAAGCAATTCTTGGGTTGCACTCACATGACTTCCGGTACAACTTGCCATTTTCATCCGCCATGTTGGGGTTCCAAAACCAATATGGCGGCCAGTGTGTTGACCACGTAGTCACCAACTCATGAACCTAAACGCGATTTTCTCTAATTCTGCTGCCTCAAAATGCCTATGTGCCTGATGGTTGGCTGTTCTAAAAAGACTGGTCGAGGTAAGGGAGTCCGATGGTATCGAGTTCCTGCTATTATTACAAATCAAGGCCCAGAAGTTGAAGAATTGAGTATCGAGCAACGGCGATTGTGGATCTCTGCAATAAGCCGTGCTGATCTTGCGGATAAAATCTTGAACAGCAATAAAGTTTACGACCAACATTTCCATTCTGGAACTGCAGCTCCTTTGTGGGATCGTTACAATGTTGACTGGGTTCCGACTCTCAATTTAGGCCATGACAAAACGGTGACGCAAAGTGAACAACATCAAGCCCAATCACGAGAGACTCGAGCGGAAAGGTCAAAGGAAAGGTGAAAACGTCAAGCGGAACAACAGGAACAAGAACGTTAAATGAAGCAGCAGAAATTAAATGAGCCTGGAGTTCCCCTTGCTGATTTTGCTGCTGAGATTGAAAGTGCAAGTACCAGTTCAGAACAAGTCCAAGTGGAGAACTTAGACTTGCAACCTACAGGCCAGCAAGAATCAGATCCCAATGAGCTAGTAACACACAGCACATGCTCTACTCAAACAGAAGCTTTCGATTATTTATATCGCTCCGTGGAATCTCTTTCCATCAAGGACTGTCCACGAAGTGATGCCTTAACTCAAACAGAAAAGTTTGATTACTTGTTTGCTGAGTCAGTGACTAGCAAGCCTTTTGACAAAAATTATTTCAAAGAGGATAACTGGAAAGTGTCTTTCTACACTGGTTTGCCAACATATGAAGTACTGGAAGCCAGTTTTAATCATGTTGCACCCCATGTCAAACGAAGAACACAATCCCTCTCTTTATTTCAAGAGATGGTTATGGTACTGACGAAATTGAGACTCAATGTTCCACACCAAGACTTGGCCTACCGATTTGGTGTCTCTATGTCCACAGTATCAAGGACATTTGCACACTGGCTGGTCATCATGGATGTGCGGTTGTCCCCACTGATCAGGTAGCCAGAGAGGGAGGAACTTTGGAGGACCATGCCCCAGTGTTTTAAGTTTTCGTTTGGAAATAAGACAACCGTCATTATTGACTGTTTTGAAGTTTTTTGTGTAAAACTGACCAACCTTCTGGCTAGAGCACAAACATTCAGCTCATACAAACACCACAACACAGTCAAGGTCTTCATCGGCATAACCCCTCAAGGATGCATCTCCTTTGTCTCAGAAGCCTGGGAGGGACGCACCTCAGACAAGTATCTCACGGAAAATTGTGGGCTGCTCAACAACTTGCTTCCTATGGATCTAGTTATGGCAGACAGGGGATTCACTGCTCACGATGGTGTTGCCCTTAAACAAGCAAAACTCGTAATTCCAGCATTCACTAAAGGAAAAGAACAACTGGACCCTGTTGACGTTGAAAGAACAAGGGGGATCGCACATGTTAGGATCCACGTTGAACGAGTTATAGGACTTTTACGCAGGAAATACACCATTCTTGAGAATACCTTGTCAGTAGATTTTTTAACCTGTAATTTAACTGGAAATCCTGAGATCCAGGTACCTATGATCGACCGCATACTCAGAGTTTGCTCTGGACTTGTCAATCTATGCGGCCCTATTGTCCCATTTGATTAGATTAATCTGTGCAAAATACAATGGAATCCCAATTTTTTTAACCTCCAAGGCTGGTGTAAATTGGTTTGAGAAATCAGAGAGTTCAAATCAATGGTTAAAAATAGTTTAAGAGAGGAAATGACTCCGGGTCCAAGTTATCAGAAGCTTTAAAAAATAGAGGATTTACAAAACTGGGACTCCATGGTACTTATGTAAACCATGCTGTTTCGAAATTTTTTGGTTTAATTTTAAAATGTTGTAAATGTGTGTACCACCACCTGGGGGAAGTCCCTTATGGGGTTGTGTGGCCAATTTGAATATGTTTTTTTTTTTCGCCTGAAATTAGATGGGATTCTAAGAGGTTCAATGAGGAGATTAAAGAATGAAAATTAGTTTTGAAACACCACCAGACATTTGACCCACAAGCAACTCCGACTTGCAGAGGACAGATTGGATGTCCATATTCTTTGCTGTAAACAGATTTTATGAATAGTTTCATTCTTGTCTGAGACAGGGTATAATGACTAAAGCTGGTTATGAAAAATTGGGAGATGAGTGACTGAGCCGTACCTCCCCAGCTAAAGATATATTGAGTGCCCTCCCCCCCCTCCCAAAGGTAACAATGTGCTTTTGTAAAGCTATTTTATTTGTTAAACCCAAGAAATTGAAAGAAATTTATTCATTATAACAATGAGAGGTTTCTCCTGTCGTGTAATTCCCAGTTGATTTATTTGAAAATACAAATTGACCAGGAGTCGTTGTAAAGCTATTTTATATGTTAAACCCCAGAAGTTGAAATTTATTCATTATAACAATAAGAAGTTCATCCTGTCATGTAATTCCCAGTTCATTCATTTATTTGAAAATACAACTTGTAAAACCAAAAAAGCCAGTTTTAATTAATTATATTTCGAAAAGGGAAAAAAAAGACAAATGAGAGATGACCCGTTAAACAGTTTGTTTATTTGTAAAGATATCCACATCATTGATCATTAATAACTGTACAAAAAAGAATTAAGGTAGTTAAATGTTTACCACTAGATTTATATCCCTTAATGGCTGCTAAGGTCCATTAGCGATCAGTGTCAATTTTCTCGTTGCAATAAATTATAATTATTTTCTTATTTAAAAAACAAGGTCATGAGATAGAAATGCGATCATCCAAAATGATTTATTTGGTACCTTCGCAACTTTTGCCTATACTGCTAAGGCCGGAAAAAATATAAGCAATCTTTTAAGCCATTAGGTTGAAGTTCTTTATCGTATGCCTACATTAGAAAAATTATTACTTATAACAAACCTTTCACTCCCAGGAATGACTAGCAAATAAATTCTGCTAACGATTTTACTACTCTGTCAAGGAGACAGGTTATGAGAATTTGGAAAATTATTAACTATGAGGAAGTGTCTTTATGTTACACCAAATTCCCAGGAACAGAGAACAAAGATTTGTATGGTCATCAGTAAGGAGAATTGAATTTCAGATATTGGAAGTGAAGGGTTAAGGGGATTACGATTTGTAAAGCAATGAAAGGGAAGTATTTTAATTTGTCAAACCTAACTGGTGGCCAATTGGTTGAAACAGTTTATTTTGTAAATAAATATCAATTACACCTGACGGTTTTTGGTGTGTCTCAAAAATTATTTAGTTTACAATGTGAGATAGCTGTCCAGGTAGCTAAAAAAAATTTAATGCTGCAATTATTGCAAGGGTTCTTGTAAGGCACTAAAATTTAAGACGATGGAAACTGAGACATCAGACCAGCTTGAAGACAGGCCACTTAATGTGGGCGAATTTTTGTAATGTCAAAATTCAGGTTTTGTGGATTGGATCCAAATACAAGACTTGTCGCAAAAGCAATAGCAAAAAACCCACAGTCACTTCCATTTCTTTGCTCTTGGCAGGGTGCAAACTCGAGTTTCTGGAAGCTCTCTGCTAATACTAAGTCTTTGACCTGATCTTCAAGTTCTTGTGAGATGATGTCATGATAAAGACTGTCAAAAAGTCTGACAGTTCCAGGAAGGCATCCTATTGAGCTGACGCAAACCCAGTGATTGTGTCCTGTATGCAATAACTGCACAAATTCACCAGAAACTACATTAAAATTTCGCACTGGACCTAATGTAGGACGCTGAAAACCTTCAATGAAAGGGTTAATTTTCTGCAAAAGTACCTGTGTACTGCGGATAATTGCACCATCAAACCACCCATAGTGGACGATATCGTTCAGATTCACTAGTTGTAACCATAGTAACCTCGATGTCATCAGCACTTTCCTCTTCACTGTCATTAGATTTTTGTGCATTGTCAAGTTCATAGGACGCAGGTTTATCATCATGAGATTGAGAAGAACAAGTGGCAGGTGCAACTGGGGTTTCCTGAGATGTCCCTGGAACTGTGATGCTGGTATGAAATGGCTTTGCATGTTTTGTTTTGCAATGGGAGCATTTCCAGTTGTCTTGCTGTTGTTGGGCAATTTCTTTTAACCAAGGCAGGTCAAGTGAAAAAATTTTCCACTCTGGCAATCATCGCTGTGGCACTCAAGTAATTTGTCAGATTGCTGTGGCACTGCTTGGCAAATACAAATACTGTTGAGAGATAAAGCCTTAGCCATTATTTCTGGAGATTTCTCTTTTCCTTTTTTCGACCGCTTAAACTGTGATAGCCTGCAGCAGTGTGGGAAGTACCACACCCTTGGTAGCAGGGTTGAGATTGCTAAACACGAGGGATGAAATTCAACAAATGGGCAGTGGGGGTTTCCACATGATGGCATTCTGCAGAAACAAACTCCAACACCTGCTTTTGGTATCTCATCAGAAATGTCACACTTTCTCGTGTACCCTCTGCCTAAAATTTCAGGCAAAATACATGTTCTCCAGAAAGTGGTAAGTTTTGGCAAAACCTCCTTCCAGTGACCATGGCCAGGGTAAAATCTCTCTTTGATAATTGTTGCACGGTGAGAACTGTCAAAAGCATAAACAACAAAATCATTGTACTTCCGTTCAGGTAATGTCAAAAGGTGTTGTTGACCTTGAAAAAAGTAGGTGTGGTTTCGTTTCAGCTAGAAATTACCGGCCGCCTTTTCCAGGCAAGCATTCTTCCTCAAAACATAACTGTCTAAGCCACATCGGTCAATACAAATAGGACATTTGACCTCTCCACACCCCAGTCCACAGCAGAAGCAAGATACTAAGAAGTCTGGAGTGGCATGAATCCAAGGGTACTCTTGGTTGATAACTAAGCCACACTGCGAGAGTTTAAAGTCATCATGACTGTTTTTCACTTCTTCTTCATAGGCTTTAATGGCATCAGCTTTTGTTTGCACCCATGAATCACTGCTTTTGTGTTTACTTTAAATAAATTTGGATAGCAGATTGTCTTGATCAGTGATTGTCATGGCTGTGCTGGGTTTGTCCGGCAGACTGCTCCTCTCATTGACGCACCAATACGACCCGCTTTATGTAAAAAAAAAAATGCACTCCCATTTGCCTGGCTCTGTGTATCTCTCTCAATTTGTGGAATGTCTTTACTTGACAAGCAAATTTCTACATTAAAGCATTTCTTTAGTAAATCAGGGTATGTGAGGTTTAAATTGTCATTGTCAAAGGTCTGGGATTGTTTGGATACTGCTGCTTTCTGACACAAACTGGTCAGAGTAGGGCTTGATAAGACTCAAAGCCACTGGTTTAATTTTTGATTTGTCTAGACTTTCATAAAGGATGTTCATTTCAGTCTCCGTCAGAACTTGCACTGTTAATTCTCTTCTGCTGCCGGTGAAGGATGTTGCCTGAGCCTCTCCTAAGCTATCGATTTTTTCATCCAAATCCACTTTAAGTTTTCTGGCAGAGGTCAAATTTATGTCGCGCATTTTTGCATATGGGACATCTCTTACAAATAATGGCTACAACCACGTACATTTAACTTGGTTACAGGCCAACTTACCACGAATCCTCGTCCATGCCTCAATATAAAACAACGCACTTGCAACATGCGAGCACGTTTCCGAGAGCCCTGCTTTGCACCCTAAACAGTGGGCTGATTTGACTGTTCCGCCTTTTTCGGCAACAACCCACACAGAGATCAAAGGGTCATTCATTCTTTGTGAATGTCTCACTTTTCCTACAACAATGTGCTTTCCAGCGACAACACAGCCTTGAATGCCTGATAAAAATCCTGAAACCACAAAGTTGTAGGCTTCCAAAGTCTTGTATGGTTTGAACTGCTCTTTCGTGTAGAAACTTGTTTCCAACACTAAGTAGCTAAGCAAATCCATAGCTTCGACAGGTGGAAGGCACTCCGTGTCAAACTGTTCATCCGGAATGGTGACCGGATCGACTCCAATTTCAGCGATTTTTTCCACGTATCTTCATTTTACGCTGTTGTTAAGTTTAGCACAATACTTCGACAATTTCTTACTACAAAGCTCATCAAGCGAGGGGATGCGTTCATTTTCCATTTTCATCGTATAGTACACAGCGATGGCATATATGCATAATAAACACATGTAAATTTTACCCCTGGTGGAACCCCAACATGGCGGATACCCAAATATGGAAAATACAGATACGTCACATGCAAGCCAAGAATAAGAGAATTTCTTATTACGTTGAACGATTTGGGCAAATGGGAGAGAGAATTCCTTTCCTCTCTTTCAGCAATGGAGGATGCGTTTTCAAGATTGCAAATGAAACAAACGAGGCAAACCAAACTTGAAGAGCACTTTAATAATGAACAAGGGTCTGTTAAAAAAAGAAAAACAATGAACGCGCAACTAGCAAAAAGTAAATAGGATTACAGTCGCAATTTCAAATGTTTACTCATTACATGTTTAATTTAACAATATGTGGTAAAAAAAGGTACATGTTAATTTACCTCAATATAACGATATTTTGGGTTATTTTATGGCAACATTGTCATGACGGGAGTCTCGATATAACAATATAATTTCAGTGCTCCCTTGGCATATTGTTATATTGGGGTCCCACTGTTAAAAAAATACCAAATGCTTCATGGTATGCCAACATATAGTCCATGTTATGGAAAGCGTGACACTACTGTCATGCATAGAGCGTAATGTATCAGTTAATTTTTCATTAGCGCACACTATGCAAAATGCTGTTATTAAAATGTTGTTCTTTGATAAGAGCCTTTTGAATTCTTTTTACATTGCAAGTAAAACCGGCAAAATATTCTATAAGTCCCCCCACCTTTAATATAAATGCTAGTGGGAAGCAAACTGCAGTAAATAACTGTTAACCGCAAGGAAACTCTAGTAAATAACTGTCTGGTGGCCTAACATGGATTAGATGCCAAAAAATATTTGTATTAAAAGCGGCCATGTTACCATTAAAACTACAGGTGAAGATTGATGATGAGAATGATGAGAATTTATGTCCTGATGGAGTAAGCAACTTATCGTCAACTGCTGAAGTCAGGTAATGAGCCTTAAAATATTATTATAAGACGAGATGTCACAGAGTATTTAAACTCTGACAATTGTAAATGTTCATATAACTGAAAGGATTCTCGCGTGCTTGTTGGTCAAGAGCAATGTTCCATGAGAGCCTTGCTGATAAAATCAACGCAACCTGTTCTGGCCGCAAGGCAACTTTAAAAGAACTTGAGAAATTGTCGTGAACTTTCAATACATCAAAACAGTCCAGCTCTGAAATGTCACTTGAGACTTCTTGGGAGACATTTGAGAAGAACACCTCGGCTACAACTAGAACAGGCAAAATTGATCTTCCAAGCTGTCACGTACGCACGATTTGAGTAAGCTCGTAGTACTTTTAACACGGCAAAATAAAATGATTTCATTCCTTAAGTTCATATCAAACTTTGACGTTCATCCCTTCACAGGTTGAACCCAAACTGAATTAAGCCATCCGCCGCCTTGTGTCTGTCCTCCTATTGACACTGAAAATTAAACAGTGAGCGCCCGAGAGTCTCAGCAATTACAAAAAAAGTAATTGAAGAAACACTATTTAAAATTGTATTTGTTTCAAACATCATTATGTTATAATCTACAATATATTTAAGACATTGACACGACAATTTCTTTCTTTTACTTCAGAAAAAAAGGGAAGCTTGTCTCATCTGGTAAAGACGATGCTGGTCACCTGACAATCCTCAACATCCTCTTGCAAAACCCAGAAGAGTTGCAACTTAAGCACAAGCCCTTCGCAATACGAGAGAATAAGATCTTTACACTAAATATGCGAGAAATCCCTATCTCCTCTGCAGCAGTTGACTAAAACGGTGCCTACATTTCCTAGGGTAATGCAAAGCAGTGTTACGTACAATGTATCGGGTTCCACTACTGCCCATAAGAACGAAAATGGTGCGTGGTATGTGAAAGTTAAGGAAGCCAAAATGTACACGCAATGTTACGTTCCTGAAGGTGAAGTTTATGAGCTGACCTGCCTTTACTCTACAAGCAAGGGCAATCATGCATCTCTGTGGATTATTTCAGGAATCTTTTTGTTGTAAATTTCCTCCTCTCTTTCACAGGTGAACCAGCCCAGTTGCTTATCGACTGAAGGGGATATCCTGAACCCGGACAGAATGTCTGGCAAACAGTACGATCTTGTACACAAAGATGACACCAAGCTCTGTCCTAAATCAGTTACGAGGTTTGAGCAGTGCAGGGTAGCATTTAACACTTCAGATAAAGTGATGATTAAGAGTGTAGGGGTTCGTGAAAGAACCGATAAGTCAGAAAAAATAGTGAAGTATACAGGAAATGTATACCTACATTACCTGACCAATCGCTTGAAAGAATATGACCAAAAGTTTGCATTCAACACCATTAACGTGCCCTCCAGAACCATGAATTTACTCCCAAAAGGAAGCAGGGAGACCCTTGTAGCCAAGGGACTCCAGGTGGAGCCCTCGAAAGGTGATGAATAATTGTAACAACTGCATTTTGTGTAAAAGTTTTAAAAAGTTGCCGTTTATTGTATTCTTTCTGAATTGTTGATATTAATAATAATAATAATCAATTTATATAGCGCTTTTTATATAACATTCAAAAGCGCTTACAATATAAAAATGAAAAATTTAGTTAAAATCAATAAAATATAAAATTTAAGAATAATCAATCAAACAAAAAGTAAGAAATAAAATAAACAAAGTAAAGAATAATCAGAAGTCATATGCTTTTTTAAACAAAAATGTCTTCAAGTGTTTCTTGAAAGTATTTAAGTTTTTGGCAGTCCTAATTGCCAGAGGAAGCTTATTCCACTTGGATGGACCAGCAAAAGCGAATGCTCGATCACCAAAAGTCTTACATTTGGTTCGAGGCACCTCTAACAAAGTGAGGTCATTAGATCTCAAAGAGCTTCTGATTGATGCCTTTTTCCTGATGAGATCACAGATATAACGTGGAGCGATACCATTTAACACTTTGAAAACAAGTAGTAATATTTTGAATTCGATCCGAAACTGTACGGGTAACCAGGGATGTTTCGAAAACGAGGACCCCAAAACCGAAGACCTAAGACCCCCTCATCGAAAATGAAGACCCCTCGTCGAAAACGAAGACCCTTTCACCTCAGCTCAGTGGAGTTTAGCGGAAGACCTACAGACAAATTCTTTCAAGTGCCTTTGTCAGTATTGATATACACAAGACAGCATTTGTATTAAACTGCGATTTAGGGGAAATTAGGTATCATTACAAATCCTGGGAGGGGAAGGAGTGGGTTGACAATACTCGTGTTCGATATACAAAAATTTCTAGGATCGTTTGGTAAATTTCATGAGATTCCATTGGTTAACGATTACCTTGGAAACCATGGACCAATTAGAACTCACGAAAGTTATCCACATTAATTCAGGTATTTTAGTAGTGCGAATTTCCAATTGTCTTCTTGCACATGTCGTCCTGTCTGCTCGATATGTCCACGTCGAATCCATTGAAATTGCCAGGTGTTTGTTTTTTTTTTTTTGAAAATCAGAATGTCACTTTACGATGTTCACGAGGTTTTTACCGCCGATTCTAAGTTACCAGTGGAACCCGCCGCTGAGACAGTTGTGTTAAAGAAGTCTCCTAGTGCACTTTTTCCCCCCTTAGAAATCGTAATGCTATCATCATGGTAGGTGTCCTGTTGGTGAAAAACGCGCATCCCTGAGAAAATACCTCAGAAGGCAAATTCTAATTAAAAAGAAAATTTGATCCTTCATTAAAGTAACACTCTTTTTCTTTTATAAGAAAGTTGAGGCTGAAAAGGGACTAAAAGTTAAGAACATGTTAAGAACATACCTCAGGCTGAAACATTGAGTTTATGTAAAAAGGATCAAAAATGTATAACAATTTGGTCTGTGCTGTGGTATGCACGTAGCTCAACTGTATCCAACACGGTCGAATACACGAGCAATGTAGTTTTGGAATAATTACAACACGAGTTGTAATTAGGCAAGCCAAGAGTGTACAAACTAGAAACATAAACAGATTCGTTAAATATAAGGTACGAAATCGCTGACAATCAAGACTTAGTTTTATCTGTAGTATAAAATGTAAAATTATGATTAACCTTTGCTAACAAAACTACTCTTAAATTTCAAAAATAACATTAACATGCATATGATTTCCAAATGGGGCGCTTTCAGCGATCTCCGTTCAAACCATTTGAAACGGAAAAATTTGACACATTCGGGAGGTTGTGACCCTTTGTTCACCTCTTTCTAATGAGACGATGACATCCATCTAGACTTATGGAAAGCGCCTCACTGAATGCCAAAAACTGGAACGTGCAACATACAATAGTTAGATTCAATTAAAGTAAGTAGTAGATTTAAACAGTGGCTTTGAAAAGTACCATTCGCACAAAATCGACAGTTCTTCACTACTGTGACAAACTTAGGAAACAACAACAACAAACACAACAAGAACATGAAACTCTCTAAGCACTACAAAGTGAAGGTCTAATCTGGCGAAATGTCCGCCTTTAACTGTTTGAACAGCTCTTAATTAAATCATGGTGAAAAAGACGCCGATGAAGCTCACACACTTAAAACTATTAGTCCTCAGGTTTTCCTTAAAGTATTCATCGTGAATTTCAGTGACGAGAGGAACAGTGAGATACAAACAATGTTTCATATATAGGCCCAAAGGACAAGGGGTCCATAATGCCTTGTCACTAAAGTTAAATTAATGAATTACATTGGCGAAATGCCTTGTCCAATTTCTCAGTGTTCATCTCGTTGAGGCATGTAATAGAGCTCATTTGCTACTCCTTTGTTTATCAATTCTCAATCTCTATGATATGTCCATTTGAAACTCCCTCCTGAGAAGTCCCTTGTGTGATTCGTGCAGCTTTGGGAGCGTTTCCTCTGGAATGTGTATATACTGCGACGAGATGTACGGAAACCTGGGTTTGAGACATTTCTGAAGGTTGGCGTGATAAAATCTTGATCCTTCTTTGTTTGACGGAACTTTGTTTTTCCAATCCCCATTTACGGAAAATACCACCTTTCTTTGTGCTGCAGAACCAAATCAAACGGGAGGTGTCTTTGGCGGTGACAGAAGTCCACATTGTAGCTTTTGCACTTCTTTGCCTCTTCAGGAAGAATGCGGACAATGAAAGGATTGTCGTTGTGGTGTAATTCTGTATAGACACCATTGCTGCTTCCTTGGGGAACTTCAGTTGGTGCGCTTTGTTGTTTCAAGGGGCGAAACTTAGATTTATTTCTGCCTCCTTTCTTCCCTGCGCGCTGCTTGTCCACATTGGCTTCTGCCAGAGCGGTTTTGGGGAACCTTGCCCTTGATTTCTTGTGAACATATTTTAAGTGCATTTCTAGGCACCCTTTTAACTGAGCGACAGCAATGGAATGCTTGCAAATATAGTCAAATTTGTAGCTGGGACAATTGCACGACACGAAATTTGTGTTAACGGTACACTGTACTCTACCGTTCTTGGCGTGTATTGCAGCGACTTCAAATTTGTTATTGGCCGGTTGCAAGGTTGGTTGCTCCTGGATGGCAAGTGGGTGGTTTACTAAAAGTAGGGCGTTTTCCGCGACATGCCTTGCTGTGACCAACTTGTATCCCATATTTTGCTCCAGAAATTGGGCTACATCTATGGACAACTCGGTGAATTCTTTCGCTGGTAACTGTTTTGGTACATCAGGTTCACGAATGGATTTCCTACCCAGTGCGTCTTCCACTGACATTTTATTCATGTCCGGGACCTACTTCTCCCTTTCTTCGGTTGACCAGCGAAACCATGTGTCTGTTGAGACCTCAAGGTGAGACACTAACTCCGAAAGTTCGTACTCTTTGCTTATTCCAGCGATGGCCAAACGTAATTCATCCTGCTGCTTCTGGTAAATTTCTTCGAACACGGAAAAGGTGAACTCAAGCTTGGTCAAACCATATGTGACCTGGAAAGCGAAAACAGACACTAACGCTTTACCGTTTAACGGAAAAATCCGTTTATAGCCGTTTAACGTCCGTTTAAACGGGTCGCACAAGCGTTTAAACGCTTTTCTTATCCGTTTACTAAACTCTCGCATCCGTTTAACGATTTTGGTAAATGAAATATTTGTTTACAAATAGAGTTTTTATGTCCCTACCCGAGAAGTTGTGTTATTCATTCAATTAATATGAATTTTAGACAAAAATGAGTAATTATCGATTCAGGACAGGTTGAGTGGTTGGGGGCATTCCTTTGTACCCCCTATAGAGCGCATTGTAAATCGCGTGGGGACCCGGAGTTATGTCTCATTCTGCCTCGCTACTTCAGTGTGAAAGGACGTCGAAAGTTTTTCGCTACTTTAATGCGAAAGGACGTTGAAAGGTAACATATTTTGTTTTCCTTGTCTTTTCTCCGCTGTAATGTCTTCCGACTTGCCCCGGGTTTTGGTTTGGGGTCACTCTTTCGTTGATTTTAATCTTGCAAGCCGTGCACGCGTTAGCTTGTCTGGGCATGGCGGCTGCAATGTCCCTAAGCTTTGGTCTTACGATCTTGTTATTGTTTCTCGCTTACTCCTGGATATAGTTATCCTAGAAATCGGTACCAATGATCTTTCTACTGAGGAGCACTCGCTTATAGGTGCTTCCATCGAAGTTTTGGTTCGTTTACTGCACGATCGCTTTTCGGTAAAAGCGATATTTGCTTGTCATGTCATCCCGCGTCGTTCGCCATGTGCTTTCAACGACAAGGTGGCCATCTGCAATGAATTAGTTCGTTCACTTTTAGCGCCCCTTCCTTACGTTTTTTGTTGGTTTCACTAGGGTTTTTATAATAAGGCTGGAAAGTTATTGTTAGCCGATGGGGTTCACGTTAATCGTTTAGGACAGTATCGTTTGTATCGTAGTTATCGTGCCGCCATTTTACAGGCTTTGTCTTTTGTTTGACCTTTTAATTAGCCATTACCTTCCCTGTTTTTATTTAAATGCCTGTTTATCCCTTTGTTTTAAGTTATTTTATGTGGGTCACGCTTCTGCGGCGCCAAGATTGACTCCTTTTATTGTTTGAGATCCCCTCTTTGTTTTTAAGTGTTTGGGCTTCAACAAGTGTTTATTTTTTTCTAGGGCCTCAATACTAGTTTATGTAATGTTGAAGGATTTGGTCCTAGTTTATGCTGTGGAAACGGCTTTGCTCCTTCAATTGTTATTGTTCTTGGGCTTCGATCCAAGGTTATTTTATTTTGAGGACTTTGATCCCCACCTGTTGTTAATTCTTGGGTTTCGACGTAAGATAATTTTAATTTGAGGACTTTATTCTTGGGCTTTGATCCAAGTTTATATTATGGTGAGGGCTTCGATCCTCATTTGTGTATTTGAGGACTTCGATCCTCGATTTTTATTAATTCTTGGGCTTCGATCCAAGTTGATCTTAGTTTGAGGGCTTCGATCCTCATTTTTGTTTATTCTTGGGTTTCGATCCAAGTTGATATTACTTTCAGGGCTTCGATCCCCACTTTTTGTTTTACTTGGGCTTCGATCCAAGTTTATATTATGGTGAGGGCTTTGATCCTCATTTGTGTGTTTGAGGACTTCGATCCTCAATTTTTATTTATTCTTAGGCTTTGATCCAAGTTGATCTTATTTTGAGGGCTTCGATCCTCACTTTTTAATTTTACTTGGGCTTCGATCCAAGTTGATCTTATTTTGAGGGCCTCGATCCTCAATTGTTATTTATTCTTGGGCTTCGATCCAAGTTGATCTTATTTTGAGGGCTTCGATCCTCAATTTTTATTTATTCTTGGGCTTCGATCCAAGTTGATCTTATTTTGAGGGCTTCGATCCTCACGTTTTATTTTTACTTGGGCTTCGATCCAAGTTGATCTTATTTTGAGGGCTTCGATCCTCACTTTTTATTTATTCTTGGGCTTCGATCCAAGTTGATCTTATTTTGAGGGCTTCGATCCTCACTTTTTATTTTTACTTGGGCTTCGATCCAAGTTGATCTTATTTTGAGGACTTCGATCCTCAATTTTTATTTATCCTTGGGCTTCGATCCAAGTTGATCTTATTTTGAGGGCTTCGATCCTCACTTTTTATTTTTACTTGGGCTTCGATCCAAGTTGATCTTATTTTGAGGGCTTCGATCCTCAATTTTTATTTATTCTTGGGCTTCGATCCAAGTTGATCTTATTTTGAGGGCTTCGATCCTCACTTTTTATTTTTACTTGGGCTTCGATCCAAGTTGATCTTATTTTGAGGGCTTCGATCCTCAATTTTTATTTATTCTTGGGCTTCGATCCAAGTTGATCTTATTTTGAGGGCTTCGATCCTCACTTTTTATTTTTAC
This sequence comes from Pavona decussata, assembly GCF_977016875.1. Classification (NCBI taxonomy): domain Eukaryota; kingdom Metazoa; phylum Cnidaria; class Anthozoa; order Scleractinia; family Agariciidae; genus Pavona; species Pavona decussata. The sequence goes on along the minus strand of NW_028145512.1, from coordinate 2,609,591 downwards.
TTGGGCTTCGATCCAAGTTGATCTTATTTTGAGGGCTTCGATCCTCAATTTTTATTTATCCTTGGGCTTCGATCCAAGTTGATCTTATTTTGAGGGCTTCGATCCTCACTTTTTATTTTTACTTGGGCTTCGATCCAAGTTGATCTTATTTTGAGGGCTTCGATCCTCAATTTTTATTTATTCTTGGGCTTCGATCCAAGTTGATCTTATTTTGAGGGCTTCGATCCTCACTTTTTATTTTTACTTGGGCTTCGATCCAAGTTGATCTTATTTTGAGGGCTTCGATCCTCACTTTTTATTTATTCTTGGGCTTCGATCCAAGTTGATCTTATTTTGAGGGCTTCGATCCTCACTTTTTATTTTTACTTGGGCTTCGATCCAAGTTGATCTTATTTTGAGGGCTTCGATCCTCAATTTTTATTTATTCTCGGGCTTCGATCCAAGTTGATCTTATTTTGAGGCCTTCGATCCTCAATTTTTATTTTTACTTGGGCTTCGATCCAAGTTGATCTTATTTTGAGGGCTTCGATCCTCAATTTTTATTTATTCTCGGGCTTCGATCCAAGTTGATCTTATTTTGAGGGCTTCGATCCTCACTTTTTATTGTTACTTGGGCTTCGATCCAAGTTTTATTACGGTGAGGGCCTTGATCCTCATTTGTGTGTTTGAGGACTTCGATCCTCAATTTTTATTAATTCTTGGGCTTCGATCCAAGTTGATCTTAGTTTGAGGGCTTCGATCCTCATTTTAGTTTATTCTTGGGCTGCAATTCAAGTTGCTATTACTTTGAGGGCTTCGATCCCCACTTTTTGTTTTACTTGGGCTTCGATCCAAGTTTATATTATGGTAAGGGCTTTGATCCTCATTTGTGTGTTTGAGGACTTCGATCCTCAATTTTTATTTATTCTTAGGCTTTGATCCAAGTTGATCTTATTTTGAGGGCTTCGATCCTCACTTTTTAATTTTACTTGGGCTTCGATCCAAGTTGATCTTATTTTGAGGGCTTCGATCCACACTTTTTATTTATTCTTGGGCTTCGATCCAAGTTGATCTTATTTTAGGGCTTCGATCCTCATTTTTGTTTATTCTTGGGCTCCGATCCAAGTTGATATTACTCTGAGGGCTTCGATCCCCCCTTTTTGTTTTACTTGGGCTTCGATCAAGTTTATATTATGGTGGGGGCTTCGATCCTCATTTGTGTCTTTGAGGACTTCGATCCTCAATTTTTATTAATTCTTGGGCTTCGATCCAAGTTGATCTTAGTTTGAGGGCTTCGATCCTCATTATTGTTTATTCTTGGGCTTCGATCCAAGTTAATGTTACTTTGAGGGCTTCGATCCTCACTTTTTATTTTACTTGGGCTTTGATGCAAGTTTATATTATGGTGAGGGCGTTGATCCTCATTTGTGTGTTTGAGGACTTCGATCCTCAATTTTTATTAATTCTTAGGCTTCGATCCAAGTTGATCTTTATTTAAGGGGTTTTATCCTCAATTTTATTTTATCTTGGGCTTCTATTCAAGTCGAAATTACCTTGAGGGCTTCAAACCTCACTTTTATTTTACTTGGGCTTCGATCAACGTTTTTATTTTGGTGAGGGCTTTGATCCTCATTTGTTTTTTCTCGGGCTTCAATCCCATTCTATTTGAGGGTTTTCATCCTTGTGTACTGTGGTATGCACCAGGCACAACTTCATTGTACTTCGAGGGCTCCTGGCTTTCTTTTTCACTTTCCTTTCAGATGCTTCCTAAACAAACAAAGCAAAAGGCAGCACCTTTGGCCACCTTTAAGTTGTCCAAGTTTCAATCAACCCAACACGTTGCCACTGCTGTTGTTCAGCGCTCAGAAGCAGGTGCCACCAGAGATCAGTCAGATGGAAGTAGTCCTGCTCACAGTCAACCAGAGCTTCTTGCTGGATACAATGGCCCTGGTCAGGACGTTTTGCCTGTACTTTCTAGTGTCATCGTCAACCAGATCTTGGCCCTTGTTATGCAAGAGGTCACCAACAACCTTGCTCCTCTACTGCCTCCAATTTCACATTCAACTTCACGGCCACCTTCTGCTCCTGGTCCATCACATCCACTGGTAGCTCAGGCCTTGAGCTCGATTCTTGTTTTATGGAAGCTTGCTTACCACTGGACAAAGTTGACAAGTGTATAGGCATTATATCAGATTTTCTTAAAAGGAAGAAGGTAACCTTGCGGGAAGTCCAGTCCCTCACCGGATTTCTCAACTTTGCTTGTTCCGTTATCGTTCCAGGTCGGGCCTTTTTACTTTATAGTCCAGATGTTGAAAGGTTATGGGAAGGTGGGTTTCCGACTAGACAGCCGGCTACCTCTGACCTTACCTATTTTGCACAGATTAGTCCAGGCTGCTGCTGTGGTGGCCATCTCTAGGGAAAATGCAGCTCTTTTTTGGCCATGTGCTCTTTAGCTTTTTATGCCTTCCTTAGGGTTGGTGAAATGACTGTTGTGTCGAGTAATAAGCCGGCCGTGCCTCTGCAGCTTGATCAGCTAACTCAGCTTGTTGATTCAAAATAACATGTTGTGGCACTTAAATTGTCTTTTCGTAATTACAAACACAGCTACAATCGTCCTACCTTTTCTTTGACAATTTCTTGTTTAGGGAATTTTTGTCCGGTTAATGTAATGTTGGAGTACCTAAGCATAAGAGGTCATCAGCCTGGGCCACTATTTGTTTCTACTAGGAGTCAAGCAGTTTCCAGGGAAATGTTTGTTAATTTCCTTTCTAGAGCCCTTGTTCATTGTAATTTAGACCCTTCTAGGTATAAGGGCCACAGTTTTAGAATTGGTGCCGCTTCTCATGCAGCCGAACAGGGCTTCACTGAGGCACAAATTAGTGGATTGGTCATTGGAAGTCAACAGCATTTCGCATTGCCAACTTTCCCAACTAGGCAATATCTAGCTACATATAGGCTGTATATTCTTTGTGCCTTAATTTGATTCAATAGAAGCAAAAGGGGCTTGGAATCAGGAGTTTCTAACAGTTACTATCCTTATCTGTTCGATGGGGGTATTAAAAGAAGGTTGCAAATTGTCTTGCAGGGGCAGCAGTTTCACCCCCTTTTTAAGTTAGAGGTAACTTGTATATGTCTTTCGTGGGCAGCATACATTGGCACTAAATCACGTTATTGAGTTGACCAGCAGTATTTCTATAAAGAGGGTTTTTGAATTGTCTTGCAGGGGCAGCAGTTTTTAATCCCTCATTTCTTTTATGGCTTACTTGTGTATGTCTTGCAGGGGCAGCATGCATTAGTACTCTCAGGTTATTAATTTTCCATGTTAAACATTTTAATGTATAGAACTTTTCTGGACCAGCAATATTTCTATAGAGGTTTCAAGTTATCTTCATGGGCAGCAGTTTCAATCCCTCATTTATTTTAGCAGTTACTTGTGTATGTCTTGCAGGGGCAGCATACAATAAGTATCTTTATTCCTTAGTCACCAAATTTGGTACTGTTCTTGTTTTCAGTGGGTACTGCATTGCCTGGGGTGGGGCTGCATCATTGCTTTTTCAATGATGCTTTTGGCCTTTTTGTGCCCTCACCTTTACTGGGCTGAATATTTTTATGTAGCCAATGTGGTGAAAGTATTTTTGATAAACTTATTTTGTACACTAGTTTTGTGATTCTGTTTATTACAATTAAAGCGGCTATGGGCTTTTCCCATAGCCATTTTGACCCATATGGCATTTGTGTCTTTATTGCCCAGTAAACAGAGCTCAGCCAATGCAGTACCCCAGTTTTTAGTAATATAACCGAGGGAAGGACATAAAACGTTTTAGTGCCTTTCTAAACCGTTTAAAAAATAGGGCATCCGTTTAACATTTTGGACAAACCGTTTGTTATCTGTTTAACGTTTTGGATAAAACGTTTGTTATCCGTTTAACGTTTTGGACAAAACGTTTCCTATCCTTTTAACAGAATCTAGTATCCATTCAACGTTTTAAGCAAACCGTTTGTTAAACGGTTAGTTCTCGACCAGTCGTTCAAATAACCAAGCTCCGTCGTCGTCAGAGTAAACAAGCAGCCATATCGTAGCTGCAAACACAACGTACTAATTACCAATTTATGCCGACAATAATTATTGTTGCATCTGCATTTTCGTGCTCAAGGCGCGGAAAGAAGTTTCAAGATTCTCTAATAGGGAATTTTACGGAAACGATAAAGATTTCCACGATATACCGGGAACTTCTCGGTTATATAAATTATTGTGAGCATCAGTCACTTTTGTTAATGGTAAACAATTTAAATTTTATGCACATGGCGTCTGCGGCATGACGCGGCAAGTTTACAGAAAGTCGTATGTCCGATTCTACAAGGCGAATAAAGATGGTTTAACCAGCAAAAAAGTATTCTGTTGAAGCCCGCGTGTTGAAGGCACAATTTGTGGAAACGATTTTCACGATGTGTCGGTTGCAGTTACTGCGAGCGTATTTGTCAGCTTTTTGGTATAAAACTTTCACAGGCTGGCGCGTGCTTTATTTACATGTCGCTCTTAACACTTTTGTAAAACGTCATCTCCACGCATTAAGATGACTGAACAAGCAAAATTCCCTTCTTTTGAGCGCACAGATTGTGAAAAAGTGCCAAGGCATTTCTTGGCTGTAATTCTTTTTGCACGCGATCGAAAAGCCGTCTCTGTATTTTCAGTTCAAAACAAAGACACCAGCGTGTGGCACGTGCTCATATACCAATGCATTGTCTTGTCTTCCCTGTTCGTAGCTATGACAACCGAAGCAAAAACAATAATCAAATGCTTTCACTTCAATCTAACACGATGGCGGAGCTTAATTCGGAAGAAAACTGCAGCAACGACATTTTTGAAAAAACAGCAAAGTTCTTACAAGATGGGTGCCGATGTCAACTGAGCTGTAAGGGAGGTCCATGTTCGGAACAGTTTTCAATAGAGACAGTTCTTGTGAACCTCAACAACTGCCTTGAGCTGACAAGTGGAGAACTCGATTTAGTCATCTTAGCCAACATTCAAGCATTCACTCACATCGACTATGTTGGAGAAAAAAGAAATAGGAGCCCTCGCTGCAGTTTTCATTTTCAAGGGAGACAAATATGCAAAGACATGTTCTTGCATCTTTACGGGGTAGGATACAACCGATTTCGTCGCCTCAAAGACCACTATGAACAGCATGGCATTTGCCAAAGAACACATGGAAACTCAAACAGAGTGCCTGACAATGCGACACAGTATTCAACCATTGATGACGTGCACGCTTTTATTCAAAACTATGTAGAGGAAAATGCCATTATCCTACCGGGGCGTATTCCAGGATTTAAAAGCGACGATGTAAAAATGCTGTCTACATCGGAGTCGAAAATGAGTGTCTGGCGGGTCTACAACTCTGCATGCGAAAATTCAAACAAACACGCGGTCAGCTACAAAAAGTTCAGACAGTTATGGCACGAGTTTTACCCTGACGTTGTTGTAGCGAAGCCAATGACAGATTTATGTAGGACATGCCAACAAAACACCACAACACTTCAACGCGCTGCAAACCTTTCAGAGAGCGCAAAGTCAGAATGCATCGCGGCCCAGCAGGAGCACCTGGACAACGCAAAAGCAGAGAGGGAATTTTACAAGGTTACTTGCACCAAAGCAAAGGAAACACTTGAAACACTCGGTCCTGATGCTCTTCAAAACCGTGAAAACCGTACCGCTTCCTCGTTAGCTGCTTCTGTACATTATTCTTTTGATTATGCACAACAAGTTCATATACCTAGTAATCCCATGCAGCCTGGACCCATTTATTTTAAAACCCCGAGAAAATGTGGCATTTTCGGAGTAATGTGCAAGGGAATATCGCAGCAAGTGAACTTTTTGATAGACGAGGCAGCTTCTACTGGAAAGGGTGCCAACGCCACAATCAGTTATGTTCATTATTATTTGGAACATTACGGACTGGGAGAAACAAATGCGCACTTTCACGCAGACAACTGCGCTGGACAAAATAAGAACAACTATTTCATGTGGTATTTCGCTTGGAGAACTCTGGTGCAACTGCATCAGTCCATCACTTACTCGTTCTTAATTGCAGGCCATACCAAGTTTGCCCCAGATCGATGCTTTGGTCTGATAAAGAAGTGCTACAAAGTATCCCACGTCTCGTCACTTTACGAATTCGCTAGACTCGTCGATACCTCCAGTAGCGTCGGCTTGAATAAAGCCCAAATTGTTGGCACACATGATGGAAAAACGATTGTGCCTGTTTACGATTGGGTGTCATTCCTTGGACAATTCTTCAAGAAGATACCAAACATGAAGAAATTTCATCATTTTACATTTTCCAAGGAAAGCCCAGGAATGGTTTCATGCAAAGAGAGTGTTAGTTTCCCGCATCAACCATTCAGGCTGTTAAAGAATCCAACCGTGGTCCCACCCTTAGCTGCTTTTCCTACAACAGTTGAGCCCGAAGGACTGACCGATGAACGTAAAAGATACTTGTACCGAGTAATAAGACAATTTTGCAAACCTGGTGCTGAAGACATTGTTGCACCGGCACCCTAAACTTTTTTGCACTATGTTACAAAAATATGTAACTAGCGTGCTTTCCTTGTTAGATTTTACCTGCTTGTAAAATTATTTTAAATATATACTTTTTAACATAGTTACACATATAAACTCTTAAGGTTTGTGATTGTAACATTGAAATGAACCATGCTTTTTATTAAAAAAAAATTGAATTGATACCGTGTGTTTTGTTTTTCTGTTTTATTCCAAATGGCAGCAAAGTGAAAATGGCGGTAATCAATACGGGGTTAGTCGAGGGAAAGAAATCTTATTGTAGGATATCACAAAATAGAGCAAAATGGGCAAATACTGCATTGTATTTTAGTTGCTATTGTTTGGACGCGCCTAAATTTCAATCTTTAGAGCACAGGTTAGTGTTCATCACACTCCTCCCATTGCGCAGGGAGAAATAATTGAGTTAATGCCTTCTTGCAAATCTTGCAAAAAACAGTTAAAAAAACTACTACTACACTGTAACTACGTCAAAACGTCATTACTTATTAACTGTCGCACAATACAAATGAGCTTGATCATCTCAAACTGTTTATAGTGTACCTTTTCTAAGACTCAGAGAACGATAGCCAGTTTTTTTTTATGAATTTTATATTTCTTGTCGCTTTAATTGAGAAAAAGGAAACGCCGTGCAATTTGTTCTGATTCATAATGTGTGTTGCAACACATCGCTTTCTAATATTCGCGGCAATCTTTAGAGCGATCAACGATTTTCTTAACATTCATTTTATTGCACGAGGTGAAATAATAACTGATTATACCTTCTTAATTAAATTCACTGCTTGACTTTTTAAGTAACACCTTATCACAATTCCGCCCTGTCTCACCTCCTTTGGCACGTGCCGCTTCGCACAAGCTAATTAGCCTGATTGTCTTACATTGTTTATAGCGGAAACGATAAAAACCTGCTAATCCAATCAAAACATAGGCATTTCGATCCACCACTTGTGAAGAAATCTGTATAAATAGGCATAAATCTTGGCTTCATCACTTACAATCGCACAGTTCAGTCTTGTTGCGCGTAATCGTTTCAAACATGTCTGTAAGGCAACTTTGCAAAGAAAGTGGTAAAGCGCCAAAAAAGGCGTTGTTTCTTTTCCCACAAGAAATGAAGACTGGAATCGCCCCAACTCAGCTGATTTTAGAGAAGAACGTCCCTTTCAAAGTAGGAAACACAGTTACAGTCAACTGGGAAGGAAAGAGAGTGCAAGCTGAAATCCTAGCCTTGGATGGTAAGTCTTATATAATTTGACATAAGTACAAATATAACTCGAAACATCTTGCTTCCATGACGTTGAAAATTGAAATGTTTGACAAAGAGAGGTGGTTGAAACGCCGCTTGTTTTTTTGTGGTGAAAGTTGAGTTTGGTGGGAAAAAAATTAAAAGTGATAATTTAGCGTAACAGACCTCGGCCCATGTGTTCAAAGCTGGATAAAGCTAATCCTGGATTAACGTGAATCAGTTGATTGGAGTTTGATTACTGATAAATAAAGACTTTTCCAAACGATTTTTGTCCCTCAGTTTGACTTAAGACTTTTCTTTAATGTTGGGCTAAAATGTCCTTTTAGAATCATTTTTAATGAGCGAGCGAACAACCTGGGTTAATCGTGCATTAGCGTTAAGGTGGATTTCCACTGTCGCATAAATTTTACATGCGTACAGACGTGAATTTAGCTGGCTTTGCGTACGTAAATAAAATAAGAAGCGATGTATGAGCCGCGTGCGTAAACGTAAAAAGTTGAACAGCACTCAACTTTTTACGTTTACGCACGCGGCTCATACATCGCTTCTTATTTTATTTACGTACGCAAAGCCAGCTAAATTCACGTCTGTACGCACGTAAAATTTACGCGACAGTGGAAATCCACCTTTAATCGGCTTTCGAACAACCGTTTTTTTCTGAATCACATTGCTGTTGTTTGCAGATAACGAAGCGGTCCTGAACACAAAAGACTTGGAATGGTGTTCAAAGAATTTGCCTGACATCCCAAGTTCCGTTGAACACACCGAATGCCCAGTAGAGGAGCAGCAATCTTGTCAAACGCAGAGAAAAAGTAAAGTGAAATCAAAACATCTAAAGGTACGTACTTCAGTTTTCGTTTATTCTAATTACACGTATAGCCAGGAAGATTCATTTCAATATTCCTGTCGTATCTAGCAGACAAAAAAAAAAAGAAATTTAATCTCTCAACAAAACTCAATCGAACGCCAATCATTCGATCGGCGATCGGATTCGCTTATTAAAAAAAAAATCGAAAATGTATTTTGCTGTTGGTTCGATTATCGAACCAATTGAACACAATCAAATTCAATCCGATTAGATTTTGTTCGGAATCCAACTCTTGACGCCTGAAAATAAGTAAACAGTGGCGTAGGAGTAATCATAATGAACCTTGAGTGTTGGACTGACTTAATTTATTGTGAGTTACCGGACACAATCGAACGATTGGTATTTGTTTGGGTTCTATTAGCAACGCAGCAAAGGAGGAAACTTTTCGTCTATAGTTTGTGACAGTTCTTCTTTCACCTGCAAGTTATCGGTCGTATCTAGCAGACAAAAAAAAACGAAACAAAATTCAATCTCTCAACAAAACTCAATCGAACGCCAACCATTCGATCGGCGATCGGATTTGCTTATCAAACAAAACCGAACATCTATTTTGCTGTGGGTTCGATTATCGAACCAATTGTCGAACACAATCGAATTCAATCCGATTAGATTTCGTTTGGAATCCAACTCTTGACGCCTGAAAATAAGTAAACAGTGGCGTAGGAGCAATCATAATGAACCTTGAGTGTTAGACTGACTAAATTTATTGTGAGTTCGATTATGTTCGATTACCGGACCCAATCGAACGATTGGTGTTTTTTTGGGTTCTATTAGCTACGCTATTAGCTATTAGAAACTTTTCATCTATAGCTTATGACAGTACTTCTTTCACCTGCAAGTTATCAGTGAAAACAAAACATGTCCAAAACTTATTGATTGGATTGAACTCTTAAGGATGCATGCGCAATTATTCCATCGTGTGCTGTGTCGTCACCATAATTTCAAATCTGACCTTCTAATTCGTTTCCAACTAACTTTTTAGCAAACGTTTTCTCAACTCGTTCGTTTGTATCGAAACCAATTTTCTTTGTTTTTATTCTAATCGCAGAGACCTGAACAACATTTGCCAAATTCAGGTGAAAGAAGTGATCCTTTCGCAGAGTTTCTATCAGAACAACGCAAAAGGGAAGCCGAGTTGTCGTGGAATCGAGTGGCTAAGAAACCAAAAGCTGCTGATCAAAGCATTGCAACGCGACCCGAAGAAGTGACCGAAGATGCAGCATACCTGAAGAAGCAGTTGGACGAAAAGAATGCTGAATGTGCTACCCTGCAAAACCAGGTCGCGGAACTCCAGCGTACCAGTGTTTCTGTAGTTGAACAACTAAATAGAAATCAAGAACACTTCAGCAAGGTAAGCAGAATTACGATTGTCAAATTGGACTGGTTTAAAAACACTTACAGTCCAACTACTATTAATTTGGCCGCCTTAAAAAGTTAAAAGAAATCACATCAAGAGAAGGGATTAAAATTATCATTTTCATTCCAAGTTGGTAGCCAATCTCACAACTTTGTTGTCGGGTACAAAAACTAGTAACTTTTTCTGAATGGCCCCCATTGTATTAGTCGCACTTTAAGATTACGAAAACCTGAAAGCAGTCTGTAAACGTGTTGGCATTTAGTCGGTGATTTTCTATTTAAAACATAGTCCCAATTTTCCTCTAGTATAAAAACTCCTCTAGTATAACGGCCGTTTAAAAAGTATTGAGCAGATTTTTTCTTGCATAATTTTCATAGATGATTGAGAAATTAGAGGACACCATGTCTGCAGTGGAGCACAACCTGTCAGGACGTCTAAAGAGGATTGAGGAACGCCTGGATTTGTTTGACAAAACGGTAAGTTCAAGGTCTTTTCTGAGGCGAACTTAATATCACTGGAGAAATAAATTTTTGGCAAGCTGGCAATGTGAGAAATCTAAACAAAAAATAGAGTCTGATTGTAGACAAATAGTTCACTTCAAGATTTCGGATTCATTGTTGATTAAGGATCAAAATTGTTTTGTTTTTACCTGAGAGCTGCAAGTTGCGTATTTCTAAAATAGTTTTTAAGGCAGGCAGGCTACCAGGACGGGGACAGAACGCGACGTCAAAAATTATTTCGCTTGAAGACTGAATCTGTCTTGCCCTTCATGTAGATTTCGCGATTTCATCGATCGTCTTGTGTTAGTTGGTACTTTCTCAGTCGAGTCGTGCCGTCAAAACAGGTTTCGCAGTGAGCCTTCTTGTCCAAGGTTGATAGAGTGCTGCCTAGATTGACGAGTGACGTTTTTAATTTCCAGTTCCATCAGAACGATGATCTTTGAACCATTGATCCTGCTGCCTTGGCTAGTCTAACAGACAATTTCGGGGACTTCGTTCCACTGCCTCCGTCGACTCCTTTGTCGCCGTCCATACCTGAAACCGTAACAGCGCAGTCCACGACGGCCGTAACAATGCCCAGTACACCTGTAACAGTACCCCCCTTGATGTCTGCAATGGTCGAAATCCCCCAAGAACAGCAGTCTTTGGAAACTGCAATTGACGACGAAGTTGTTCGCTCGTGCGTTACCCCTCGGAAGTTCTTGGCGGTGAAAGATGTGCTACAAAAAGAACATGAGCGACACAAATGCGCGCTAAAGCTATTACCGTATTTCTTCTCTTCAACGGAACTGGGTAACAGCAACACCGACGGAACCCATAACAAACTCCCTTTAGATAGCAAAAGGCTTAATTCGTTAAAGGTGCTCGTTTTTAGTCGCTTTCCTTTAGAATCTGCAGTGGAAAAGGAAAAGACCTGGAAGTGCATCAAAGGAAAGATTAATGCTAAATGTCGACTCAACAAACACATTCAAAAGCAAGCTGGCGAAAATAGGGAAAGCTAAGACACAATTTTATTGTATTAGGTTTAAGGTTTTATATGACAGCGGTCGCTAAATATCTGTTGAAAAGTGTATCTTTTTCTAGTAACTTGTAACAGCTGATTAAATTTGTTTATATCAGACTTCTTTCAGGTGTCTTTACTGGAACAAAAGGGTATTATTTTCTGAAGAAATTCTGCATCAGGGGTATCGGGCATCGGCGGGCAAGTGGCCTGGTTAGCAAGCGTTTCCAGCGAGCGAGCGAGCGAAAATCTAGTTTCCGGTTTCTGGCCGCGCGAGAAATAGAGTCGACTCCCAATAATTCGAACCTTCAAGGTAAATTGAAAAAGGTTCGAGTTATCAGGAGTTCGAGTTTCTCGAGGGTAAAATGATATAGAAAATGACCTGAAAGGTAAGGAAAATTGCTTCAAGTTAGCGCGAGGTTCGACTTATAGCGAGGTCTAGCTAGGGTTCGAGTTATCACCGAGTCGACTGTAGGTTTTCGCTCGCTAGAAACGCTTGCTACGAAGGCTAGCGGGAAAGATTTTTTATCATCTGGGTCTGTTTAAATGTTGGGCTAAAGTCGAACACGAGATGGATGATTCAAATGGTACTAAGGAAAAGTCAAATGAAAGTCGGACGAAAGCTTTATTAAATTCAAACTTGACTCGGGTTAGATTCGACAAGCTTTCGGATTTATTCAGCGCTTTTTATTAAGTTGTAGTCTTCTTCAAAGTTCAAATGATGACGTTTCTTTCATTTGTCGCACATGAGTCCACTTAAAATACGATCAATGCTCGGCGTAATGTGGAAATTTTCTAATCCTTCAAAATCAGAGTGTTTTGCACGCGATTAAGAAATTGATGTCGGTGACTAAAAGACGGACGTGATCTCTCGTCCGTGAAGTCGCATGTGTTATGAGTACGAGAAAATACACATCCAGAAGCTTCAACTTCAAGAGCTTTATTGCAGTACTTTTACTCAACACGTGATCCTTAAGATCACATTACAATACCTTGCACAGGACAACCAACTTATCATAACATTCCCCTTCTTAAGCTATTTAGCTGTCATAATGAGATCATGCTGATACAAGTGAAAACTGGAAAAAGAAGTTAACAACTCAACTGTAAATGAATCTACAATACAACTATATTACATAACATAATCCTTATGCCAAACTGGAACAGATCTAACCCGAGTAGAGCGACGCGGAGCCGAGGAGGCATCAGTATCAGGTGGGTATGGTTCCAGGTTAGCATCTGATTCTCTAGTTACACTTGGAGAGTTTACACTGGACTCCATAGTTACAGGCTGTGACTCATCAATGAAATCATCATTTACTATAGTAACAAGTGGTTCCTGAGTAAGATGAATATGACGCCTATTTCTTCGATACTCTCTACCTGTTTCATCAGTAACTATAAACGATCTGGGTGTCTCAAGTTTTTCTGTAACTACAGCACGTGACAAATGCTTGTCACTTGGCTTCTTGAACCTTACACTATCCCCTTGAGTTGGGGCAATTGTTTGGAGCCTTGGCGATCATAGAATTCTTTGTATTTAGCTTGTCGTTTTTCTAGTAATTCTGGAATGTCATGACAGACCTGTGGTACTAGGACTGAGGGGTGAACAGGAACTCTTGTTCGGATTTGCCTACTGAATAACATTTGGTTAGGCGAATAAGGAAAATTGCTTATTGGCGTGTTACGGTATTCCATTAGACCTTCATTCAAATTGCACTCCTTTCTCAGTAAATTTTTAACAATGTGAACCGCCTTCTCTGCAAGACCGTTTGCCTGACTATATGTGGGACTGGTTGTTATAATGTTAATGCCATATTGCATAGCATATTTCCTCATTTCTCTGGAGTTGTAGGGCATGTTATCCGCAATAAGAGTTTGTGGATAACCATGTCTCGAAAAAATTTCATTCAGGCACCGGATGATATCACTGACCCTATTGACCCTAATGGTCTCAATATACTTTGAATAATAATCAATGACCACAAGGTAGTTTTGATTTTTGTGTTCTAATACATCTGATGCAACGATTTGCCAGGGTAATACTGGGATCTCTCGAGTTTGCATGGGTTCTTTGGTCTGCTTACTTTGATATTTCAAACATTTTTCACAACAAGATATCATGTCTTCAATATGCTTATTCATGCTAGGCCAGAATACCGTTGTTCGCGCATTAGCTTTAGTTTTCTCAATGCCGCAGTGACTTATGTGCAATTTCTTGAGTATATCTTGTCTCCATGCAAATGGAATGATAAGCCTGTTGTCCTTGAGAAGGATGCCATCTGTGACATGAATGTCATTCCTGACATTCCAGAAAGGCTTTAGAGAAGGAGGTACATCACGTTTGTGTTGGGGCCAACCTTCCATGGCATACCTGTTTAACATTTGCATAGTAGGATCATTGTGATTAAGTTCTCGTAATTCCATCAATTTCACATCCGAAATTGGGAGATCGAGAATTACACTATGAATAAAATGCTCCATGTCATGATGCATATTATCATCAGTGGGAACATTCGATTGATCAAATGCTCTTGACAGGGTATCTGCAATATAAAGAAACTTCCCTGGAACATATCTCACTTTAAGATTATACTTTTGCAAACGAAGTCTCATTCTTTGCAAGCGAGGGGGAACCTTGAAAAGAGGCTTTTTGAAAATACTTTCTAGCGGCTTATGATCAGAGAGTACTTCAATTTCTGCCCCATATGTATACATGTTAAATCTCTCACACCCATAAACGATTGCCAATAGCTCTTTCTCAATTTGGGCGTAATTGATTTCTGAACTTGACATGGCACGTGAGGCATATGCTACTGGTTGATTCTGTTGCAATAAACATGCTCCTAGGCCGTTTTTACTGGCATCAACTTGGAGTGTAGTAGGTAAACTTGTGTCATAAAATCGCAGGACTGGAGCACTACTCAGGACCGACTTGAGTTTAGTAAGAGCTGTATCGTGCTCTGGAAACCACGCCCATGGCACATCAGACTTAAGTAAGGATCGCAATGGCGCAGTTAATTCAGACATGTTAGGAATATACTTGGCAAGATAGTTGATCATGCCCAATAACCTTTGCAGATCTTGCTTGCATGATGGGGTGGGCATGTTGTAAATAGCAGAAATTTTGTCTGGGTCGGGTGAAAATCCCAGTTCACTAACAACTTCACCCATGTACTTGACTTTGTTTACTCGAAATTGGATTTTGTCTCGGTTAAATTTAATATTTCGTTCTCGTGCCCTTGTCAACACCTTGCGTAAAATCAAGTCATGTTCTTGTTCATCTCTACCTCCAATGATGATATCATCGAAAATTGGTAATGCACCCGAAATATCACCAAAATGTTTTTCAACCATTTTCTGGGCCACTTCACTTGCGCATGAAATACCGAATGGCATTCTCTTAAATCGATATCGGCCAAAAGGGGAATTGAATACACAGAGAAATGAGGATTCTTCTGAAAGTTTTTGGTGCCAGTAACAATTTGACATGTCAACAACTGAGAAAACTTTGCAACCATTCAGAGTACTTGAAATTGTTTCAAAACTTGGCGGTTTGAAATCCTCCTTTTCAATGGCTTCATTCAAATCTGATGGGTCTAAACACAATCTTAGAGTTTTGTTTGCTTTTTCAACGATTACTAAATTGCTAACCCAGGTAACTGGACATTCTACTTTGGCAATAATACCTTTTCTTTCAAGATCATTGAGGGTTCCTTCGAGTTTATCTATCAGTCTTAATGGTACATTCCGTTGTGGTTGAATAGTAGCGTGACTATTAGGCTTCAATTTAATGTTATACTCTCCCTCAACACATCCTAAACCTTTGAAAACGTCCTGAAATTCATCCAAAAGGGTGAATTTTTCCTGAACTTCATCAACACTGAGACCTATTTGTTCTACTTTGTTATTCAAGGTGATAAGCTCTAGGTCTAAACATGATTCTAAACCAAGGAGGGGTCGGACATTATCTCGGAGTACATAAAACTCCAAGGGTGTTGAAACCTTAGCCTCCTTTACCTTCGTGTCAAGAAGGCATTTGCCCACAGTATCTAGTTGGTTCCCTCCAAACGACTTAAGTAGCATGTTTGTTTGGTGTACCTGAGCATTCAATTCATTAGCCAGACCTAAGGAAATTACATTACATTCTGCACCTGTGTCAAGTTTAAAACTTACGGGAATGTCATTAACAAGTAGATCTGACTGAATGTTCCTTCTAGTACTACCTTGAATTTCCTCGATGTACAGACCCTCCAGCAGTTCATTGTTTCCCTTCTCCTCTACTTCCACGTGACGAACTCTTCTTTCTTCCGTGCCATTCTTCGATTTGAAGCAGCACCGAGCATAGTGATTTCTTCCATTGCAGTTGTGACACGTGGCTCCATAGGCCGGACAATTTCCCCTGTCATGAGACGCTGCACAGAATTTGCATTTCATTATTCTACGCGAGTCTTCGTTTTTAGATTTTGTTGTGTCCGCCGGTGGCTCTGTCTTCCTTACAGCGTCGATGTTACCCGTCTGAGTGGCTGGTGAGATGAAGATTTTCGAGTGTTCCTGAGATTGTTCCGTAATTCTGCATAATTTCATGGCTTTCTCGAGTGTCAAATCCGTCTCGCGTAGCAGCCGCTCTCGTAGTTTGGGATCATTTATGCCCACCACAATCTGATCTCGTATCAGAGAATCCTTAATCGCCCCGAAATCGCAGTATTCAGCTTTTCTTCTGAGATCTGTAACAAATATGTCAAACGAGCGATCTTCTTGAATGGTCATTCTGAAGACGTATCGTTCGTAGGTTGTGTTCTTACGAGGAACACAATACGTTTCAAGCGCCGTTAAAATACCTGCAACAGTCCTTTCCGTGATATTTACGGGAATGTTTGGTAGGGTTTTGAGCACCCGTCTTGCTTTGATCCCGAGAATACTTTGGATAGTTGCTATCTGTATGGCATCGTCCTTTTCGTGAAGGCCACTCGATATCCGATACAATTCCCACGCTTCCTTCCATTCCTTCCACACATCTGCGAGATTGAGACTATCAATATCCAATTCTGAGGGAGGTTTGATACGTTCCATGTCGGAGTTGGGAGTCAGAGAGGTTTCTTTTAAAGAGATCCTGGTACCATGTTATGAGTACGAGAAAATACACATCCACAAGCTTCAACTTCAAGAGCTTTATTGCAGTACTTTTACTCAACACGTGATCCTTAAGATCACATTACAATACCTTGCACAGGACAACCAACTTATCATAACAGCATGTTTTCAATATTATGCAAATTCAAGGCATCACGTCATGTGTGATTATTTATAGCTATAATAATTTGGCTTTTTATCTACTCCGCTGCTAGCTTGTCCGGAATGAAATGACAAAACTAAATGAGATACTTTAGATTTCCATTTAAAAGATTCCAGTATTTACGTATTAAAGTGAAATGTATTTTCAGTATTTGACAACAGTCGATCAAAATTATTTGTTTACGTTCGTTTCCTTGTGAACTTTTGAAACCGTTTACTTACCGTTTAACGTTTTGAGTTCTCCGTTTATGATCGTTTAACGACTTTCTTTAACCGTTTAACGTTCTCAGCTTTCCGTTCAAAAAATTCTGCAACCGTTTAACGTTTACGGCATTCCGTTTTTGGACTTTGCCCAACCGTTTAACGCTTTTATTTATCCGTTTAAACGGAACTGGAATCCGTTTAAACGCTTGTGGTAACCGTTTACTATCCGTTTAACATCGTTTGCAATCCGTTTTTTTGCCCGTTAAACGGAAAACCGTTAGTGTCCGTTTTCGCTTTCCAGGTCACATATTCTTTCTCGTTTTTACTTGAAACAACATCCTTCTTCGCTGCAGACATAACATGATTCATGGATTCTGAAGGGTTTGTGTACCATCTGATTGGTTTGCCATCAGGACCGTCTTTCAACCCACCCTGGCGTAGAACCTTTGCAACCATGTTATTCTTCATCATCTCGTAGTTTAATTCAAGGTATGTCCAGAACTCGCATTGGTATGTGCTGTCCTTCCCAAGCACTTCTCTTTCCTCTCTTTCTAGCTCTTCCTTCGACGCATACAGTCGTCTGTTAAGGTCTTTTTTATCCTCTGCATCTAGGATCCCTTCTTCCTTTCCGTAGACTCCAAACACCTTGTTGAGAAACTTTTTCCGGTCTTTTGCACTGCAGATACCTATCGTCCTTAGTTTCTCTTTACAATTACCCTCAAAGTGTTTGAAGCAGCGTAGGTGTTTTGCCTTAGGCATGTCTGCACTCCAAGCATGAATCAATGCTTCTTCTCTGTCAGTCATGAAATCCCTGGCCTGATTCAGATTGTTGATGTTGGTCGCACACACTGACGAGTGAATTCGGTAATTCTCTATGGTCTTTCGATGGTGCATCATAGTAGGTCCTAAAAAAGTTGGATTTTCGCCCGTCTGCCGGGATTTTAGGAATAGGTGCTTGTATACAACCGGGGTAACTTCAAAGGGGCCCATATTTTGAAGGTTGGATCAATGCACAGGGGGTAGCTCAGCTTTTCAGAAGTCTTGAAACGAGAGATATCTGAACACATCACTTCGGTTCCTAAAACCCATGTATCAGTCGGGACATCACAATGATGCAGGACAGGAGAATTTTCTTTGTGTCTTGCATAAACTAGCAGGTCGTTGACTGGTGTGTCTGCACTGTTTCTTGCAAACTTTGCATCGCTTACTTGCTTCTTTCCTCTAGGAAGAACACTTGGATTGGAAGCGTGAGTCGGACCTCCAGTAGCTTTCATGATACCACGATACACCTTGGCAATACTGCCACTATCGGTAAGGCCCTGGTGTATTTTCTCCATGGTACTTTTTGCTGTTGGGTGAAAGGGGCGCGATCGGCCTTCTCTTCGGTTTCCGTGGGGTAGAACTTGGACCTCTACGGTGTCTTCTCCCGATGCGATATGATATTGTAGGAGGCAAGCATCATTGACAATTTTCGCACTCTTGTTGGTCAGGAGAAACATTGAACGAACAAGTGTTGGTGATGCCTTGTTTCATTTGGAATTAATTGTTAGGTGGTACTGACTGTCACTACCTAAATTGTCTTTCTTCCTGGCGAGGATCTCAAGACTGGTATCATTTTCGCTGTCAAGGGAAACTCGAGAGCGTATAAACGTATTTGTCTTTTCAACTGCAAATGAATAAGTGAGAAAGAGAAGTAACCAAAATATAACATTCAAGCTGAGTTTTACCAATTATTTTGTTGGCGTTCACTTCATTTGACTTCACCCAGGTCTGAAAGTGGGTATGGATTTTAGAGGCAAGGTCTGAAAATGAGAGCGGAAAATGGATGTTTTGAAAACTAAGACCTCAGGATTTGGAGAAATGGGCGGCCCATCTCACCAAAAATTCCGAGGAGTACCTCCCCCTCCCCCCCCTCAGGGATACTCCTCCCGCCATGTAACATCATAAGGACATAGACACGGGGTGTATTGAACAATCTTTTTTGTTTTGGTAACTCTTGAATAGTGCACGGACCACTTGTACAAACAGCAGCAAAGTGTAGCCGGATCTTTGTGTAGATCAGGATCAGCAGCAATGTTGTATAAAACGTAAAATTAAATGCAAGGCTGATCGGACAGCTAAAATAAAACAAAATTATTTTAGCTGTCCGATCAGCCTTGCATTTAATTTTATATTTTGTTTTGGCTGAATATGCGCCGATCAAATCGAAACTTCAACATCCCCCCCCCCCCCCGGGCAAATCCCTGGCATTCGACTATTTTCTGTGTCCTGGAGTGGGGAATTTGACGGGTAAGGCCTTCCCGGGGGTGGGGAATTTGACCTTGCCTGGGTGGGGTGGGGAAAATTGAACCGGAAGTGTCAGGTTTCAAATCGCTTTTATGGGGGGAGGCGGGGGTGGCGAAGTCACTAACAGCTGTAAACACGTGTTTGGACGAGATGGAAGAATTTAAAGGAAGAGATACAGCATTACTGTCGAATGAAAAACCGCTTTGGCTTAAATTGCAGAATATCCTGCCACTCCAACAACATTCTACGTGGCTGGCTAACTAATTAATATGTATTTCTAGTTCTTTAAACGATGTAGTCTTTTATGCAATGAGTCAAGCTGCGCCTTTATCCAGAGGTTTTAAGGATAGCCATAAAACAGCAGTGAACAGTTAAAGAAAAAAACAACATTGTCGAATGAAAAACCGCCGCTCTGGCTTAAACTGCAGAATACCCTTCCACTGGAACAGTCTACGTAGCCGGCTAACTCATTTTAAATATGTTATTATGTATTTCTCGTAAAACAACCTTTGCCGTGTTTCGGAGTTAGAACAGCTTACACTGTCTGATTGACATTGTCCGACTTCATCATTAGTCTCAATGTTAAAGTTGTGGTTTTTGTAGTAACTCATGACAGGAGCCGACAATGATTGTTCTTTTAGGAGGGGCATTTGACAGACAAATCCGACGATAAGGTAGGCATTTGAACACCATTTTGGCCCGAGGGGGCGGGAATTTTAACGATCCGGGGGGGGGGGGGGGGGAGGATGTTGAAGTTTCGAGTTGATTGGCGCATTATACATGTACACCATAATCGAGATAATACGGCCCCGAGTGTCATTCTAATCTCCCAACATCCCCCATCTACCATGAACCAATGTCTTTATCGTGGAGGAACTTCAGTCCTTTCGCAACGTCCTCGCAGATGGTCGAAAAGACATGCGGGCTGTCGAAGTCTTCGCAGTCGAAGCTGTCAAGCGTGCCCAGGAAATCTGCAAGCGAGCCTACTCGGGTCTCCATGGCAAACGGCATGAAATCGAAAAAGACATATTCGAGAATAAGGGCAAATGGATTGCTACAAATCCCTTTAAATTTTACAATGTTAGGGTGGTTGAGATTCTTCAGCATTCTTGCCTCTTTAACAAAGTTTTTCTTGTCCGTAACATCTTCACCCAACATTTTCTTCACTACTAATTTCTCTGCTTGTGCATTACCATTTCCAGGCCAGTCTGCTGTAAACACGGCTCCATAACCACCTTTTCCGATTTCCTCTTTGTTTGTAAAGAGCTTCAAGTCAAAAATAGGTAGACCAGAGCAGTCAACGGCTCTAGGTTCGATAGCTGGCAATTTAAACGCCATGATTACCAAGAGAGTTGCTCGCCACATATTTCGAACTCTCACCGCGTGAGTGAATCACTTGGTGTGAAATATTGATCAGAAAACGGATTTACCGCCACATACACGATAGCATCACATTCCTTTATCAAGTTTAAAAAGGGTTATTCTTTCATACGACTTTTCATCGGTGGTACACGCTGCTAGAACTTCAACGTATCTAGCTCAGTTGTTCACAGCTATTGGATAAAAATGGATTGCTAAAAAACTGATACACTTGGCATTAAAATATTTGACTCAGAATATTCAACCGCAACACATGTTCACATCGGAAATATTCTCGGTTTTCAGCTGACGTCATTAGATTATGCAAATTAGGTTTCCGCCATGTTGGTGCCCATGTGCGGTGTGAAATTGTATGCAAATCTATGCCATTTCTAAGCGCTCATGTTCAAAGTCTTCGAGTAATTCATCTTTCTAGTTTAACCGAACCTCCTACGCAGACGTTATTTGGTGGGGTGGAATGCGTGAGAAGCCCACAAAATGTCTGTTTAGGAGGCTAGACAACTGCCCGTCGCCAACATGTGTCATGCCGCTGAACAATGACACACAACATAACCTCCCTTGAGATTCTAGACAAAGGGAAAATGTCATTCAAGTCGTCTCAATACGGAAGTCGCGATTTATCTTACTGTGATCGACAGTGCTAGTCAACCAAGTGCTAGTCAAAGTATCTTTGTTTTCGATCAAAGGGTCTTCGTTTTCGACGAGGGGGTCTTCGTTTTCGATCAGGGGGTCTTCGTTATCGACGAGAGGGTCTTCGTTTTTGATGAGGGGGTCTTCGTTTTCGATGAGGGGGTCTTGAGTCTTCGGTCTTCGGTTTTGGGGTCTTCGTTTTCGAAACATCCGGTAACCAGTGAAGATCTTTTAGATAAGTTGAAATGTGACTAAATCTGGGTACTAGACAGAGGACTCTAGCTGCAGCATTGAGGACTTTTTGGAGCCGATCCAGTTGATATTTTGGAATTCCAGAAAGGAGAGAGTTGCAATAATCCAAGTGAGATGTCACAAAAGCATGAATTAATATTTTGGTGGCCTCAGTGGAAAGAAATTTTCTTATTTGTCTAATGTTATATAGACCCTTAAAAGCTTTGTTACAAACGTTTCCAATGTGAATGTCCATCGCCATGTGTTCATCAAACAAAGATCCCAGATTTCTAGTACTCTTTACAGGTTCAATGATGGAGTCCCCAACCATTATAGAATTGATGTTTATTTTGGACAGCTGACCACGAGAGCCGATAATCAGAAATTCAGTTTTAGAGTCATTTATCATAAGACTATAAGAGACCATCCAGGCACGAATATCAGCGACACACTTTTCAATCGTACTAACAGCATTATCCTGAGCCAGCTGTGATTCTGGTTTAAAAGAAAAGTAAAGCTGGGTATCGTCTTCAAAGGCATGTGCAGATAGAAAGTGTTTTTTTATGACTTCAAACAATTTAGATCCATAGAGAAGAAAAAGGACTGGGCCCAGACAGCTTCCCTGAGGTATTCCACGAGACAAGTTGAATTCATCAGAGAGATTGTTCTCTATAACAATGAATTGCTTCCTTTCCGATAAGTAAGACTGAAACCATAGAAGAGCAGTGTCCCTTACACCAAAGTCGTGTTCTAAAGTATTCAGCAGTAAAGAGTGGTCAATTGTATCAAATGCTGCACTAAGGTCCAAGAGAACCAAAAGAGTAACTTCTTGTTTATCCATATTAAGCAAAATGTCATTCTGGACTTTAAGAAGGGCAGTCTCAGTGGACGAAAAACGACGATAGGCTGACTGACAATCCGGTAGTAGAGCATTTTCTTCGCAATGACGTAGAAGTTGATTGACAACAGCTTTTTCAACAATTTTCGAAATAAATGGAAGGTTACTAACTGGTCTATAATTCTTGAAATCAGTATCGTTTCCATCCTTCTTTTGTAAAGGAGTAACTAGTGCAGCTTTCCACTGATCAGGTACATAGCCTTTGGTCAATGAGTGATTTACAAGATCAGTGACTTTAGAAGCCAGAGCATCAATGCAAAGTTTGAATAGCCATGTTGGTAAAGGATCCAGTAGACATGTAGCGTTCAAAGAACTTTCAATTAACTGACATACTTTGTTTTCAGACAATTCAGAAAATTGACTTAATTTCACATATTACACAAGATCAGTGACTTTAGAAGCCAGAGCATCAATGCAAAGTTTGAATAGCCATGTTGGTAAAGGATCCAGACGACATGTAGCGTTCGAAGAACTTTCAATTAACTGACATACTTTGTTTTCAGACAATTCAGAAAATTGACTTAATTTCACATATTACACAAGATATATAGTTGTAAACCGTGAAAGTGGTTTACAAGTGTCAAAGTGGAAAGCTACTAAAGAAAAGGGAAGAAATATAGAACTTGGTCAGTGGACTATAATCATTGTCTGGCCGGATACCCAAATGAATAACCACAATGTCATTATTTAATTTTCACTTACAACTGTGGGTCACTATAAAAAATAAAAAAGTAAGAAATATATGGTTCCTGAAAAAATTCATATCCACCCCATGGAAGGTCAGTGGAAATGGGGTAGTGTCTTAATAGCCAAACATTTTGAAGCAAAGTATCAAGCTAAACTGGAATTTCTTGGTGGAAGAGAGAGTCCAAAACAAGAAAAAACCTTCCCTGGGGTTGGATATAAACATTATAGGGATTTTTACTTGGAGATAAAATGTTCAAAATAAAGTATTGGAAATAGTGTTGTTTCTTAATTACAAATGCAACCTGTATTAAGTGGACACCCTCGGGGAATGGCTAAGTGACCACTTAATAGAGGTGATCATTCAATAGGAATCATAGTTAATTAAGTTTAGGGGAGACATAATTTTCAGGACTTTAACAACCGACCACTTAAAGGGTGACTGCTTAATGTGGAGCTGCTTAATAAAGGTTTGGCTGTAAATACTCAACTGTTTTACCTGCTTGTAAAATGTGGCTTCTGCGTATATTTCTTTTCATCATTTTGCCACAAGCTGAATTTTGCCGTCAACCGTTTGTTCCTAACTGTTACTGTTATTGGCTTATTCCCCTCCTGTAGCCAATTTAAAACACCCTTGTGCCACAGGTACACGCCATACAACTATACAACTATACAACTTCCTTCTCATGTGTTGCAGTGATGCTTACACATTCACTACACGTGTATTCAATGGTGAATGTTTCATGATGGCTTGAATTTTGGATAACATTGAATACAAGACTTTGTCAGCAAGTCAACCTTTATTAATAACCACAACAAAACTTACAATCTCTTTATACAACAATATGAGATATATGGCTTAAAGGAACACGTTCACTTGGTGCACATGCGCATTAGATACCATTTCTTAGCTGATTTGCATATCACACTTCATTGCACGTCATGCGCTGAGAAGCACATCTTTTGAAAAATCTAAACAAATCTTGTCGAGTCATAGTATTTGCCAGTCAAAAATTATTATAGTGATTATAGGCCTAATGTCATATTAGAACACTCATTTCCTTGATACCATGGAGAATTTACTGATGGACTTGTCCAGGGAAAGCCAAACATCAACGTATACCTCTGAAGTAGAAAAATCATTTAATCTTTTATTTCGGTATCCAACCGTGTGAAAAATTATCTTAGCTGTTTCTACGTTTCACAGTGTTTGTCAAGAAGCAAATTAAGTTCAAATATTACAGAATATGTCAATTTTAAAATGTAGCGAATTGACTGAACTGCAGTGTAGCGAAACGACTGGTAAGCTTTATTTCTGCTTTCAATCATATATTTTGCTTTTATAATTTCGTTTCGTTTCTATCTAAATTTAGAAACCAAACCCATGTCATTGCAAGAACGCTTGCTCGACCAATAGAAAACAAGGCTCTAATAGAGGTTGTCGACTGTGTACCGAAGC
>NW_028145512.1:2557500-2577500 GCF_977016875.1 Pavona decussata | reverse complement strand
CACAATGCCATCCTAATCGTGGTTGGTGTTCCTATGACTTACATTCCAAGAAAATTTGTGATTTTTTGGGTCGACAGCCAAAGGTACCAACCTATTACATTTTTTCAGGGGTGGGCCGGTTGGGCCTCGGGCACAATTGTCTCGATTTCGCATAGTCTCGTTTTCGCGTACAGCGACGCTGTAGGAATCTTGCCTTCATTGCAGTGTGTGTGGATTCCTTTAGACAGTAAGTAACATTGAATATTGCTTTGGAATAAGAGAAGTGTAATGTTTAAAAATATTTTAGGTTGTATCTATCAAAGCATGAGGAAAGTGTGTGCGGCCGCACAGTTCAACATCGCTGTGTTGCGATGTGTGCTAACCCGCTCACTGAAGATGCGTCACAAGCTGATCAGTCGTTTCACCCAGCAGCCATTGAGCCATAAGACTGTGATTTGCAGTCATAAATTATGTAACCCACCGAGTTTTTTCGCTTGGCAATGGCCAAAAGATGAGTTTTTGTCTCAAAACGCTATCACTGACTTATTCGGGTCAGCGGCCCTTTTGGAGGCACGTGATCATGACTTGTGATCAAAACACAAAGGAACCAAGCTATGTTGGTCGGTGTTACGTCGGTCAGTAGCCAAGTGATGACCAGATCAGACCAGTTCAGTCAAGCGAAATTAATCCAAGCAGTATCCATTATCGCTGATTTGGAAGAAATAATTTACACTAATTATATATCTGTTAGTACTTATTATACTGCAAACCATGTAAAATTCTTGACTCTCGTTCTTCATTCTACAGCTCTTCTTCACATCATAATATGGACCATATTAAACCAGGTAAGCATAAAAGTCAGTTGTGTGTAAAAGGATTATTCTTTCTTTTTTAGTCCAAGATCACTGCAACAACCCAAGCAGAAAGCCTAAAATCCTTTTGTTGTTGTTGTAATATTATTGTTGAAGTTGCCTCAGTTGGCTTACTACCCATATTAGATTGAACCGGCTGGCCCTTTTTCTAATAAAAGTATTATCCCAACATCTGCATATGCTTTTTTGCCTAATTGGTGTTTCTTTTCTATTGTTGTTCCTTAGATTCATCAGACCTAACTTGTTACATACACTCAGTCTCACCCGTCAAGAAGTCTGGTCCAACAAGCTTCTTCAATTGTAATCACCAGACCGAACAAAGGGACGATATAGTGAAAAACAGGAAGACAACCCCCACGCCAACCACTGCTGATTTTCAGTACCAAGCTCAAGATGATGTCATGTCCGTTGCATCATTGCCAAATGTCGCACCTGCGAAGCTAGTGGCAATCAAAGGATACCTGCAACATCTTGGTCGTACCAAAACAATTGTCATCCAAGGCTCGCCAATGAGAAAGCAAGAAGGATACATTGTAAATGCAACTGAATACGTAAAGATCATCTTCGGGGGCAACCATGCCGATGCAGTGACACCACAATCTAACTACTTCTTTAACAAAGTGAGAGTCAAGGTGTGGCAAAATCAAAGGTATCTAAATACACCTTAACAAGAGTAAAATGTAACATCACACTGTTTGAACCCTTCAAGGAGAAGTTGCCCACCGTTGATGAGGTGTGTACCACTGATGATGTAATTGCAACAATCCTCGGAGTAAGCAATTCAAGAAAACTTTTGTAAATGGACTTATTTTTAAATATAATTTAGTATAGTATTTATTCTATTCTGTAATATTGTTGTATTTATCGTGTATTTTTACTTTTTCACTGTAACTTAGGATATGTATTTTCATCCTTTGATTGAATAAAGACTATTATTATTTATTATTATTAGCAATATCACCAAATACAGATCATGTTGTTCTTGTGCCAAAAGGGTGACCATCAAAGGAAACCTGGCATTTTGTCAAAATTGCAAAATGTCTCAAAAATAAAGTGCTTGTCGTATACAATGGAGCCTAAGAATGTGCATTGAAAACAGCAACAAGCCATCACAAAAGCTGCATCTATGTGTGTACACTGACACTGTAACAAAGCTGTTAACCATATGCAATTTAAAGGAAATTTCATCCGAAGATAAAATCACTGAAGCTGTCTTGCAGCTCGATACTGTGAAACTTTGCTATGACAGGCAATCTCACAAACTCATTAATATAGAAAAAATTGACATTTAGCATGCATTGCTATTTTCAATCCAGTACGTAAACTGACTGGAATTTGTCAAGCTGCCATTCAGTTATTCCAGTTTTGAATACTTCAAAAAAAGTGAACACAAATCACTTTAGATTCGACTTGCTTCTTAATTGTTGTGTTATTGTTATTCAAGTTCACGCTGTACATTATCTGAATGGAAGTTATTTGAGTTTTGAAACAAAAAAATCACTTTAAATTCAGCTGTTCCAAAATCAAAGGTTTGAACACTTCAAAACAAAACAATAAGAGGGAATAAACCATCACATTTGTCGAACCCTTTATGGAGAAGTTTCAAGCAAGCATTCAGTTATTCCAGTTTTAACTACTCGAAAAAGTGAATACAAATCACTTTAGATTCATCTTGTTTTTTAATTGTTTTGTTATTGTCATGGGCAGATCCAATCATTTTTAAAAGGGGGGTGTCAGTGCGCTTAAGACCCTATCGGGCTACATGTAAGGGAGTGTGTTACACCATGTAAATTTGAAAATGCACATCCTAAAATAAGACATTTCTTGCATTTCAACTGCTCATAGTGGGGCTTGAAACACCCCTCAACTCTCCCCCTGGATCCGCCCCTAACTGTTATTCAAGTTAGTACTTCAAAAAGGTAAATACAAATTCCTTTAGATTCATCTTGTCTCTTAATTCCTAAAAAATGTATTGATATCTTATTGTTATTTCAGTTAACACTTTGTACTTCACAGAAGTGAATTCAAATCATTTTAGGTTCACCTTCTTTATTTATTTTCATGCATTGATATTAATAGTGAGACAGGTAACATTAATTTTGTTTATTAAATTGTTTCACAGAGCCACGAGACGACATGTACTTTTCTTTCCTCTTAGATGAGCAGCAGTTTTCACTCGCGTGTCAGCACTTTCGCCCATTACTTCAATTCGGCTTTTAACACACTTCAGAAAATGCTACACCTAAATGAAAACTCCTCTAGACTCGTATATTATAATAACTACATAGCATATACCACATTTCGATACCAGACTAGCTTGAGTAACATACAAATTGAGTATTATACATCTAAATATAAGGAGTATTAGAAATAAGTTTGATATGTTTGAACATCTCTTAGACTCACTAACCTATGAATTTTCTGCAAAAGCTCAAACTGAAACATGGCTTGATGACAATGGCTGTAGTGATAGTTTTGTAATTCCTGGCTATAATCTACATATGTGACCTCTCACGCAAGAACGTACTCTAACGGCTTTCCGTTAAATGGGTGAAATGGACAGCTGTCAAACGGGTACGAAACGGCTCACAAAGCCGTTTGAAACAAATGAAACCGAACGGCTGAATGGCTGATAATTTATTCCGAGCAGATTGGTGTAATGGCTGAGCGCCTTGTGAAAAATTTCGAATGGATGGTAATCACGTCTGAACGGATAAAAAAAATTTCGAACGGTAGACCTGAACGACTGAACGGCATGAGTTAAATTTCCAACAGGTGGTCCTGAACAGCTCCAGTAAAATTTTGAACGGATGTTCATGCGCAAAAGAAGGGATTGTCATGACTGGCTGCGAATGGAACTAACGGATAACCATTAACTGAAGAATGGCTCATGTTGTAGTAACGATTATTTATATCTTGCTTCAAACGGATTGTTAATGGCTGGCTGCAAACGGACAAAAGATTAATGTTTATTACTTTCACTACACAAACCGCTTGCTAAATGCCCACCTTTACAGCAAAAAGAGCCTTAATACCGCCAAATGCAAAGATTACTCGGTAAGTATTTTTGAATATCGAATTATGAATGAAAGTAAAGCTTGCATTGTAGTAGACCGTTTTGAAACTAATTAATTGCGTAGTGTCACGTCCCCAGAGAAAACTTAGAGATGTCAGGCTTCTCGTGATTCTCACCCGTGCTGGCCAACGAGCAACAAAACATTGCTTCATAGAACTGTGCCATAGTTCTACACTGTTCTTTGCAAAAAAATCTAAGGCCTGTTAAAAAATGATGAGAGTCTTGGTTCACAAAAAATAAATCATCAGATAGTTGACTGAGTAGATTTTGGTCACGTGCTAGGCAACAAGTTTTGCTAGTGACTCAAATTTCATTTGCGATCAGAAAGATCAGAAAGTGTTAATACTGGTAAAACGCTTTTCTCTTCATTTGGTTGACTGTTTCCCGTAATTCTGGCAACAGGTCATTAAGCAAGTTAAATCCCTACTTCCACCAATAGTTTCTTAGAAGTTTACCTGGGATCAGGGGAATGCGTTTTCGACTCAACAATTGCGACAAGCGAGTGAAAAAGTTGTTTACACAAGACAGAATTTTGTCACTCTGTCACCCTTTTTTCGGTTGGTTCTGAATTTCATGCTTGGTTCGAGATCAATGTTACATGACAGCAAGAACGCATCGAAGCACGGCTAGAACAAGATTTTGCAAACTACCATTTAGTGTCTTCGTTTCACAAACGAAGACACAAGGCACTGCATAAGGCCATCTGAACAGCGTAAAATTAATTATGATCCAAAGCGTTTGAATGAACAGTTCCAAATGATTGAAGCTTTGAATGGGTGGATAACGTTTCTGAGCGGATGACCAAGTCGTTCGAACAGATTCAAATTTTTTTCTGAATGGATGCCACAGCTGTTTGAATGGATAGACAATTTTTCGGAACGAATGGCACAAGCCCTTCCCTCGGATGGATGATTTTTGTGAACGGATGACCAAACTGCTGAGACCTGATGCAAATTTTTCTGAACGGGTGCACTATCGCTTCGAACGGTTGGGCAATTTTGTGAACGGATGACACAACCAGTCGAATGGCTTGACTTCCTTTTTGAACGGATCGCCCAAGCCATTCGCACGGATGCAAATTTTTTCTGAACGAATGAGAAATGCCTTGTGAACGGATTTCCTTTCGAAAACGGAAAGCCGTTAGGGTACGTCTTCACGTGAGAGGTCACATATGATTAATAGGAAACAAAGCAGGTGGAGGAATATGCATCTTTACTAAAGAAAATTTGAATGTTAGACTAAGAAATGATATAAACATAATATCGAATAATGAAAATATTGAATCCTTGTGTATTGAAATAGTAAGTGAAAAAACTAAAAATATTGTGATTGGAACTATGTATAGACCGCCAAACAGCAATTTTAATGATTTCGAAAATAACTTAACAACAATTTTATCTAATTTAGATTAACGTAATAAACCATGTTACATCATGGGAGACTTTAATATGACTTACTCAAGTATGATCATTGTAAAAATTATTTCTCCAATCAATTTTTCGAACAGCTTTCGTCTTCTGGCTACATGCCACTTATAATAAAATGGACACGTATCACGCGTTCCACTGCCACTTTAACTGATAATATATTTGCAAACAATTTCCAAGAAAAAGAGCATTTTAATGGCGCTATTCTCAGCTATATATCTGACCATCTCCCTATTTTCTCCATCACCAATTTCGGAACTCTGAACCAGTCTAAAACATATGAATCAGATAGCACAACTAGAATAATCACCAAATCATCTCTTGAATCTTTTGCCAATAAGCTTCAAACCGTTGATTGGCAACAAATGTTATCTTTAAACGACCCAGCAGAATCATTCAAGACATTTTGGGAAGTTTTTTTTATGCTCTATACGATAATCACTTTCCAACTAACTGTTCAAGAAAAAAACAAAAGTAAGTTAAATAATTGGATAACAAAAGGGTTAAAGAAATCCACGAGTACAAAAGAAAGATTATATAAGAGATTTTTAAATGGTCCAACCGCATAAAATGAAAACAAGTATAAATTATATAGAAACAAATTGAATCACTTGGTACGAATTGCTAAAAAACACCATTTAAATAGAAAGTAAAATGAAGCTCAAAACAATTTAAACTCAACATGGAAAACGATAAATTAATTAATAAGAAAGGGGAAATCAAACAGAACTTTACCTACTTCATTTGAACATGAAAATAAAAACATTTCAAATCCAGACAAAATTGCAAGGAACTTCAATGAATTTTTTGCTAATGTTGGACCCAATCTAGCTAAAGAGTTCAATCAAAATTCAAGTGAATTGAGTAAGTACTTAAAAGGTAATTACAAGGACTCCTTTTATCTATATGACACAAACTGTAATGAAGTAGTAACAGAAATTAACAAAATGAAAAGTAAATCTAGTTCTGGGGTTGACGGTATCAATAGTAGAGTTATTAAGAGCATGTCCATGAGAGGACCAGGCAGTGGTGATACATGCCCTCTCACTGATTTCAATGAAACTTGGCCAGATTGAAGGGCCTACCTAACAACTTCAAAAGCCAAAGTGGTTTGATATTTGGAATTATCCGGGGGGAGTTAGACCACCCCCCCTGCTTTTTTACAAAAATTCCCATAAAAATTACTCTAAAATAGGGTAAGGTGAGGGGCTCCTTAAGCTTGTAGAATTTATCCAATTCTATTGTGACTACACATGAGCATAAGTACATCCTTCATGAGTTATGTGCAGGAGTCTCAGATTATTTGATCAATTACCTGTCAATCAATGCAAGTTAATAATTAACTAGGTAAAATAGCATAGCAAAGTATGGTGATTTTGTGGCCAAATATCTCCAATGGCAAAATTCCCCCCAAAAAGATACAACTATCACGGTTCAGTTCTACCTTTGGCCTAACCAAATCAATAAAAAAATTTTGGGACCTGATATTTTTAGCGCGTATGACAAGCTCAAACCCTGCACATCTTGCACGAGATTTTGGTTTAATGCAATCTAATAGTCAGCAAAAAAACAACTTGAGAGCGAATTTAAGCATCTCTCCCACTCATTTCTATTAGATGTGGATCTACTGATTCTCTCGTAGATCATATGATAATAATATTTGGAATTTTCATCAAAATTAATAACTGGTTCTAGTAACAGTCGGAAATCGGCATGCTAAGTTGGTTTCACCTGATAGGGCGAGGTAATTGCTAGTTTTCGCTTCCACATCCCTAACAAAATAACCACTCATAATCTTAGCATGATTTTAAACACTTTAATCTTAACATTCAGGCTCAAAACCATTAGCATCTCAAAGTTACACTTTACTAAATAGCAGACACTGTTTTTGTTGACAAACGAGTAAAACGTAACAGCATTTTGTAACGTTTTAAACTAGACGCTGCCTCAAAGTAAACACGTATCTTACTATCCTATCAAGAGAAAATCATTTCCCTTGGACACCGAGCAATACCGAAGATTTGAGTCTTTAAATCAGAGTGGAAGCCAAAGATACGAAAGCTTTACTTACAGTTTACAAGCAAAACTTCAATCCGTTGAGCTGTTTACTTCCATAAGCGTGATCCGACGACTTTCTATTTCGCGTAGTCTATCGCGTATATTTAAACCTCAAATACTTCTCCATGTCACTATAGCACAGATCCCTTGGCTTTCTCACTCAGAAAACCTGCAATGCACGAATTTGGGAGAAATACAAACATGAACTAGGGAACACGATGGATCAACAGTGTATTGCGTGACTAGCCCCGAGCCTCATTGACGGTCAGCGGACACAGGGATCGCGGTGAAGCATGAATTATTTTTTTTCTGTTAATGGAATAGGTGAACAGATCGTATCTATTAGCTTCTAT
Source organism: Pavona decussata (assembly GCF_977016875.1). Taxonomy (NCBI): domain Eukaryota; kingdom Metazoa; phylum Cnidaria; class Anthozoa; order Scleractinia; family Agariciidae; genus Pavona; species Pavona decussata. The sequence goes on along the minus strand of NW_028145512.1, from coordinate 2,569,735 downwards.
TTAAATCAAAAGAAACTGAGGAAATATATGAGAACTATTGACTACTTCGTGTGCTCATTATACGTGTCTGTACATAAGATATACCTTGTCAGTCATACGCGATTTTTTCATGCACAACGTAAACACAAGCTACAGTGAAATTTCCCTGGGGAATTTCTTGGTGTTTACATTGGAATGTGCTATCTTGCAAAAATTCCCTTCAGCTTTTCATAGTTGTTTCCGAGACAGTAAAAATTGATCTATTATACAGCTCAAAGCAAGTGTGAACTAACTCAAAGATGACCGGCAGTACTTGTTATATATCTTAAACTCCGTCTGATATGATAATTGACTTTTTTAGTTTATATTTTCCAGTAATTGATTCCGACTGAAATTTAGTTCTTCACAGAATTCTCTTTTCCAGATGCACAAACAGAAATTCCCGAAGTAAGAGTCCAATCAGTCAAATTTTTCTGCTGTCATTCTAAAACAAGGTGATTTCAAATTATCAATTCGCCTTCTCTCCCCAGTTTCCTCGCTTTATTATTCGCTCACAGCTACTTCGTCCCGATCTCCACGACAGTCACTTCCTTTATTGCGGACATCCTCGGGACCACGAGTTAGTGTCCTTAATAGCGAGAGTCCATAATGGCGGAAATTTATTTTAGTCAAATGTCTGTAATTTAGTTTTGCTAGGGATTTAGCTTCTGTCTGTATATTTGTGTTAGAATTGCTACCACCGCCTAGCCCTCGTGGCGCAAGACATTGCTCTTGTATTAACCAGAGATTCCACATAACGCTATTTTTTGTTTATTGTAGGAACATTATTAAATACTCAAGTTTTTTATTTTAAGCCCGGTGATCACAACTCTGATGTGTTCTCCCTGTCGTCTCAAGGGTCAGCGCGGGACGCTGAGACCTCGCAAGAATGACAGCCAACGCCCCAGGTTGAGCAGAAGCTTCAGAAACTAAACACATTCCTCAGGAGAACATCGGACAGGAGCGTCAGTCCTGTGCGATCCCAGTGTAAGTCTGATGTACTTACTATCTCTGCCTCCACACAGCGATATTACAGACGGAAGGCTGAGCAGGTAGTGGCCGTCGCACTGGATGCTATAGCCCCTGGCAACTCCACATGGCTGTTTGAGCAGGTGCGCGGCAGGAATGAGATGATCCAATCGGTTTTGAGCTCAGGCGAGGGCACCTTAGTGTCAAGACTGGTCAGATGTTATGCAGAGGCGGGATCCTGGTACAACAGACAACAACTATTGTCCCTTTTTGTCAGCGACTATTCAAAGACAGAATTGCTAGAGCTCATTCCTGGCCTCACAAAGTGGACGATCAATGAAGCAAGAAGGCATGCCCTGGTCAGGCCATCGATCCACCAACTCTGCAGAGGATGCGACTGGATCCGGTTCAAGTCGATCACTTTCTTGCTTTTATATCCAGCCCCTCATTTCTCCAAGATGTGGCATATGGAACAAAACATCTCAAGTTATCAACTGGTGAAAGAATTGAAATCCCAAGTGTAGTGCGCACTGTCATCTCGTCTCGCCTAGTTCAACTGTACTTGAAATATTGCACCGAGTCTGGGTTTGAACCCATGAGAAGATCAACATTGTTTAGCATCATCAAGGTTAGCCTTCCAGTCACTATGTTTAGCAATAGTAATAATAGAGTTGTGTAATTGAATTGTCTAAATTTTTTTCTCATCTTGACTCCGGCACATACAATTAGCCTTACATTTCTTGCCCCGACACACCCAAGATAAATGATCCATAAACATAATAAGATATACAATATAATGCTGCAAAGGAAAGTAACTGACATCCTTGATCTCAGAAACTTGATTTGACTTTCTGTTACGGATATGTGCAGTGTCACAAAAGAAATTACTGGCTGGCCTAGACAGCACGCTAACCGACGGAGTCGATGCGCTAACTTCTCTTAAAGATACCATTCACCAGCTGCACCACCATGGTAGGCTAAGTTATGTTTGCAGCACATTTCATTGTTTGTGTGTTTTCCCTTTTTTTTCATTGTGGTTTGCATCATCATGGCCTATGCCATCATGACGTCATATGACGCATAAAAACAATCTCTGGTCTTTTCTGAGCGCGCCCTATTCAGAGGCTTGTGATACAACCTGTTAACTCACTGGTACTTCTTTATTTTCTGTCTGATTTCCTCAGGTCTCGACAGCGAGACTTCAAGTTCTATCACAAGTCGACTAAAAGCAGCAAAACAATATCTCAAGTCAGATTTCAAGATCCATATTTGTCAAGAGGCGCCCTGTGCGGACCACTGTAGCGTACATGCCCTCAGCAGTGGACAGAGTGATCAATGCGGAACATGCCAGCATCAACACAATATCTGCTGTGATCGCTGTGACGACTCGAGGAATGCCATCGTTGATATTCAGTTAGCCGTGTCCTCCTCTGATGTAGACTTTAGGTAATAATTGAAGAGTTTATCTCACTACTTCTTGCATGATCATGAGTGGTTCAGTACTCTATCGACACCACTTTCATAAAAAAGAGAACAATATGATTTTTTGCTTTAAATGATTCCAACTCCACAGTGATCCAGACAGACGAGAAGAGCTAAATTATAATGTCGAGAGTGCTCTACCCAAGCTGGAAGAGTGGAAGGCGCACATCGTCCGAGCTGTTCATCAAGATGTTGCAAAATCCTTTGTGGTCGACCATCTATCGGTCAGTCAAGTACTATTCGTCATGGACTGGGCGATGAAGTTCCTCCCTACCAGTTTCAGAGAGACCCAGAGAGACTGGTTTGGGAAAAAGGGAAAATCGTGGCATGTGACGGTGGCAATCACAAAAGATGAAGCTAGCAACGACATTGAGGTGATTTTCTACGTGTTATTTACTCAAATAAATGCCACATACATACATACATACATACATACATACATACATACATACATACATACATACATACATACATACATACATACATACATGTATTCTGGGTTGAAGCCTGAACTTCTGTCAAGAATTATACATACATACATTCTGGATACATGGATTCTTTCCTCCATCCAAGTTTTTACAATAACTGTCCAAATTCCCGCGTGCTGATTGGCTCGTAGCTATTGTCTATAAGAGGACAGACAATAAGAATGATGTCTGATGTAACACGCGCGCTCTCTCAACGAAAAACATCGCCAATTCCACACGTACTTTTTCCATGTTATTGTAAAAAACAAATCGACAGCAGTTTTCTATGGTCTATACTCTTATAGACCATAACATGACGCCATAAAATGTCCAAAACTTGGCAGTGAAACCACTCGCCTGCGGCTCGTGGTTCCACTTGAGTTTTGAACATTTTTTGACGTCAGGCGGGAAAAGATATATGAGATGGTCGAATCGCCTCAGTCAAGAGTCACATTAGGCGCTTTGTTAACGAGGGAAATGATGTGCAAACAGCAGCTCATATGAAGGCGGCAATTGAGTCACATGGCAGAGTGAAAGGGTGTTATGCGTCAGTCTGCAAGGTTCAAACCATGTCACAGACAATGCACAAACATACTATGACAGGTATACAGGCCATGGCGAGCGTACAACATTGGCCCTGGAAAGTTCTTCCCCTCAGCTATGATTGCAAGGTTTGGTAGTCCACAGGGGGCAACGAATATTAAGACAGTACTGCCATTTGGAAGACCAATTGTGGAAGTGGGGACGTTCATGACAGCGAGGCCTTTACCATCATCTTCTGTCGAGCCCAGACCATCTCAGCCAGAACCCGCTACCCCTAGTGAAGAGGATACTGAAGATGAAGACAAGATACACTTCGCATGTCCGGAAGAAGGGTGTATCAAGGTATACCATTCACTTTCTGCATTGCAGAAGCATCTCGATGTGGGGAAGCACTTAATAAAACTTGAACGCTAGACACAGTTTGACCAGATCAAGCAAAAATGGGCTGAAACCTGCCTTTCCCTTTCTGGTGGTTATGTTCAAGGCGTTCCTTCTTTCTCAGGTGCATACCAACGACAATTCGAGCATGCCGCCTGCAGGATAAGGATGGGCCCTCAAAAAGGCGAGGAGTACAGTATCTTTCTCCGAGAATGCAAGAAACTATTTTCGCCAAGTGTTCCTGCAAGGACAAGAGACAGGTCACAAAACTAACCTGGCAAATGTGGCAACACATTTGAAGGGATTACGCGATGATAGCAGTAAGAAAAAATTCCAGAAGGAAGAGTGGTTGACCACCGTGCAAATTTCGCGCTATTTTAGTAGGCTGTCAATCCTCAATAAAAGTGGTAGACTGCTTTGAGATACAGCGCCAGCACCTCCACATAGTGATGATGATGATGAGGAGGATGATATTTCAACAGAAAAGACTGCTGTCATCTGGACAAGGCAACAGATCAGGCGCGAGTTGGATCTGTAGCAATGCCGAACTATTATATTACTATCATAATACACAGGGCACCCAAGATGGTTGTCTAAATTCTGAATACTTTACTATTGGCAATAGCATATCCGAGCTTTTGAACGTTAAATAAAGTAATTTTAATTCAGTAAAACTAATAAAACGGGCTCACTGCCTACACATGTTTATATGTTCTAGGGTTATTCCACCATTTTGGCTCTCCATACAAAGTCTTACCAGCGTTCTCAAAGGTCACGCTGCACTGAGCTCACACAAAGTTGAGAACTGAATATAATGAATTCTTAGTCACTCTTTCTTGACGTGAGTTTTGGCTGACTGTGATACAATGTTATTGTAGCATTCACTACATGTCAGTTGAGTTCAGTTGTTTTCGTTTTTCGTCTTCCTCCCGCGACCTGTCTTTCCGCTGACCAACAACGCGGCTCAGTGTTAGTCACGCCATACACTAACCGGTGCGACCTAAACATCAATACTCGTATAAGTGAGCCCGAAATTCAGTCAATAAAGGCTTTCTGAGTGGGAGACCCAAGGAAGCTACGCTTTATTGAAATGGAGAAGTGTTTGAAGTTTAAATATACGCAATAGACCACGCGAAATAGAAAGTCGTCGGATCACACTTATGGAAGTAAACAGCTCAACGGATTGAAGTCTTGCTTGTATAATGTAAGTAGGCTTTCGTATCTTTGGCTTCCACTCAGATGTTTATATAAACATGCAAACCTTTGGTAGTGTTGTCTGAAACATTATTCCGTTCTATAGCTTAATAAGAACTCAGTACGTGTGACTTTGAGGAGGCATCTAGTTCAAAACGTTCTATATGCTGTCACGTTTGACTCGACGTTTGTCAACAACTGTCTGCTGTTTACTAAAGTTAATAAGTTTCAGTTCCGAATTGTTTTGAATATAGATACTGAAATAAAAGTCTTTAAAATCATGCTAAGATTATGAGTGGTTATTTTGTTTGGGCTTTTGAAGCGAAAAGTAGCAATTACCTTGCGCTATCAGGTGAAAACAACTTAGCATGCCGATTTCCGACTGTTACTAGAACCAGTTATTCATTAATTTTGATGAAAATTCCAAATATTATTATCATATGATCTACGAGAGAATCAGTAGATCCACATCTAATAGAAATGAGTGGGAGAGATGCTTAAATTCGGTCCCAAGTTGTTTTTTTGCTGACTATTAGATTGCATTAAACCAAAATCTCGTGCAAGATGTGCAGGGTTTGAGCTTGTCATACGCGCTAAAAATATCAGGTCCAAAAATTTTTTTATTGATTTGGTTAGGCCAAAGGTAGAACTGAACCGTGATAGTTGTATCTTTTTGGGGGGAATTTTGCCATTGGAGATATTTGGCCACAAAATCACCATACTTTGCTATGCTATTTTATCTAGTTAATTATTAACTTGCCTTGATTGACAGGTAATTAATCAAATAATCTGAGACTCCTGCACATAACTCATGAAGGATGTACTTATGCTCATGTGTAGTCACAATAGAATTGGATAAATTCTAAAAGCTTAAGGAGCCCCTCACTTTACCCTATTTTAGAATAATTGTTATGGGAATTTTTGTAAAAAAAGCAGGGGGTGGTCTAACTCCCCCCGGATAATTCCAAATATCAAACCACTTTGGCTTTTGAGGTAATTAGGTAGGCCCTTCAATCTGGCCAAGTTTCATTGAAATCGGTGAGATGGCATGTATCACCACTGCCTGGTCCTCTCATGGACATGCTCTTAAACATATAGCCCCAATTATCGCATTACCATTATCTCATATTTTTAACTTTACGTTTACAACAGGTAAAATTCCAAATGAATATAAAATAGCCTTAATCACACCAGTTTATACATCATCTCAAACTATCGATCAATATCTGTTCTTCCTTGTTTTTCAGATTCTGGAAAAGCTTATGTATGAAAGACTAATTAATTATATAAATAAAAATAATATTTTATCTAATCAGCAATAAGGATTTCGAAGCAAAATTTCAAACAGCCATGCTATAGTTGAACTCATTGATGAACTAACAAATGCAATAGAAGACAATGAGTATACAGTTAGTATATTTCTGGATTTGTCAAAGGCATTTGACACTGTGAATCATAACATCCTATTACGGCAATTATATTTCTATGGTATACGTATGTCATGATTGGGTGAAAGACTATCTTACAAACAGAAAGCAAATTGAGATGTACGGAAATGACTATTAAATGTGGAGTTCCTCAAGGGTCTGTTCTTGGACCACTTCTTTTCTTAATTTATATTAATGACTTAATTAACTCTTCTAGCAAACTGTCCTTTATTTTATTCGCTGATGATACAAATCTTTTTTGCTCAGGGAAAAATATTAATAAACTCGAATGTCTGATAAAGGAGGAGTTTTCCCACGTTCAAGAACGGTTAGCATTAAATCAACTTACGCTTAATGTTAAAAAAATGTAACTTTATTGTTTTTAAATCTAACAAGAAAAAATTAAAAGCTAACTTAAATATTAGTCTAAACAAAAAAATATAAAGAGTAGATAAGACAAAATTCCTTGGCTTAATAATTGACCAGAACCTAACATGGAACCATTATATTGATCATATTACAAAAAAAATCTCTAAAACTATAGGTATCCTTTGTAGGATTCGCTTTTATGTTCATCAACCACAATTAAAAATGTTATATAATAGCCTCATTTATCCTTATCTCCATTACGGAAATATTGTATAGGCAAATCAAGACTTGAAAAATTATTTAAGAACGTGTTCACCTGAGTACCATGCAGACGAGTCTACACGAGCCCCCACCGATTTCGCTCAAATTTGACTCACTTATTGCCCACAATGAACCTACAATCTGGACCAAACGATTTTTCCAGATACTAATGTTTAAGAGAGCTATACGAGTTTAAAGTTTTTGTTAAAAATGGGCAAAAAATTCGTGTTAAAAATGCAGTGAAATCATGATGGGCATGTTTCTCCAAAATCTCAAGTCAACAAAAAATATTTCGCTTAGTGAAAGTAGAAACCTTGATCTTTATGTACAAACATAAAAATATATGATTGTCTTGTTTTTGTATTTGTGAGCCATCAATCAAACTTGACAATTTTCACCCCTTTGTGAAATAACAGAAAATACCACTAAATAGCGGGAAAAAGCAAACAACCGGCCATGTTTGGATTCATTTCAATGTTTTTTTCCAACTTGAACAATTGACGATTTAAGCAATTACAAAATAAAAGTGTGTGATGTCTAAATTTTAGACAAAGTGTTTGCCCTTAAAATACCGCATACAGAGTCTGTTTGTTCATAAGTCTCCATAACGCAAGGAAAAGTTCGAGAAGATCTTTAGAAGTATTTTGAAAAACAATTTTGAATATATTTAGACTACTTTTGTTTTCCGCCGACATTGTTTTAATAACGCGCTGAGTGGATTGCATGACACACACCTGACACCAAGAGCATTTCCCACGCTTTCCATGCATAACCATACCAGCACAGCTGGTTGTTGAGGACGATGAAGAGTTGGAATACATGCCTACCCATATGCGAAGAGAGCACTCTGGTTTAGAAGCACTACATAGAAATATCAGCATGTTAACAGATGGCAGGATCAGTCCAATCCGATTCCAGCTTACTCAACCACTAGCTGAGTGCACAAAGAGTATGCAGTATTACATAAAGCGTAAAGCGGCAGAAGTTATCACCGCCAGCCTTAACTGCATTGCCCCTGGGCAGTCAAAAGAGTTGTTAGATCCTGTTACCGTTCAGACCGCAGGACCAGAAGACGAAAGTCCTGGCGACAAGGTGATAAAGGTGTAACATATCAGCATGCGCTAATTAGCACCTATTATATGTTATATTTTGTATACGCATATTTAAGTAGGCTAACACATTTATGTAAATGCAGAAAAGCACACCCGGCCTGTGTGCAGGAGTCGGATGAAATAAAGTCTTCGACAGTACTACATGGTGGCAGCGTTTTACAAGAATAATCCTTAAAGTATAGTCGAGAGAGAGGTTTAAACAAGCGAATGATGACAGCAGCGTCTTTTGCATCGCCGCAGATGGACTGGGACGCCCCTGACCCAATAACTGTATTTGCAAGATTCAAACAAATATGCCAGCTAATGTTTTCAAGCGTTTTCATCAGCTGGGCATTCACAAAGGAGGAAGACAGGAAAAAGCTGGACGTTATTTTTGAACGGTTCGAAAATCAATTGGAGCCAAAAACGAGTCATCAAATTCATAGATACACGCTTCAAGGAATACGACAAGAGCAAGGCGAGCCAGTGAATGATTTTATTTCAAGATTAAAAATCTAGCAGCAAAGTGCCAATTTCGCGACAACGCCGAAATTGAAGATAGAGTCCTAGATCAGCTTATTTGGGGATCAAGAAATCCTGATATCCAAAAGTCTCTCATAAGTCGTGACAAATCACTGACCCTTGCGGCCGCTATGGAGATTGCAAGAAGCCACGAGGCAACAAGTAAACACATGAAGACACTAGCAGGAAGTAGCAGAAACTTTCAAGAGGACAGGAGTATAAATGCCATTCATAGGGAACAAGAAAGGGACTTCTGTAACAACTGTGGAAAACAACACCCGAGGAACAAATGTCCAGCCTACAGTACATCATGTCGAAAATGTGGCAAAGCTAATCATTGGCAATCTGTTTGCCGATCTGGCAAACGGAAACAACTTAACCAAGGAACAAAGTCGCTCTTCAAAAAAGTTATCCACGTGATTGAGGATAGGGATGATGACGACGACGATGAAATTCTGACAATCAGTACCATCAAGGTTAACGGCATAGATAACACACAACACTCGATACACGACACACGCGACGAAGCCTTTGCAACACTTGAGATAACTCAGCCAGAAAAGAAGCGGAAAATTAATCTTCAATGTAAAGTAGATACGGGCGCACAGAGCAATGTTTTACCCGTAAGGCTACTGCGTATAATCGCCCCAGAGAGGTTTGACGATGAAGGAAATCCCAAACCAGAAGCACTGGAAAAGAACGAAGCCGTCCTTTCAGCATACGGGGGGACTATAATCAAGCAGCTTGGCACTATAAACATCCCTTGCAAGTACAAAGAGAAGATAAACTGCATTTTTTACGTCACATACTCCAGGGCCAGCTATTCTCGGTCTAAAAGCGTGCACGGCACTGAAACTAATCTCATTACACTGTTCACTCAAAACAAATCAACTAGACAAGGCTGCTCCAACTAACAGCTTCGAGGCCCCAGCTCAAAAGTCAGATACTCGAAAGAAAAGCCCGAATTACATCGAAAGTCAAGTACCACTCGAAGAGCGGCCACCAATAAAAAATAAGCAAGAACTGATAGAGATGTACACACAATGCTTTAATGGTACTGTTGGATGTTTTGACGACTATACATATCACATTACATTGGATCCCAAAATACCCCCAGTAGTCCATGCACCCCGCAAAGTGCCCATAGAGTTGAAAGACAAATTACAAGCCGAACTATGTGAGATGGAAAGCCAAGATATCATTGCAAGAGTAAGACAACCCACAGACTGGGTTAACTCTCTTGTTATCAGGGGAAGAGAAATTGGACGACTCCGCTTATGCCTCGATCCTAAGGACCTGAATAAGGCGATCAAAAGAGAACATCATCCCATACCCACCCTAGAGGAAATCACACCCAAATTAGCAGGAGCAAAGCTTTTTAGTAAGCTCGACGCTCGCAATGGCTATTGGAATGTCAAACTAGACGAAGAATCCTCGTATCTAACAACTTTTAATACAACATTTGGTCGATACCGTTTCCTTAGGATGCCGTTTGGCTTACGAATGAGTCAAGATATTTTTCAATTCAAGATTGAGGAGACATGTCGGGACTGCCAGGGAGCCATTGGTATTGCCGATGACGTTACAGTCTATGGAAAGAATGACAAAGAGCATGATTTACATCTACACGAAACCATGGAATGCACCAGAAAAGCTGCCATCAAGCTCAATGACGAAAAATGTGTTATCGAGACAAAAGAGTGCAATTTCTTTGGTATGCTTTATACGCCGGACGGTGTTAAGCCCAGCCCAGACAAAGTCAGAGCCATAGAAAATCTAGAACCACCCAAAGACAAGAAGGAGCTTCACACCTTCCACGGGATGGCAACCTACATGAGCTCATTCATCCCCAATCTAGCTGACCACACTGCCCCCTTAAGAAATCTCTTGAAAGAGAACGTGAATTCATCACATTCGAAAGCCTTTGAGAAGGTGAAGTTATGTACCACAATGACCTTGGCGTACTATGACAGAAATGAACCAGTTGTCCTCCACGTTGACGCATCAATCAAGGGCTTAGGCGCAGCTCTGTTCCAAAACAACAAGCCAATAGCTTTTGCGTCGAAAGCACTTACCCCTGCGGAGACCAGATATGCCAATATTGAACGAGAGCTATTAGCAGTAGTCTATGGCTGCGAAAAGTTCCACTCGTACCTCTACGGAAGATCATTTGTGGTTAAAACAGATCATCGCCCCTTAGAACAGATCTACAAAAAGAACCTGATGCAAGCACTGCCACATCTTCAAAAAGAATGCTGTTGCGCCTGTAACCTTACGACTGCGTTATTAAATATCTTCCAGGGCGAGAAATGGTCACAGCTGCCGCCCTGTCACGCCTGGATGAATTTGAAGTACCAGACATGAATGTGAAAGTTCACCACCTAATCAGAATCACTCCAGCTAAAATGGAAGAGTTTAAAATGGAAACTGCAAAAGATGAAACCTTGCAGCTGCTATCCCATCAGGTTACACAAGGTTGGGCCGACATTGTGAAGAAAATTGATCCGCACTAAAACCATACTGGCCCCTACGAGATGACATATTGATAGAAGATGGGCTGTTACTTCTTGGAAGCCGTGTCATAGTGCCTGAATCCTTGAGAGGTAACATCTTGCCGCAAATTCACGGAGGGCACCTTGGTATGGAAAAGTGCAAGCTACGAGCCAAATCCTGTGTTCATTGGCCAAGCATATACAAGGAAATAGAACATCTCGCAAACTCTTGTCGCGTTTGCCAGAAATACCACAATTCTCAACAAAAGAAGCCAATGATACCATCAGAAATTCCTTCAAGACTGTGGCAAACAGTGAGCGCAGATCTGTTCTGTGTACAGCAGTCGTGGTTCCCCATAATTGTCGACTACTATTCCAAGTTCCCGTTTGTCAAGAAGCTTCACAACCTCACAACCAGAGCTGAATGAGATGAAATTCCAAAATCTCTCCAATGCAACAATGGTCCGCAGTTTACATTTGACGAGTATCAACAAATTGCAAGCCAATATGGTTTTGAACTTGTGACGTCATCCCCTCATTACCCACGTGGCCATGGGTTCGTCGAACGCCAAGTCCAGACAGTTAAGAAGATGATTATAAAATGCACAGAGACCAAAGAAGACATAGATTTAGCCCTGCTGGCTCTATGAACAACGCCCCTCAGTTCCAATATACCATCACCGCCTGAACTACTGAATAGCCGAGAATTCAAATCCACACTTCCTGGTAAGATCCAGCCATCAAAGAATCAAGAAGAAGTTAGAAATTGGCTCAAAGCGAGACAAGACAATCAGAGCCACTACTACAACAGGCATACCAGGGATCTCCCTGAACTACAAAAGGACCAAGCCATCTTTGCACAAGATCCAGTGAGAAAAACGTGGAGCCCTGCTAGAGTCATAGATCAAGGATATACACCCTGCTCATATGTTGTACAAACTAGAGCTGGTGCCCAACTACGAAGAAATAGGATCCATCTTAGACCAAACAATGCTTCCAACAACCTGGAAAACAACTTGTCT
>NW_028145512.1:2502500-2550000 GCF_977016875.1 Pavona decussata | reverse complement strand
TAAGTTTTTTTTTTTGAGGGGGGGGGGGAGGACTGAAGCCGTAAACACTGAAGTAAATTGTTTGCAAGGGTGATAAACCGAAATAAATTGCTTACAAACGCCTGCCCACCCACCAGTAAAATACGTCCTTTGGGGGTTAAAAGCGTAGTTTGAGGTGTCTCTTGGAGTCTAAAAGTTGAAAGAAAGGAAAACGAGATTTTGCAACAGATGAAATGCAAGCTTCATATAATATAAGGTCTCTGCTTTGGCCCTTTGCTTTGGCGAGTCTTAAAGAATCTCTGAGCAGTTTGCAGCAGCAGCCATCGTTCTAAAATGTTGCATTCGGTTGTGTGTCTAAAGTCAGCGACTGGCCGCTAGTTTCCTGCATACCCCAGGTTTGGTAAGCTCACTTTTATCAGCACTCCTAATTGGATTTATTTCAACAGGTACATTTTATAAACATAATATTGTCTATTCAAATATAATATGAGCCCAGAATGTCTCCACCAGAATCAGTAGCATGTTTTATCAGATGTCAACAGATGTCATAGTCCCCTATTTGTCATTCGCCCGTCATCGTGAGTGAAATACCGATACAAAATATCTGTTTCGCGTGGCTATACGTAGGAAAATTCACAGATTTTATCACATCTATATACTCCTAAAGAAATAAACTTTATGGAAATGGAGTAATTTTGAGCAGAAACATGGCTGCATCTGTGATATTTTAAGCGATTTTCACTAGAAATTGAAATCATTAAAAATCTCGATGTTTTACGGTTTCCTTGAATGTGTTAATATTTTCGAACAGTTATCGCATCCTCTTCAAATTTAGTTGACTCCAATAAGTATACTATTCATTTTACATTGGCAAAGATTCTTTATTATAACAGCATCAAATCGTCTCTGAGCAAGTTGCAAACTTCATGGGCGAATTTACCATTGTTTTACGTAAAATTGTGTCATTTCACTCAAACCACTGTATCTTGTGTTCTATTCAGACTTTCAGAAAAATATTTGGCCGGCTTTTAAGTTGGACTAATACCAGTATGTACACAAAATAGTATCCAATTCTGGAGGGTACCATGTAGACTCAAATTTTGATATTGCATGGATCTCACGTGGACACGTTCTTAAGCTACAAAAAAAGGCATTGAGAGCTATAACATTTTCCTCGTATACTGCATCTCCCCTTTTGCTTTTCCAAAAATTGAATTTATTGAATATTCATCAAATTAATGATCTTCGCATAAGCTCTTTCAGTTTTAACCTTAGCAGATATACACTACCGAAATATTTTAATGATTTTTGTATAGAAAATAATCAAATTCATAATCATTATACAAGGAAATCGAAAGATCTACACAAAAAAGTTTAATAGGACAAATTTTGGTATCTATTCTACGCGTAATAAGATAATCAATATATAGAATTCTATTCCAATTAAACCGAAGCATTCTGCCTCTATCGATGTTTTTAAAAGAAAAATTAAAAAAATATATTATGCATATAACACCCTTGCACATGACTATACAATAATGTCACTCAGTTGCTCGTTTTTTTTAATTTTTTTGTTTGCACCTTGTTACACACCTTGTAGTGCCAGGAAACTATTTACATATATGGATATTTCTTTTAAGATACTTTTTGAAAATGTATAACCTTATTTTGTTGAAGTATCAAACCTCGATACAAAATGTATAAATTAAAGTAAGTAATTATCTGGGGACTACTCAGTAAAAGCCTCTTAAGGTTTCTTAGTCCTTCTCCCATCTGTCCATATTGTAACATTATCTTACTTTTGTATTAGTTGATCAAATGGGAATAAACTAAACTAATCGCAGCAGTAGTTGCCATGTAGCTGCTTTGGAGGATGAACCAGGATAAAAAAACAGGACATTGCGTAGCATTCTGTGTCCCATGCTCTGCATGCTCTAGAGAATCTTCCGAAATCGCAACTGAATCCATTCAGTCCACTTCATTATCATTGTCATCATAACCATCAAACTCCTTTTTTTTGTGAAGCAGTCAAAGAATAAAAGCTGTAACTCCAGCTGTAACAGAGCCTGCTTGACATTGGAAAGGCGACATGAAATAATACAGTTTGCAAAGGACAATCCGACATTGGGCTACCGAAAGCTCGCTAAAACGTTTGGTGTTGGCAAAACCCAAATACAAAGCATCATAAAGAAAAAAAGAAAATTCTAGCGGCATATGAAAACAACCAAAGAAAGGGGTTAAAACGGCAAAGATCTGGAACGTACGCAGACATCAACAAGGCGGTTTGGGAGTGGTATTGTCTTTGCATGTCCTCTAATATTCCAGTCTCTGGGACAATGGTCCAAGAGGAAGCCTAAGTAATAGCTGAAAAGCTACATGTTGATGGTTTTGTTGCTTCCAATGGATGGTTACAACGTTTCAAAAACGGCACAACATTTCTACAATGACCGTTGCAGGAGAGGAAGCAGACGTCAGTCCAGAAACACAAGAGAGCTGGAAAGAACGATCTAAAGAACTGATTAAGGAATGGAAGCCAGAGAACGCCTGGAACATGGATGAGACTGGGTGCTCTTTAAAGGGTCTTCCAGACATTAGCCTCATTGAAAAAAAGAAAAGATGCAATAACGGCTAGCAGTCCAAGCAAAGAAACACGGGCATTTTTTGTGAATGCTACAGGTGGAAAAGAAGATCCCGTAACCTTAGCCATGCTGTTCAGCCTCCTTGTTTCAAACGTCTGAAAGACAGGAAATGGCCATATGGATGTTAATATTTTAGAAACAAGAAGGCGTTGATGACTAACGATATTATGGATAACATTCTTAGCTCACTAAACCAATGCTTACAGCGACAGCAAAGGAACGTTTTGCTCCTTTTGGATATTGCACCTTGCCACTCCACAAATCTCGAGGGGAAATTTTTGGACATGACCTTAAAGTTTTTGCCCAAAAATACCACGTCAACAGCGCAGCCACTTGACAGTGGAATCATCGCAAGCTGGAAATGTAAATACAAGAAGCGCCTGGAAGGTCATGTTTGCAGCAAAGTCAATGTATCCAGTAATAGAAGTAAGATTGTGAAATCCGTCGATCTCCTAATGTCCTTTGAATGGGGAAAACAGGCATGGGACGAAGTTTCCAGTAATACGGTCGTTAAATGTTTCAAGTGTACTGGCCTATATCCCAAGGCGGAAGTGGAGGAGGATGAGGATGGCCCTTTTGAAGGCGAGGAACTGTCAAGCTTGCAATATCTGGTGAATTCTCTCAATGCTTCTTGTCCAGCAAAAGAATTTGTTTGTTGTGACGACGACCTTGAAGTTTGCTCCGGTCTTGTGAACGCCTCTGACACAAAATGGAGAGCAAAAGTGAGGGACCCAAGACCCAGAAACACAAGAAGAAGTTGGTGCGAAAGCGCTATGTGTGGATGATGGGGAAGAGAAGGCACCGGAAATAAAATCCGACTGGGAAGCACTTCAAATGGCCGAAAAGCTTGTTTAATATGCAAGATATAAAGGGAATGAGAAACTTTCGCTGGTCCTGTCTAAATCAACAGATCTGCGTCAGGAAATAGTTATTCGAAATTAGAAACAATCTTCAATTTATGATTATTTTAAGAAATAACTAATTTGTACAAACACTGAAAGAGTCCATGTACCGCGCGTATTAACGTTACTGTTTTGCTGTTATGTTTTTGCATTTAAAACTAATTAAAATTGGTAATGAAAGGTATTGAACTTGAACTCTGGATAGCGTCCTTAACGAAATGGAACTTTATCACAGTACAGAGTAGCCATTGAGTGTTAATAGTTAACAAACATTACGCAATTTTTTACAAACTTCTATTAAGCAGACACCCTCTATTAAGCGGACTCTTGGGAAGGTCCCGAAGGTGTCCGCTTAATAGAGGTCTCAGTGTATCATAATATGGGTTTGGAAAGTGCCCGTTTTGGCACATCTTGTTTTTCCAATAATCTAAACAAAAGAACTAGCATGTGAGATAGGAAGTTGATGGTGTAATAACTTAGGGGTTTTCCTATGAAATGAGTCATCGAATTGCAGTTATTTTTGAGTCATATGACAGTTGCATGATTTTTTCAGCCAATCAGAACTTCCATTTTTTTGTCAAAATTGTTTCTTAAATGAATTATTTTTCCAAATTGGTTTTAAAGTTGGTTTTAGTTTGTGTTTATTATTAAACCATGTTAAGGCTTCTTGAAAAGGTTTTGGCCTGCACGGCACTCCAGAAGTGCATGTTCCAAGGAATCAGCTGAATTTGTGTTGTGCATGTTAAAAGATAAAGCAACGTACCTAACACTATTTCGAAAACTAACAGCTCAAGTGCGGGGTCTGAAAGCATATTTTTAAGGGTATTGCACGGATTCAGAGGCGTCCCTAAGGCAAGCTTTGGGCCAAGAATTCGAATTTGTCCTTCCTTTGCAAAACCCATGGGCGGAGGAACATCAAGGAGAAGTGCCACAAGCTACACTTTTCCCAATCGCTTACAGATGTCATTGTTGCTGATATATTTGGAAGTGGTAAATTGATCGTAGCTGACACAGAGGACGATTACAACCACAGACTGGACAAGCTAACCATGAGGTGGGATGCTCTGAAGTCGGAGGATATCAGGCATCATATGACGGCAAAGGTGTCAAGGGATGCTGGATTTGAAGACAAAGCCCAAACAAAGATGTACCAAAATCTGGTAATGCATTATTGAAGCGGTGGCAAGCTTTTTAACCCACAGATATGAGTTCATTTGTTGATGATGTTAAGAATCTCATAGACAAGCAACGAAGTGACGTGAAAAAAGCATTCCTCTGCCTTCACAGTCCCTACAAGGTTCGTCCTCAAGATATGGAACATGTCAAATCTCTGTCAAACTTCTTTGATGCTAACCCTGGAGGACGTGCCTTTGCAGAAAAGGTTCTCGTCAATCCAGATCAGGTACAATTAAGGACGTCTATCAGTTCCACCATGCTCCCCTATGACATGCAGCGTTGGAAGAACCTGGGAATCTGGAATTAGATATGGATCACCTGCCAGATGTTCAAGTTGCCTCTTCTAACCTGATTACCAATGCTGCAAATTACCATGACAACCCTCGTCCTCGAAGACCTTTTTATGACGACAATGCCAAAAATGGATGTGAAAGTGCAGATTCCAATGCTCGCAATCAGTTACCGGCCTCGCACGCTTCGAATTATGCTGCGAATTACCGTGGCACCGACGTCCTCGAAGGCTTTTTCATGACGACAATGCCGAAGATGGATGTGAAAGTGCAGATTCCAATCAGTTAACAGCTTCGGACAAACTGAAAACTTAATGCAGCCATGAAATGAGGGGCAGTTTCACAGGCAAGGACTGGCATGTACTGTCAGCAAAAGCAACACAACTCGTCCTGGAAGGGTCTCTCCGAGAAGGTTTTGATTGCAACAGCTACTTTATCAAAAGTACGTCTTCGAGCAACCCGCATACTGTGAAGAAGTCCTTGCTGGGACAATATGCCTGCCACAAGGATTGTATTGGCTACAGAACAAGGAAGATCTGCTTGCATGTGGCAGCTGTGGCATACAACAACAACCAATTTCAAGAATGCCTTCAGCACTTCAAGGACGAAACTGGCAAGCAGCGAACGAATCTGACGGCTATCACCACGTTCAGTGTAAAGACAAATGCAGGCAAAAAACGTGCAGGTATATCACAAGCCCAGCGAAACTCACCTGACACAATGATGTCCATGACAGCGAAACCTTGCTGGAGCAAGCACAATTGGAGGGCTCGTTGCAAGGGACAACACAAAAAGTGATGCGACAGAATGCGAAGCAGAATCGTCAGCAAACCCTCTCCGAATTACTGCCTGCTGAGCTCAGCCGTTCAAGCCTGCTGTAACTCCAACAACGTCCACACCATTTCAGCTCATATCAGGTAGGATTTGTAAGTGTGCCGGATGTCAGAAAGATCTGAAGGATGGTCCTGATGACCACAGTCAAGATGAGAGCGATCAGCGGCTATGCCTAAGAGATAAAGAACACGATTTTCTCTGGATAGAGTCTTTGCAACATTGGATGAAAACTTTTGACAATAAACATTAACATGTCCTTTTGAAATGTGTAAAGTTGAGGAATCCAGATTTTAATGCCAGCGCTGTTGCCATTTTAGTTAACCACACGCTAAGTACCAATGAAGTACCATTTTTGAAAGACAGACTACGTACATATGAGTAGTTTTGCGCGCTGTAAAATCCGCATGTTGTGATTCCAAAGCAGTTCATAATATATATATTTAGCCAAGCCAAAAAGCGGAGCTCCACAATTCCTTTTTAATAGCATTTATATACATGCTACTCTGCTTATTGTATGGACGTAATAATGCTACAAATTCTTCATTCTGCCTTGAGTTATATATATCAAGCAAACGTTTTACGCGTCAGCGGAAAATGTTTTGAACCATAAGCTGTCCTTGTTGATCGTGCGAGATCACATTGCTGAATTCCGATGACGTTCGAGAGCATAAAACACTTGTGGATGAAAAAATTACGCTCTCTCTCATATATTTCTCCTGTGGAAATTATTAATGCATTTGTGTAAAGTTTGAAATGCGTACAATAAAGAAAATTTGGCTACCATGTAATGCTTCCACGCGTGCAATTTGGCCGCTCAAATAAAAATAAAATATTTGTTTCAAAATTTTTTACTTTGTAAATATTCCTCGTACAGAAATATTTATAGTCTCATAATAAACGCTACCAGAAAAGAAATAAAAGAAAAAAAATAATGGTTGCTTATGGTTCGAAATATTTGAACATTTACTTTAAAATTAGGGCGTACTGTTCACAAATATGGACTGCAAATGACGAGCACAAAATATTCAAAACAATTAATGATTCTAGGAATATTTCTGCTAAAGAAATAATTCTAGTCCCTAACTAAAATTTAAGAAAAGAATACAGGAAAAATAATGTTTGGTTGTGGCCCGAAATATTTCAGTGAGCGCTTAAAATTAAAGCATTTGCAAAACTTGTGCGCTGTGAATTGAGAACGAATTACCCAAGTCCAGTACAAAATGTTCAAAACAATTCATAACTCTGTGAATATTTCTCCTACAGAAATAATTCTAGTCTCTTAAGTAAACGTTAACAAAAGGAGAATACAGGAAAAATAATGTTTGGCTGTGGCCTGAAATATTTCAGTGAGTGCTCTAATTTAAAATTGGAGCGTGTTTACAAAACTTATGTGCTGCGAATTGCGAATCAATTACACAAGTCCAACACAAAATGTTAAAAACAATTCATAACTCTGTGAATATATTTCTCGTACAGAAATAATTCTAGTCTCTAAGTAAACGTTAACAAACGGAGAATACAGGAAAAAGTAGTGTTTGGTTGTGGTCCGAGATATTTCAGTGAGCGCTTAAAATTAGAGCAAGTTTCCAAACCTTTTGCGCTGTGAATTGCGAATGAATTACACAAGTCCAGCACAGAATGTTCAAAACAATTAATGACTCTAGGAATATTTCTCCTAAAGAAATAATTACAGTCTCTAACTAAAATTTAAGAAAAGAATACAGGAAAAATAATGTTTGGCTGTGGCCTGAAATATTTCAGTGAGGGCTTAAAATTAAAGCGTTTACACAAAACTTATGCGCTGCGAATGGCGAATGAATAAATAGAGAAGCCCAACTCAAAATTTTCAAAACAATTCATAACTCTGTGAATATTTCTCCTACAGAAATAATTCTAGTCTCGTAAGTAAACGTTAACAAAAGGAGAATACAGGAAAAATAATGTTTGGCTGTGGCCTGAAATATTTCAGTGAGTGATTTAATTTAAAATTAGAGCATGTTTACAAAAACTTATGCGCTGCAAATTGCGAATGAATAACACAAGTCCAAAACAAAATGTTCAAAACAATTCATAACTCTGTGAATATTTCTCTTCCAGAAATAATTCTAGTCTTTTAGTTAACATTAACAAACGGAGAATACAGGAAAAATAATGTTTGGTTGTGGTCCAAAATATTTCAGAGCGTATTTACAAAGCTTATGCGCTGCGAATGGCGAATGAATTAGAGAAGTCCAACACAAAATGTTAAAAACAACACATAACTCTGTGAATATTTCTCTTAAGTAAACGTTAAAAAAAGGAGAATACAGGAAAAGTAATGTTTGGTTGTGGTCCGAAATATTTAAACGTTTACTGTGTGTTTACAAATGTGCCCTGCGAATCAATTACTCAAGTCCAACACAAAACATAACTCTGTGAATGTTCAAAATTAATTTATCCACGAATGCTTGTTGTATGGCAACGATTTAAGTATTTGTGTATAATTTGAAGTATGTGAAATATGGAAAATTACCGACAGTTGCCTGCAAAAATGCATTTAATTTCTATGTGACTTGCGAGTTGCTTACTCACCCAGCTCACCGCATGTTTGTTTTCAACTGACATTTCGCCTGTTTGTTCATCGCTCTCGGGGTTTAAATTTGCTTATTAGTCGCCTGCTTTCTCGACATATGTAGTTTGACAACATATTCAACGAAAACAAGAAATTAGTGTTCTTAAATTCTCGTTACAAGAAGTAAGCCATCCAACTTCCCGCCGAAGAAACGCGGGTTGCCTCACAGGTTGAGTGACATTTCGCAATGGCTTACATAGAGGGGCGGATGTACGTACGTACGCCGGACGGACAGTGACGTCATAACCAAAATTTTTCGCATACATGGGTTTACCAAAATCTCTTATTAATGGGGCTCCGCGCACACGCCTCCAGCGCGCGGAGCTCCGCGATTACTTCCTTCATAAGTGCTGATCGGGTGTGACCTGCAGTGTAGGCATTTTTAGTGGCACGCTGCCTCCCTCGACAGTGTTTGTTGCTTAGTTGCCATGTTGGATTTCTGCCTGCTGTTCATAATCCAAGATGGTGGCTAAACATTTCGCGATTGAGGTCTTAAATGTACGTTTCAGTTTGCTCTCGCTAAATACGCCTGCACTGCAATCTAGGTGATTTGAGGTGCGATTCGACACAACAGTATGTTAGGGTTTGATTTCACTGAACAGCTCTTTTGTACTCAGTGCTAATTTATCATGTCCTGTCCCTCGTTTGTAGTTTCGATTTCAAAAGTAGTTCATTTTTAATTTCATTATTTTAAGTACAAAGGGACGATTTGACACTCAAGTAGGTTGACATTTGATGTCACTGGGCACTCCATGTCCTTGTAAACGTGTTTGCTAAGGGCTTTAAACTTACCATGTCTTGTCAGGTTTTGATTCCAAAGCACTTCATATTGTTAAAAGTGTGCACGCTGGGATACGTTTAAAAACAGAAGAAGCTTGGCGTTTTATTTCACAGCAATCAACACATTAAATATATTTTTTTTAAGGTGAGAACATTTTTTAAAAGGAATAAAGCCCTATATCATTAAATTGTATCCCTGCAATTGTACATTTTTTTCAATGAAGTCAGTGCACAGTCAACAACTTATATAATTTATTCCCTGATGTAAAGTTTATTTCCAAGATGCCGAGCCAGGTAAGAAAAAAGGTAAAGTTTATAACTTCCAGAAAACATGGCTGAAAGAATTTAACTGGTTTTAGAGTAGGATCCAGAAAATAAAATGATGTTTGCATACTGCAGATCCCGGGGGGAGAAGGGGGGGTACTTGACCCTGTTTGGGGCAAAAAAGAAATAAAATACCCTATAAAATACCTACCCTGTGTAGGACCAACACCCTTTATTTTAGGACCCTTTCTAGGTTGCAGTTTAGCGAATCATGTTTGACTGATACACGTCTCTGATCCCTAACTACCATATAAACCATATTTTTACTACGACAATCGTGCAACCATAGACGCTTTGCATAAATTTCGGTTTTCTACTTCCGGTCGCATGAGAGTGAGGCTTAGGATGTATCTTGTTTCAAGATGGCGTCGGCTGGGAAGAAAAGCCAGGGAAAGGGATGCTCGTTTTTTAACTGTACAAACAGGATGTACAATGCATCTGGAAACCGAATGCGCTTTAGTTTTTTCTGTGTTCCTTTAGATAAGGAAACTTTTAGCATTTGGGAGAATCGGAAGGGGTTAAAAGACGGAAAAGATGGTTTCCCTATAACAAATGTGACAAGAGTTTGTAGTGTTCACTTTTGCAGAGCACAATCTTCTGCAAGTGCCAGGAGGTAGCAGAGTTAACCTACGGAAGGGAGCCGTGCCACTGAAATGGAACCAGTCGCCTAGCAAAAGTGAAAAGAAAAGAAAATTACCCGCAAAGCAAAACAAACTATCATAAAAAAAGGTGAGACGAAACTTAAACCCTGAGTCCGTGCATGTGGTGGAGAACGTTGTCTGTGTAGTCATTGCGTGTATTATCATGTGGTGGAGAACGTTGTCCGTGTAGTCATTGCGTGTATTAGCAACTAAAGCTACTCAAAGCGCTTTTAATGCTCTCTTTGTTGCTTACCGTAGTCTAAATGACGAGATTAAGTACTTAAGAGGTAACAGACATGACTCTGCTATTGTCTCTGTGGACCTTATCAAATCTGACAAGCAATGTCAACACTACACTGGCTTTCCAGAGTGCGAAGTTTTCAAGTGGTTTTCAACATGTTAAACCCCGGTAATGATGGAGAAAATGTTAATTTGATATCAGCACCCAATGCTCACCCAGAAACAGGCCGAGGACGGAAACACGGTCTCAGTGGTGAACTCCAATTTCTCCTCACTTTGATGAGACTGAGAAGGGGTTTCACCACTGAGCATCTGGGTTGGTTGTTTGGCTGTGACAGGAGCACAGTGAGCCGCCTTTTTGTAAGTTGGATAAACTTTATGTACCTCCGACTAACTGCAATTCCAATTTGGTCAACAAGAGAACAAATTAACAAGACAATGCCACAGGGTTTCAGAGACAGCTACCCTAAGACACATGTAATTTTAGACTGCACTGAGTTGTACTGTGAAGCGGCAACATCTCTTATGGAGAGGTTAATGTACATTTCTCTGAAATTAAAATAACTTCCACTTTCACATTGAATTGAAGGGTAACATGTACTCTGATCACAAGGGAGAGAGACCTATAAGAGCCTTGTTGGAGTAACTCCCTCAGGCAGTGTCTCATTTGTGTCACAACTTTATTATGGGAGCTTATCTGACCGAGAAATAGTAGAAAGAAGTGGCCTTCTTGACCCCAAAATGTTTGATGATGGTGACGAAATCATGGCAGACAAAGGATTTAATATCAGAGATATTAATGATAAGATTGGAGTTAAACTTAATTTGCCAATTTTTCTTGGATCAAGGCCCCAATTTGAAGCAACTGAAACTGTTATTAACCAGAAAATAGCATCAAACAGGATTCATGTGGAATGGTTTATCAACAAGGTCAAGAAGTTTAGTCTAATTGATGGAAAAATTCCCCTGTTACTGCATGGATCAGTTAATCAGATATGGACAGTTGCTGTTCTTTTGACATTGTTCCACTTTCCAATCATATCTGCGTGAAATATACGAGCTATGAAGGTTCGATGAAATGATAAAATGCACCTATCAGGCTTAAGCTTCTGCGGTTTGGGGTTCAGGGGTGCTAACTGGGTGTTTTTGGTCAAATGTCCAGACACCCCAGGATGGTGTTTGTGAATTCTGAAAAGAATCACAAAACTTGTTTGAAAATTTGTTAGAAGTCCACTGACCCAGTGAAATGTCCCCATCGTGAGTAGGTCATTGCTGTAAAACCCCCCACCTATACATCCAGTGGGTTAACATTTACAGGTGCATAACAGGGAAGACTGTTGCTATTTGGAACAAGGTCCATAATTGATTAGCTCCATAGTCATGACACTAAGTTCTGTGAAAGTGATGGTGATTTTATTTTAAACAGTGGGATACTCATCTCCCTACAATGCCAATGTCTTAAACAAGCATAAACAATGCAAATGTGATAAAGAAGCGTTTAGCTGAATGAATATCAGAAAGCAGGGTACATTAACCAATGTTTTTGAAAGCAGAGGTCCAAAAGTTATAATAGAGAGTACCCCAATTAGAGTACCCCAGTTTGAACAAAAAATAGTATAATGCCAGAAAAGCAGACTTCAACAGTTTCTTAAGCTGGCTATACATCTATCCCACGAATATCTTGATTTATCATGGACAAAGTGACTGGCATTCATCAAACTATGCTTATCAAACTAAGCTTAAGCTCGGGGTAACAGGATTTGTCTTTTTTTATCAGATACTTGGTGGTGTTCAGGTCAAACCTCGTGTTTTCCCTTTTCAAGACAGGCAAACTTGATTTTTTGAGCACACTATTATTCATTCTTTATAGTAGAAAACATGAAATAAAATCCCTTACGGGGGGGGGGTTAAATGTCATTCGTTTTTTCCATTCACACAATTTCAAGCCAATTTAGGAAGTATGTAAGAAAAGTAATTGTTGCCCACTTTCCTGGCAACATCATCCCAGAACTGTTCATTGAAAGTGAATCGTTCAATAAAAAGACTTCGGTGTGTATAAACAATGAAATCATTAAAAGTAAAAAGCAGCTCCAGTTAATGCCAATTGACGTTGAAGCTGAAAGTAGTAGGGGTGTTCATGTTTTAAATGTAGGCTATTTCCCACAGCCTCAAGGTAAAAGTTTCTGTTAGCTTGTGCAACATCCATAAGGTGACTGTCTCTTTGTTCATAAGGGCATTTAGACTCTCCAATCCCCACCATGTCAGAGAACATTGTCTTTGAATCAAGAGAACACCCTCACCAAGGGTTGTTAACATTAATTACAAGGCCACAAGACAGAACTTTAACATTCTCTTTAACAGAGGCAAAGTACTCATGGTATTTTTTTCCAAGCAATTGGTTCATACATATGTCCATGACCAAATCTTCGCTGCAAAAATGCAGAGGGGGTTGAGGGCTCAGCAACAAAATTTTCTGCATGCTTTTCCATTCCCCTTTTCCAGCTGTAAACATCATAGATTCGAGAGGCAGTCACTCTGTGTTTTCGATGCTCTATCCAAATTGAAGAGTTTGCTTGCTCTCTTGTGTCTTTTTCTAAGGACACAGAGTCTGCAAGTGTCAAATCCAAGTCATTATAGATAAGAAGTTCTTCATCTCGCAGCTGATGCTGGGAAATGTCATAATAAACTGGATCTGAACTGTGCGGAAAGGAAGGATAGTCATAGTAGAAGTCAGTTAGACTACCTCTTTGACTTGTCCCAGGTTCAATGGAGCAATAAACTTTGAAACTTTCACCATACATGGGACATTGCTTTGCCAGTGTGGAAAACAATGAGAATTTACCATACTTTGTATTGACAAAGTCACTGGTATGAACATCTGTCTCCTCTCTCACAGAATTCACAAAAGGTATCATGTGATTGACTTTAGCCAGCTTGGTTTGACATTGTCTTATGGAATTAAAATCCAGTTGCTTCAAGTGTTTAGCCCTTGCATCAAAGAAATTACAAGAAATTCCTTTAGACTCTGGCTTAATCTTTCTGACTGTAGTGTCCATGGCAGAAGGTTTAGTTACATTTTGTTGTCGTTTTCGTGGAACAGTCCACCCACATGGCCTTGAAGTGCATGGTAAAAGTTCAGGAATACACTTTGAATTCTCCAATGAAAATTTGGCCATGACTTTCATCAAGCCATAAATGTGGTTACACCAACCACCTTTGCCAGCTCTGCAAGTACAGTATGCATATTTAACATCTGACGAAGATTTGAGAATGGCAAAACTGAGTTGATGATTTTCTTTTTTGTAACTTGCACCACAAATAGCTCTCACGTAGAAAAACTTTTCTTCGTTGAAACAGGTAATGTTATCATGAAAATTTTCATTCAGTAATTGCTCAGTTCTTTTGGTCAGTTTACCAGTTTTACCAGAGTCTCTGAAATAAGCTTCAATTTCTCTCAATGTGAAAACAGGTAGTCGTGCTAGACTTCTTGTCCAGGGAATTTGGCCATCTGGGAAAGGTTTCCAATAATTTCCTGCAAAATTGAATTGACATTACTTTTGGCGATCGAATGGTCAGTTGCTTGTTAAAGCAATTAATAATAAATAACCTTACTAAAAGCAATGTAAATCAAAGTTTCAAATTACTTTTAGTGCTAAATTTTAATTTAAGACCAACAGGTAGATCACAAAAATTAATGACAATGAAACTAATATTAAAAAAGCCGTTAAGTTCATTCACTAAAAACAATTTCAGTAACTAGAAGCTTACCTCTTCGAAGATCATGTTCATCATGATCAGAGTCGCTAACACCCTTGTTAGGTCTGGAAGTACTTTCATACCTCGATGAAGATTGTGAGACCTTCTCATGTGGGTTGAAAACAACTGCTGTTCGTCCATTTTTTACGTATTCGCCAATCCTGTGGTCATGAGACAAATTGACCAGATTAAAAAAGCTTTTCTTACCCACGGATATTGTTGTTCACTCTCAGTTAATGATATTTGGCTCTTAATTTTGTATACACGCAGCTTTTGTAGGAAATTTCTTCAGACTGTCCCCCCGGCACTTTAACCACAACTTTAGCTCATCTACTCTGTATGACGCTAAATTTGAAAGATTGAGATTGATACAAAGAACATCAAATGATTCTCCAACGTGAGGTCAGGCCACATTTGCATCCGCCATTTTTGTGTGGACGATACATCCTAAGGCTCACTCCCGCACGACCGGAAGTAAATGGCCATAATTATGCAAAGCGTCTATACCCTGTTAAGGACAGGTTCAGACCCAAAACCATACCCTGTCCAGCGGAATGTCCCCGTATAGGCTATATAAGGGAATACCCCCCTGCCTAGGGCTGCAGATACTGCAAGGGCTGCCCAAAACAGGCATCTTCATAATTTTCCACTTTCCAACAAAAGACTCTTCTCAAACACGGAAACAGTAACACAGACAAAGAAAACACTCGCAGAAATGCAAAACAATAATTTTCTTTCTTTTATTATTTTCCTTATTGAGTAATATGGGGGTTTTGAACTCTACTATGCTCTCTAACTTGGAAGATTCCATTTTTATGCGCACCCCCCACGCCCTAAGGATGGCGGGTTTTACTACAAGAGGGTTTGGATTCTTTTTTCAAAGGAGCCACCAAAAAATCCAACCCTTCAGATGTTTTTCAAAGGAGACCGACGAAAATTTAAGGGGTCAGATTCCTGCCATCGTTAGGGAGGGGGGTGCAGATAAAAATAATGGAATCCCCCCCCCCCTATGTTAAGCTGTGTGCCGAAATTTTTTAGCTGTGCGCCTAGAAATTTAGACCTGGTCGCACAAATGCACCCAAAGACAAAAATAAACTTTGAGCCCAGCTGAAGTTTATGCATACAGTCACGTATAGGAATGACTGACCGCTTTAGAGGGTGAGTTATACTGATACTGAGGGCCATTCATGGCAGGCTTGAACGTAATTTTTAAGGCACGTTATTTTCTCTGGGGCGGAGGACGGGGGGTTGGGGTTCTCAATAAGACAAGTTAGAGGCAGCATGTTTGACCACACGTTTTCCTTATTCTTTTCTGTAATTTATAGGTATACCACCCACTTCTTAGGCAGATAGTGAAGCTTGCTACCATGGAAACAGAGGCAGAGGGCAAGGAGAATATTAGAACTTTCTGGAATATTTTGAATGCTGCACTGAGGGAGGTCTTTGGAAATGATTCGTACAGGTTTAAGCCAAGTGGAGTCATGGTTGATGAAGGAGGTGGTTGGTGGGCCTCCATTCCACTTGAACTGGTCAATGGAGCTTTAGACAACTATCAACTGTGAGAAACACTGGAAGTTCACTGTGAAGAGAAATCTTACAGCCATTCAGGCCACATATGGTGCAGATGTTGGTGAAGAGTTTGCGGATATCACAAATGGTATGCTGCTAAATAGATTGTCTTGTTCACTTAACTTTAGGTTTCGTATATACTGGTGTTGACCTTCTAGGTGCAGGGTGCCAACTTTCATATCCTGAGGTAATGGAAAGGGAGGGAAGAAGAATATCGTGACACAAAATTGGTAAGAAGGTAGGATGGACTAAGAAATTTCAAGAAATTTGCTACTGTTCAGACCAAAAAATGACCAGACAAAATGGTACATCAATTTTAACTAAATATGTTAGAATGTATTAGATTCATTAATGAAGGGCTTATGGGCATAACCGCTGTTTTGGCCTTTAAAATATAAGGAAGCTCTTCTTTGGCGTCGAGCACTATATATTATTAGTTCTGTACAAGTATTTAGTTTTTGGCCTTAAAGCTTAACTTTGAAAAAAGACCGCATTACCTTTTATAAAAGCTAGCAACTCAACAGCAGATAACAATAGAGAACATTCATACTTCGCTTGAATTCTTTCCGCTTTTAGGGGGAAATGAGCTAATATTTCAAATTTAAGCTTCCATGGCGAAGACAATGGAGAGTGGCAGTCCTCTGTAAGAACACTATTCACTTGTTGCCCTGACTGTTTTTTTTTTCATACATTCTAAAGGTACTTTAAAGGCAGCTACACCCAACATGTTTGAGATGGCCAAAAACCGGTTTGACATGTTTCAGCAGAAGTACCCCATGAAAAGGCTGGCCAGTTGGTGGACCTGGTAGGAGAAACGGAAATGCTACATTTTCCGTGCATTTAAGCCATCATTAAATGTACCAAGAGCAAATCTAGCCGAGAGTGGGCCCTCTTCTTAGAAGAACAGTGGCATTATCCATCTTGATCTTCTGGATGAGGCAAGACAGGATGTTGCTGAAAATTTGCAGTTGCGTGCCAATTTACGTGGATATGAGCAAGGAACATACGGTGGTGGGAAAGGACTGAGCCAAAGCATCATTTCAAAGAGGAATTATGCGGACCAGGAGAATCGTGCACAAGCTTTCAGCAATGAGCTTCTTGAATACATGGTCAGTGGGGAAGATAAACCGCCGCCAAAGTCATCTGAGACTTTTGTTGATGAAAAGGCCTCGCACAGACACGATCCACCCCGACAGTCCTCTGGCAGTAAGAAGCAGTCAAGCACATCAACAAAGACTTCAAAGAAGGGGAAAAGACCATGCCCACTACGAAAGACCCGCAGCAGAAGCTTCATCAGAGTGCTTGATATAGCAACAAGGTTAAATCCCTTTCAGTTAAAAGCGAAATCATCGTAAATGAGCATGAGCGCCACTTCATTCTGGCAACAGCCTTGGGAGTCACCTATGACATTGAAATTAATAACAGCCCTAACTGTAGCTGTAAGTACTGCAACAATCGAGATGTGTGCAGTCACATTACATGGTTGCTACTTAACGGCTTCGAAGTTCCGGAAGATGACTACCTATTGCACCAGCGGGGGTACACCAGCCATGAGCTAGAGGTCATTTTTGAGACGAAGAAGAAGAAGCAGAGTTTACCATTTCAAGAGGAATCCCCAAGAAGTAGCATCAAAGGTCACCCCACTACTGCTTGTAAGTGGGTCATCACAAAGCATTCATTAAGTACCAGGCCAAAGTGTCCAACTAGTCATGCTGAAATGACCAAAGGTGATCTGACAATAACATGTGATGCCTGATGGACACCGCCTCATATGAACAAAGGCCAAAGCTTCACAGTCCCAAGAACCTTCCATTATTGTTTGAAATGGGAATGTGTCAGTGGAACCCTCCCTCCCCCCACGCGACAGCTTCATCACAGAACCTCCACATGTATTCCGTGTGGATTCCACTGCCGAGTTCACTCCAGATGAGTAGAAAGTTGTTACTTTTCTAGATTTTCCATTGTCATTCGACTAAGGGACAAATCATTATTTCTTATTTTATTTTTTATTTATTTATTTTATTTATAAACTTCGCCAGAGGAGAAAAAAAAAAAAAAAAAAAAACAAAATGAAAAACCTCTGACAGGAGAGAACTCACAGAACGATATGTTCCAATAACGAGGCTCCTTGTATAAATAAAATCACATCATAATAATTAATTAACAATTAATAATAACTAATTAACTAATTAACAACACATTTTAACTAATAATACAGGTAACGGTCTGCTTTGATGACATTTTATGCAGACACTTTTGAACGTTTGAGGTACTGCGGGATCGTACACATTTAAAGTCAAATCTAGGTAGTATGCCCTCAAATTAGTTTTAAATACATCTATAGATTTTGTATTGTCCCTCAAGAAGTCTGGAAGTGTGTTAAATGCTCTTGAGGCTCTTGAGTAAAAACTGTTCTGGAACGTGACAGTCTTAGCTTTAGGTATATCTAGTAATATACTCTTAGTTGGAGCAGAACGCCTGGTAACTCTAATAGGTTGAAATATCTTAAAATTGGTGTCAGAACTATTAACAATAGATTTATAAGTGTAGACTAGATCCAAGTATTCATGCCAATAGCAGAGAGGGATAAGGCCTGTGAGTGTTAGTCTGTTTTTATACGAGATACCAGTCCTGTAGGGTAGTGAGAGTATATATTTAGTTGCACGTCGTTGTATTCTCTCGATAATTTCGATCAGTTTGACTGACTGCGGGGCCCATACTTGTGAACTGTACGAGAGGTTGCTCATCACTAAGGCTGTATACAGTGCTTTGCGAGCAGATTGATTTTTGACCTCAAGTGTCGACCTACGAATAAAACCCAGCATCCTATTAGCGTTAGAGGCAGCCGCTAGTACTTGACTGTTCCATTTCAAGTCCTTACATACTAATATCCCGAGATCCTTTTGAGCATCAGTACGTTTGACTGGTGTATTTTGAAGTAAGTAAGGTGTTTCCACTAGATTGACATTTCTCGTTGTAGACATTACTGTACATTTAGACTGGTTGAGATCCATCCTCCAATCATGACACCATAAAGTGATTCGATCGAGGTCTTCCTGGAGTAGTCGTCCATCATCAGTGTTCGTGATGGGACGGTAGCACTTGGTGTCATCCGCGAATAGTGCTATGGAACTATTGACAGTGGCTATGGCCAGATCGTTGACATATATTAGAAACAATAATGGCCCTAGGATGGACCCTTGAGGCACTCCAGAGGGAACAGGGAGAATGTTTGATGTTTTACCGAGAACAGTTACTTTCTGAAATCTAAAATGTAAATAATCGGAGAACCAGCAGAGGAGACTGCCATTGATGCCAAATAGTCGTAGCTTTTTCAGGAGAAGCTGGTGGTCAACTCTGTCAAAAGCTTTCGCAAAGTCTAAATAGATGGTATCAACTTGCACTCGTTTATCAAGCAGCTCACCAATTTCATTCAAGACTTGAAGAAGCTGCGATGTGGTTGATTTTCCCTTAAGGAAACCATACTGTAGATTGTGAAGCTGGCTAGAAATGTGCTTAATAAGATGATTGTATACACAACGTTCCAAGACCTTTGAAACAAGAGGTAATAAAGAGATGGGTCTGTAGTTGGATACTTCACCAGGAGAGCCATTTTTGTGGATCGGGATAACATTTGCCACTTTCCATGCAGCTGGAAGTTTACCAAGCTGTAAGCATTTGTTGAAGATTGTACACAATGAATTAGAAATGCACGGTGCACAGTTTTTCAAAAGTTTCGCCGGGATCTTATCAGGACCAGTTGCTTTGTTTACATCGTTATTTCGTTATGTTGTGACGTTGACGGTTGTTGTTGCATTTGTTGCTGTTAAAGTTGGGTTGAGCAATGAAAATATCATTGAAACAACTCTGGAAAATATATATTTTTTAATATATAAAATTGGGTTACATGATCAGAAATAACAATAACACCCTAGAGAAAAAGTGAAAGCCGGTACCTCTTTGTAGATTACCAGAAAACTCTAGTTTTGTTAAGCTTGTGAACATTATTATACTGCTTCACAACTTCTTACATTTAGCGAAGCATGGTATTTGTGGCATGTGACCAACAAGAAATTTTCAAAGGTAATCTGAATAATCTTCCCACAAAACTTTAAGTAACTGTCAGTGAGTTGAAATTCTAATAAAATTAATGTAAGTTTTTTGGAAAATAAACACCACCCACTCATCTCTTTGTGGAGAGAAAAGTCTAATTGTCATTTGTTTGCTTATTTAGATGAGAAAATTTGCTTTTGCTTTACATCAAAGACCTTTGCAAATTTGTCTTAGCTAAAAATTTTAACTTTTTAAAGTTTAGAAGATAACTTTCCAGGCCCTTTGACCTGCTGTGATCAGTCTTCCTGTAAAGTGAATTTTAGAATCATTGCAAAGTCCAGTGAGCCTGTAGTACACAACTGTGAATGGGTGCCCTCACCACCTGCGAAATTTGAGACCCGAATGGTATAAAGGTGAACCATATCACCACTGCACCAACCCTGCTTTGTATGGCATATACTAAAACGAGGACAATGAAATGTCAGTCAGGACTTTTTAAATTCCATTAAAAGTATGCAGTTTCAAAAAGTCCAATCCAAGCCCGGTTACCGAGCTCTTGTAGACATCGGAATTCATAACAAAGTCGCTGCCCTCTAAAACTACCTGAAATCTTGACGATATGGCAGTTAACAAAAGTAAAATGGAAAAAACTATATTGTGCACAAGCCATAGAGACATGACATTCACACTATTTCAAATGCCGAGAGGAATTGTCTTGTTCAGTGGTTTCCACTTTTGCGAGGCAGAGGCCAGTAAATGCAAAACTCTCTCTTTATTTTGTAGACAGTGATATATAAATACAGGGAAAACTCTATTTTCTCTCCAATACTTACCACGCTGAGAGTTATTTCGACCTTATTCGGGTTACTAAAAAGTAATTTATCGAGCTAGTCTGGGACTGATCAAGCGTTCGTTGTTCATCTGTGCATTCCAACTTCCAAAACCAGTGGTTTTCCTCCATCGAGCATTCAGTGTTGCACAGAAGTCGTACCTTGTTGGACCATGAAAGATTTTGGCAAAAGAAACTTCCTATTCAAAGCGATGTTTTCGTAATACTTTTGGTATTAGTGAAAAAAACCCCGCTGACCAGTTACTCGGTCACATGACTCAGACTCGGACTCGGAGTTGACTCAGTCAACTGTTAAACTCTATTTCTTTGGTAAGTTCTGCTTTCATTTGGTAATGATATTGGTAAATCAAGAAATGGAAAATCTAGAAAATAGAAACCAAAATCCCAAACTTGGAAAGAGCTTGGTAGGTGGTGTTTTTCTTTGGGAAAATGTTGGTGTCTGGTTTATGAAAATTTTTGCAATCCCACTTTGTAATATAGCCTTGGTAAATTGCAAATTTAGTTGGGAAAATCTTGGTAGGAACACATACAAAAACAAAGCAGATAAAAAAAGACCGGTGGGTAACCGGTGTTGTGATTAGGAAATTCGTAGTGAAAGGCTCTGTGACGTCATGCTAGTCACGTGACCTCTTGGCCATGTGCTTGCTTTGTTTTAATAAAGCATGGAGTTGTTGTTGAGTTATGACTGGCGGTTGTCTATCTCTCACTCGTTTGCGCTCCTAGAATAGCGTAACGTTACATGGTGTCAGACGTGGTAGTCGTCGTGTTGCAGAAAGCCGCTGTAGAGTGAATTCAAGCTTTCAAAGTGTCAATTGAGTGAAGATTGTGCTTCAACGCGCCACCATTTTGAATCCACGGACATGCCGGACGAAGCAGATGCTCCTTCCGTTATAAGCCCGCCGAAATAAAGGTTTATTGCCAGCGTATCACTTCCCCAGAAATTCGACACTAAAGGAAACCTGGCTACCAATTGGAAAAAGTGGATACAGGTTTGGAAAGCGTATGAAATTGTCACTGGCTTGGACAAACAACCTTCAACGCTTCGTGTCCCCACGTTTATCACGTGTATTGGTCCAGATGCGCTGGAAATACACACTGGTTTGCCGTTCTCGTCGGACCCTGAGAGGGAAAACATGGATAAAGTGCTCGAGTTGCGGCAGAACTACTGCATAGGACAAACGAATGTGATTTATGAAAGATACAAGTTCAATAATCGTTCACAACAAGCAGATGAGTCGATTGATGCATACACAACGGCGCTTCGCACACTTGCCAAAACCTGCTAATTTGGTTTGTTAAAAGATGATTTAATCCGAGACCATCTAGTCTGTGGTATCAGGGACAATGGTCAGAGGAAAAAGCTTCTCCAGGAACCGAAATTAACTCTGGAAAAATGCCTTGATAGCTGCCGAGCAGCCGAAGCGACTAAATTGCAAGTCCAAGATATGTCAAGTCAGGGCAAGGAATCAAGTGAAGTCAACGCGCTCAAATCATCTCGTCCAAAGTCACACACCAGTATGGTCGACGACTGTAAATTCTGTGGTAAGTCTCACGAAAGAAATAGAGACAAGTGTCCTGCTTTTGGTCAAATCTACAAGAAGTGCAAGAAAGAGAATCACGTAGCGAGCAAGTGTCATCTTCATGGAAAGAAGAGTGTCTCTAAGGAGAAGAAGCCAAAGGCTACGAAACCTAGCTCCAAGAAAAGCAATTGGAAGAAAGTAAATGCTCTTGAAGCCGTCACTTCGTCAGAGGAATAACTTTTGGCTGTAGACCTCTCCACAGAAGACGTTAATGTGAATACTGCTGAAGTGGTTGATGTCAGTGATTTCCCAAGTAAGATTTATGCAGCTATGGAAATACAAGGAAAGACCGTAAAAATGCAGATTGACTCTGGTGCATCATGCAATGTACTCCCAAAGGAATACCTTCCAGAAGGAGCAGAGGTTCAGAAGACAAACAAGTTGTTGACAGCCTACAACAAGGAACGAATTCCAGCATTTGGAACAGCAAGAATCAGCATGCGCAATCCTAAGACTAGAAAGAAATACAATGTTGAGTTTGTTGTAGTGGATGGCAGTTATACACCATTACTAGGAGCTCGTGCTGCACAGCAGATGGGTTTCATTGTAGTCCAACATCACAATATCCAGCTCTTGAGCAACAACGAGGTCTTCACCGCCTCACCGAGTAGTTCGCTTACTAAGGAGCAAGTGTTGACTGACTTTGGAGACATCTTCAAGGGACTTGGAAAAATGGACGGAAAGTTACACTTAGAAGTAAATGAATCCGTCCCACCAGTTATAATGCCTCCCCGCAGAGTACCTGTCGCGTTGAAAGGAAAGTTCAAAGAAGAAATTGACCATCTTGTCAGTGTTGGTGTCTTAGAGAAAGTTGAAGAGCCAACTAAGTGGATGTCCAGTGCAGTGGTCACAGCAAAAACGAATGGGAAAGTCAGAGTTTGCATCGACCCCAGACCCCTGAATGCGGCACCCAGTCAAAGCCACTATCCTTTGCCTGTCATTGATGACATTCTTCCTGAACTTTGGAAAGCACGAGTCTTTTCCAAAGCAGATCTGAAAGATGGCTTTCTCCAGATAGAATAAGATGATCAGTTGAGCCGCCTAACTACATTTCAGACACCATGGGGCAGACATCGGTGGTTAAGGATGCTGTATGGAATTAGCCCAGCACCTGAATACTTTCAGCAAAAGCTAGATCAAAACCTGCAAGGATTACCTGGAGTCTACAGAATAGCAGATGATTTGCTGATTACAGGTCAAGGTGATACCAAGGAAGAAGCAGACAAGGATCATGATGCAAACCTTGTACGCCTACTACAAAGATGCAGAGACAGGAACATCAAATTAAACAAAGCCAAGTTCGACTTCAAATGCAGCCAAGTACCGTTCATTGGACATCTGTTAAGCAATGAAGGAGTCAAACCTGACCCCAAGAAGATTGAGGCCATTGTGAAAATGGAAGCCCCCGCTGATGTCCAGGGTGTACAGCGTCTCATTGGCATGGTTAAGTACCTTTCGCAGTTTCTCAGTAACCTGTCAGCGTTATGTGAGCCTCTCCGCAAACTAACACACAAGGACGTTGAGTGGCAGTGGACACAGGAACAAGAGGATGCTTTCCAGTCTCTAAAAACTGCTGTTACACAAGCCCCAGTCCTTAAGTATTTTAGTCCACAAGCTCAAACTGAAGGACAAGGTGATGCATCTCAAAATGGCCTTGGATTTGTTCTAATGCAAGAGGGTCAGCCGGTTACATATGCAAGTTGTGCACTCACCACAGCGGAGCAGGGATATTCTCAGATCGAGAAAGAGCTTCTGGCTTAAGTCTTCGGGCTAGAACACAATCATCATTACACGTTTGGAAGACGAGTGATTTTGTGGACCGACCACAAACCCCTGGTATCAATTTACAAGAAACCCCTTGTTTCAGCACCAAAGCGTCTGCAGCGACTGCTGCTTCGACTCCAGCAGTATGATGTTGACTTCAGGTACAAACCTGGTTCTGAGATGTACTTGGCAGATACCTTATCAAGAGCTTCTCTAAAAAACATCACTCAGTCTAAAGTACAGGAGGAAACGAAGTCCATTCATGCAGCTGATTTTCTCTCTATCTCAGAGCCTCAGCTAAGAGAAATTCAAGCAGAAACAGCTCAAGATGACACTCTCCAACAGTTGAAGAAGACCATTATCAGTGGATGGCCAGAAACGAAGAAGGAAGTCCCTGTGTCTCTCCACCCGTACTTCCTAGTTAGAGATGAGTTATCAGCACAAGATGGCCTAATCTTCAAAGGACAGCGTTGTGTCATTCCCTTGGGTCTACGCGCAAGAATTAAAGAGAAGTTGCATGGAGCTCACACTGGAATTCAGAGTTGCCTTCGCAGGGCTAGAGAAACTGTGTATTGGCCAGGAATGAACTCAGAACTAACTGATTACATTTCAAAGTGCGATATCTGCTCTTGTTATCAGTCAAGCCAACCAAAAGAGCCTCTCATCTGTCATGAAATTGCTGATCGCCCTTGGCAGAAGATTGGAGTAGATGTTTTTACACTAGATGATACCGACTATCTCTGTGTGGTTGACTACTACTCAAGTTACTTTGAAGTGGACAGACTAGAGAGCAAGACTGCAGCAAACATAGCCAAGAAACTCCGCAAGCAGTTTTCAGTCCATGGAATCCCAAATCAGCTAATCAGTGACAACATGCCATTCAACTCTCAGGAATTCAAAGACTATGAGTTTGAAGTCATCACAAGTTGGCCTGGCTATTCCCAGAGCAATGGCAAAGTCGAAAACACCATCAAGACTGCGAAAAACATTATGAAGAAAGCCAAGCAAGCTGGCACAGATGTTTACTTGTCCCTGTTGGATTGGAGAAATACTCCTACTGAAGGAATGTCAAGTTCTCCCGTCCAAAGGATGTTCGGTCGCAGAACAAGAACACTGCTTCCCACCAGCAGTTCTTTGCTAAAGCCAAAGGTCCAAGAAGATGTGAAGGAGAAACTGATCAAGCAGAAGTCCAAACAAACCAAGTACTACAACCGGACCAGCAAAGAACTCCCACCCTTACAGTCAGGAGAGGTTGTACGAGTCACCCCTAAACAAGGTGACAGAGAACGGAAGTGGTTCAAAGCGCGTGTTGAAGAACAAGTTGACATTCGGTCGTACGAAGTCCGGACTGAAGATGGCAAACTGTACAGAAGAAATCGTCGACATCTTTGCCAGTCCAAGGAACCATTTGGTCAGTCGGCTGAAACCAGACCTGTCGTGCAACCCCAACACAACCAGACGGGCACATACCCACAGCAGCTGAACCAACCACACCCAAAGCCACAGGTCAACCAGTCCAAAACACCCCTGTTGATCTACCCAAGCAAGCAGAGCCGGTGACAGTGTCCCCAAGCCAGGAGCCACCTCCCACAACAAAGCCAACCACAGTTGTGACAAGGAGTGGACGAGTCTCAAGGGTACCACAGTACTTACAGGACTTTGTTTCAGTCAGATAAGGACTTTAGAACACCACCCTTGACCAAGTTGCTTTTTATTATCACACAAAGTTAAAGTTGTAGTTAAGAGACCGTTATTTGTTATTTCAGTAAATTCTTTATTACAGAGTTCAGAGACACTGACATTATTTGTTTCAGTCCGTTATAACAACCTCATTTGCGAGTACTGCGTTTAGTGTACAACTTTCTTTTTTTTTTTTTGAAAAAAGGAAAGGTGTGACGTCATGCTAGTCACGTGACCTCTTGGCCATGTGCTTGCTTTGTTTTAATAAAGCATGGAGTTGTTGTTGAGTTATGACTGTTGGTCATCTATCTCTCACTCGTTTGCGCTCCTAGAATAGCGTAACGTTACAGGCTCGAAATCTCAGGATGTTATTAACCTTGGTATAACTTGTCACTTTAGTTGGGAAAATCCTGGTAAGCCCAAGCCAAAATGCCAAACTTGGAAAGAGCTGGATAACTGTAGTTTTTCTTTGGGAAATTATGGGTATTACTTGTCTGTAAAGATTTCTCAATCACTTTTATTATAACATGATACAAGCTTTTGAAATGGCAGGAAAGAACTTTAAGTGCACAAACTTCGTAAAATGTAACTTAATAAACATAAATAACCAAAACCAAGAAATTTACCATTAATATAACTATCGTAATCTGGGAGTGCATAGACTGACCCTGGTAAAATGTGTTTTCCCAATTTGTGCTCTGTTATTTGGGTGAATCTTGTTAAAAAGTAGGCTCAATTACCCGCTGTTTTTTATGCACCCGCATTTGTCCGCACAGCAAATTTGGGATGCAGTTGGTAAAAGGCTTGTGTTGAAAATCAATAAGTACACATACGTAGTTTGTTTGCTAAGCCAGGTATTACGGTGGAAAAAAACTTGGATCCCATTTTGTGTAAATTGGAAATTACTTAAGTTTAATTAGTGGTAAATCTAAGAAAAATAATCCTGTGGAAAGCTTGGTTGTGTTCATAGTTTGGAAAATCTTGGTGTATAAGTGATTTTGTCGCAAAACATGTACCAAGATGTGCCAACTAAATTATGTAAGACTGTACAACAAACTCCTAGTTAGGGTGTGCATGCATGAGGTATCAAACTTTCCCAAGTTGTGTTGCTATAATGTATGTATTGCAAAACATGTCTGTTTAGTAGTTCACAAATCCTCTCATATTGTATGCAGATAAAAACTGAAAACTGATTAGAGAGTTGTTTGTTGTCATATTGAGTTTGGTGTGTCGTGGTAAATTTTACTTTCAATAATTGAGAATTGAAGTCCTGGTTGAACAAAGGCCAAAAACCCACACTTGGGATGAGCTTTGGCAGGAAATGTTGGAACATCAATCAGTAGTTGTATGGTTAGTTGATGTTAATCTTTTTACTTTAAAAGAGCAAAATCAGAATAATAATTTCTTTATTATCACACAACTACATGTAGCCTCAAATAGTGTAGCCCTTGCTAAATTCTGGTTATTTGAAGTGCTTGTAAAATTCTTTAAGTGTAATGAATAATTAATAAGCATTTACATGTACAATGGCAGACCCTAGCTAATAAAGACACAAGTCATTTATCTACATCACATGGTCAACCACTGGTAACCCATAGCCACTGGAAGGGGAAGTGGCTTAATTCTGCCTTGCTGCATAGAATCATACCCTTTGTACTGACTTGACCCCCTACATTGTCGTCAGAAATGTACAAAAATGAAAATATCGTTTGCAAATTTATGGACAGCTGAAGCGCCCTTTCTGAACCTAGGCAAATTGAAGGCTGTTAACTACTGCTGACAGTCAAAGCTTACAAGTCCCTCAACTCCCATACGCCATTTGTCATCCACATGCCCTCAAGACTGTTTGTTATGCTGTCCAAATGCTCACTATGGATTGTGGAACTTTCCTTAACAAATGTATTGCCGCCAGGCCATCTAGGGTGTTCTTTAAGAAAGAGAACTCAAACTGTTTTGTCATCACTTTGAACAGAAACAGTTTTGGCAATCCATTGAGCATCATTCTCTCCCAGCACTAGCACCATGTCATTCTTCTCTGGATGAAAGGGAACAACCACAACTTGCCTTTGAGGGGGCAAACAAGACATTTGAAAGTCAATCACAACATAATGATGAGGGAACATTTCATCTGGGTACAAGATAACCTTTCTTGACACACGAATGACATTCACCATCTTGATGGTTAGAGACAAACGAACGTGCCGGCTTTGAGTTACAGGACGATATTTTAATTGACCACTGTCGTCTGTTACGTGCTCATATAACTGCATCTCTGAAAAATGTGAACACTTGCTCTTTCATCTTCACCATAAATTGATACTGAATGAATGGCAATTATTCTGCCTGTTCTTTCCTCATAATATCCCTCCTCATCGTTCAGATCAAAAGTAACATTTAATCCTGTCTACAAAGCTCATGAGGACCACTGGGTTCTTTTTCCAGGTTTTAAAAAGCTTCTGCTCAATGGTGTTATACATGGTAAAGAAGAGTACTCGATTTCTCCATCATCAGAGCTAACATCTCGACAGATTTCTTCTCTCTGAGATTCTGAAATTGCTTGAAATTTTTTTTGGTACTTCCAATCAAAATGCCATCCTGAATACCATTCGCATTTTCAATGTTTGCATAAGCAATCTGGGTGATAGCTTTTTGTTTTTGTAATGAAGAGACTTGTTTCAATTTGATAGCTGAATCAAGTTCCTTTGGTGTTAAAGCTGGAATGTTGTTTTTTTTTCCTCACAGTGTCTAAATTCTGGAAAACCTCCCTTCTTTCTTCATTGTCACTGTAGTTGTTCTCAATATTACGGTGATTTGTCGACTGGTTAACATAGTGCTTCATGGTTCTTTCCAGGTCAAACACCCAGTTGTTATTGGGTGATGAAAAACGGCTAATACAATCTGCAACATGGATCAAGTTGTGCTCAGTTATCACACAAGCCTCTAAACCAAATGTTTCTTTCACCAAAATGTTGCGATGCTAGGCTACATTTCTGAACAATTCAATATCTTTATCTTGCCAGCCATGGGTGCGACAGACATTAAAAACCATTTGTGTCATTTGTACCAGTAACTGCCAACACTGCATTTCATCAGCAGGCATTTGATCGCTTAAAATTACTTCAGAGGCTGGGAGAGTAAATTTCGGATAATCTTCAGCTTTCCAGTAACCGAGACGGGATGTAACTCCACTTGGATAGCGAGAAGCCCTCATTTCTGTAGTCCAAGGGAAGCTACAAAGCCTGGATTCAATTACATCTTTGTTAACCTTACCAGATTCAAGCAAACGGCACAAGTGTTTTTTGACAGGATTCATAGGCAAGTTGTGCATTAAGTCAATTCGAGTGTCAAACAATACATCAAATTCGTAAAGATTGTAAAGAGTTACGAGTTTACTTATACCAGTAAATCCACTGTCTCTTGAAATTCTGCTCCCTCTTCTTCATCTGATCTCTTTGTTAGAGGAATTGATTCACTCGTAGTCCTACTTGCCCGTTTGTGTCTTGCATGGTATCTACAATTTCCATAGTAATAACGAGGTGATCCAGGTTCCAGTTGTATGCTGCAAACATGACAACGACGGCAGCTGTTTTCCCAGTGCGTTTCACATTTGTGACTTTGCACTGCCCTGGGTGATCACTGGTCCCAAGGAAGACAAGATGGCGAATGACTGCTTGCCCTTTCTGTATTCCAAAGTCAGGAAAGTCAGCAGCATACTGAACTTCAATTTCATCTATAAATCCATCTACAATTTCGTCAATCAAAGGAGTCAAAAAAGGGTCTAGGAACTCAGGAGTTTCATCTCGAGTTTTGAAGCAGGGCACAAATCCCACTACAAAAACTTGATCAGGATGACATCGTTTGCGCTTAGACATATGTGCAATCTTCACATCAATTACCCCAGTGCTATGACCACCAGATGTTCCAAAGGGACTGAAACCATCCCAGTGAGCAGTGTAAACAATGTTTCTAGGACCTCCACTTGCATATTTTGGTTCATGTTTGAACACATTCCTACAATGGGGACATATAATGTCAACTGTGTCATCTTCAAGAACATCACACAAAGCAACTTCTGATGCAGAGATTACTGTTGTCTGTTTTAAGTCTTTGCAATGTGGGCAAATGGCTGGCTTCAACCCAGGTGGGTTACTCGGGTATAAACGTGACGGGGGGGTCCGCAGAGCCTAATATTTTGCACCCAAAAAAATACATGGACCTTATATTGTGCACCCAAAAAAATACAAGACTGGACATTTTAGACCCAAAAAAATACATGACTTTTATACACTAAAAATGCAATTTTAAGAACAGTATACATACTACCTTTCTACTTTCGGCTTGAATTGCGTAAGAACTATTAGCCTGGCGGAAATTTGAACCCAAAAAAATACGTGCAGATTTTTCAGACCCCAAAAAATACACGGTCAAATCTTCAACCCAAAAAAATAAAGGAGTTGAAAATTTTAGACCCAAAAAAATACGTCGGACCCCCCCATCACGTTTATACCCGAGTAACCCACCTGGGGGCTTTAACCATTCCATTTCCTTATCAAA
Organism: Pavona decussata; assembly: GCF_977016875.1. Lineage (NCBI taxonomy): Eukaryota > Metazoa > Cnidaria > Anthozoa > Scleractinia > Agariciidae > Pavona > Pavona decussata. The sequence goes on along the minus strand of NW_028145512.1, from coordinate 2,519,778 downwards.
AACCATGAGTACTCGGAAAAGCGTGTGTCATCCCACAACTTCTTTTTAATAGGCCAGCCATGAGTTTGAAGTGTAAAACCAATGGTCTTTCTCTCTGCAGTGATCCAGCATATCACTACACATAACTGGATTTCCATACCACCTTTTCACTTTCCTTGAAAGCCCCATGTAATAATATTCAATAGCACCAGGTTCTCTACAGAGCCTGCATTTCTCTGAAGAAGACTCCATTATGTTCCACTCTCTTGCATGTTGGTCACTCGTAGATAAAAAACAATGCTTAGGTGATTCATAACCAACCTTTCTCAAAATGTCTTCAGTTTCTGACCAAGAGGTTGGCCATATCTCCTTCAGTCTCTGATCGTTTATAACAAAATCCTTTGCCCATTTTAGCCAGTCCTCAAATGACTTTATAGAATGTCCTTGTTGTTGTTTCATAGGCAAGGCATTAAGTATGGCTTTAACAACTTTTTGGTTAAATTCCTCTTCACTTGTTTGTGTCCCTCTATCGCAAAAGTGTGGTTGTGATATATTGTCATCGTCATCATCATCATCATTATCATCATCATCACCATTAGAAGGTTGTGTACTAGCAACATCAAAATTTTCATCTCCATAACCTGTATGACAATATTAAAAATTAACGTTAAAAGATGGTTTTATGTTGTCATTTTGTTCTAGCCTGTTCCAGGCTTTCAGTTAGTAGGAAGTAACATGAAGATTTACAGATCATAAAATTTATATTAAATGTACCCAAACTTGCTTGTAAAATCATAACCTTGAAAGATTTACCCAAAATTTTAATAGACTTGTGATAAAACTGGCATCATAAACTCTAAAATGAGCAAACACAGTGCAAAATACAATATTTGTATGGGAAAATCTCAAATCTGGTGTCAAATAAATTCTGAGACAATCATGAATATTACATTATTATATAAGCTGCAGTGTTTCATAGGGATTTCCGCCGCGGTGAAAAACCGTAATTTCACACATAAAAAATTACAATAATTTTACGAGTGAAATTATTGCTGACGTCACAATTGCTAACATCTTTCCCCTTTATAAGTGATGAATGAACCGAACGTTGTTGGTATATAGTCAAAAGATCTTCGGATCTTCCTCGGAAATCTTTGGCAGTCTTCGGCAATCTTCGTAAAATGTCGAAAATGATCAGAAATGGCAAGCAAGAAGACGGGCAAGCAATGCAGCTACAAGTCGCAATCCAACAAGTGGCGCACAAAGCAGTGACAGCGCTTCCCAGACACTTACCGAAATGGAAGAATGTGTCCGCGCAAATGTGGCAGTTGAGGTGAGAAATTTGTAGTCCTGTTACTATTGCCCTGTTTACTGCTTATTAGTATCTTGCACCACTGTTCAATCAATCGCTCTATCATGGATATTATTGTGCAGCAACCAGAGTTTCCGCTCAGTTTACAATGCTATTGTTTTAGTTGCAGTTTACTCAGTGCAAGGCACATGGTGCGAAGTAGGATAAAAGTAAACAAATTCAAACTTATATAAAAAGAAATGAACACATGTGCTGGTCTATAATTGTTTTGTATTTCCCTCTTCCACTTGCCATTATTTCCGACTTGCACCTTGTTTGTGTGCTTATCAATAACAGACAATAAATAAAGCGTTTTCTTTTTCCCAGCACTTGATACAAACCTTAGACGAGGACACTGTTCGAAGTCTTGCAATTCGAATTCTGTCCAGGGGAATTGGAAGCCTGCACTTCATCCAGAGTCAGCTAGTCCCAGAGGACGAAAATGCTGACGATAGCCCCATGATCAATGTACATGGCCCTCCCATACAATGCCTGACAGTAAGGGAATCATCAGGGCCGTCAGATACCCCTGACATGGAAGTTGAAGACCTCCCACAGCCAGCTAATCCACCCTCCCCAGAGAGACCACTTGCTGGAGACAGGGTACCAATGCCAGACAGACCAGGGCCCTGCACACCACCAGTGCCTGAGTGGTGCAAATGTGGTCACTGCCGGCAGATGCCAAGGGCCATTGCGAACATTTGTTGCAAGAAAAAGGACTGTGTGACCTTCGACACAACGATTTTATAAACTATGTCTAGATCCAGATATCCTCCAGCTTTGTATTCTAAATAGAGCGGACATAAGAAATGATCCGTTGATAACAGCATGCGACAGTTCAGAAAAGCTGTTTATAGGCAATTTATTTTAGATAGGTATGGTTATTTAGGAAGGGGCAATCGCAAAGTTGTACCATCCTGTGCAGTATGGAAACTTAGAGGCAATTTCCCCTCCCTAATGGTGTTTATATGGGCTTTAGAGACAACTGAGTTATAATGCAGTGCTCACATACACTTATAATTCTGAGTTGATGTTCTATTTACAGTTGGGTGGAAATCATGTCGTTTGATTTTTTACATAATCACTGCGATATTTGGTAAAACAGTCTCAAAAAAGGAATTAATCTGGGGGTTATCCCCAAGACAGTTTTTTAAATCAAAATATCTTTTAATAGGTTTTCCAGTTGCATTTTCCTCAAAAATCAACAGTTGTAAGTAGATCTCAGTCAACTGTCATATTTGCAACTATTGTTTGCCAATATTTTGTTTCTTGACCCATTAGTAATAAATCCCGTTTTTGATCTGTAATTGACTGTCTGTACTTTTTTGAAAACTATTTACACAGTAAAAAAAATTTTTACACAGAAAGCAATAAGTTTTTGGAAGAGTAATATCACAATATTGTGTGGAAAAAGTGCAAAGGTATTTCCATACAAAGGTACTGCAGGCAAAAGATTAGAAAATTGTGGGGCCAGAGAGCTGGAGGGTTCTGAAAAACAAGTTACCTTCCCTCACCTTAGCCGAGCCTAATAAAGAATCTCCTTTTATTTGTTAATTATTATTATTATTATTATTATTACTATTATTATTATTATTAGAGACTTAGAAGCGGAAATGTTGCGTAGGGTTTGCACCGACGCAGAGATTGAGCCAATCCTTCAGGGGATCACTGTGGAAGAGTCAAATAGAGGCGCAAACAAAGCGCCTGATGCCCGACTAGATGTTCATGCTCGCGGGTTTTGGGACAGACAGCAATCTACTTTTTTCGCTGTTCCGGTGTGCCATCCAAACACAGATTCGTATCGAGAACTGTCTCCGAAACAGGTATTCCAACTACACGAAAATGAGAAGAAGACGCAATACAGCAGGCAGGTTTTGGAAGTGGAGCAAGGGTCATTCACACCACTAGTTTTTACAAGCACAGGTGGAATGGCCTATGAATGCAAGAGATTCCATAGCCGCCTTGCAGAGCTACTTGCGTTAAAAAAAAGAGATGACTAGGCTACAACCATTTCTTCGATAAGGGCGAAGGTATCCTTTGCCATTCTCAGAGGAACCAGGAGAAAGAGTAGCCAATATGTCTGACATTGACATTACATCGGAAAGTGCGCAAGCCAGAATTTAAGTAGTGACTTTTTTGTCAGTCTGAAACATTTTTAGATAGTCCTTATTTATTTATTTTTTAACTTTTCGACGCTTTTTAAACTATTGAAAGTGAGAAATGAAGTAGGAAATAGAGCAGAAGAGGAGAAAAGAAGAATATCGCGTTGTATTTTTATAAGCTTTGTATTTTTAGGCTGGATAATACAATGTAAACTGAGAATGTCTTGAGTTGTTATTCATTGCTATCCATTCCACGATATAAATAGTGTGCAAAAATTGATTTCCAATTATGTTATTGAATTTTATTGCATGCAACCATACTTGTACAATACGCTTAGAGTCATGTTGATTGTAAAATATATTTTATTTTTCGTTATTCAATAAAATTATTATTATTATTATTATTATTGTTGTTATTATTATTATCATCATCATCATTATTATTATTATTATTATTATTATTATTACTATTATTTTAACAGTAGTCAGTGTCACTGTTTACTTATGCAGAATCAAAACTTCTCCTTGTTTTGCATGTGCCCTAGCATTAACTTTATCCGATTGGATGATAAAAACACAAATCAGCTGCTAGAGACATTTCGGCTCTGCATAAGTTGAAAACGACTTCTGTGTGCCACTACCAGTTCACTTGTAGGCAAAGGAGCAACACAATGGTTGGTGCTATTCTTCTAGGATCAGTCAAGGACATTTCCATGTAGTCTTGCATACTGCCATCATCATTTGCATGCAACTTAAATATTTTTGCCATAAGCATTGGGATATACGAATAATCCTTGTCTCCTTTCGGTGATGCAATATCCCAGCGCTTTGTACGCTGATTAAACCTCCGGTAGTAACAGGTTTCGCCAGACTCATTGGACAGTAGTGGCCGATACAGATGATAATTGTGGCCGATGGCACATAGCATCTTCCTCGCTTTGAAAGCCTTGAACCTAAAATCCAAATTTTCTTTTAGATATGGAGGTGATCAGCGTTATTGTACAGTAGCAAAGTAATCTAATTAAGAAGTACAATTATATTAAGAAATCTTTGTGTACTACAATAAACAGATATCTTCATTGCACATCAAATTCGACCAACACTGATTATTTAAAATTTACTTTTATTTCGGTTGCTATGCCTCAATCAAAAAGATATTTGGGGTGTATAGCAACAACTGTTTGATAAACAGAGATACACTTATCTATTTGCCACTTACTCAAAAGCACATCTCTTTGGAGTATACATCAGGGAATGGCTATTCACTGAAATAATAAAGGAAAAGTTTTACAATAAGAAAAAGTAAAGAGAAGTTTTCCTGACGCTTAAGAGCAAATGTTGCCAAAAATCAAACATTTTTGAAATATCGTGGCAACGGCTCAAAAATCAATTCGGCCCATTTTCTCAAGTTAGGTAGACCTTAATGTGAAACAAGTGACTGCATACTTTGTTTAGTTAAATATCGATTCATTTTCGAGAAAATCGATAATAACCGAATTCTCTGAAAATACCGCTGTTTGAGTATAAAATTTAGGGCGATTTACGAAGCTTCGTGTTACAAAATAAAACACTCCAGAGAAATAAAAACTATCATATCTTGTGGAAAGATGTCGAAAGTGTATGTTACAAACAATTTGAGGAATTTTTGACCATTTACTTTTAAAATGTAAAAGTATTTGTCCGACCTACTTTTTCCAAGATGAAAAGATGGCCCAAATTAACCTGTTATTTAAGCATGTGGTACCGAATGTAATTAACTAAAAATCTGTGTTTTTTAAGGGAAAGAGTTGGTCTTTTACGTCCCCAAAGGATTTTTTGGGGAAATGATTCAGTGCGATGAAATCGAATTTCAAAGTTATATAAATAGCGCTGTTTCAACTGATCCAGTGAATTACCTCAACTGTACACATACACGACCAACTTATATTATTTCGCAGTTTACGCTCATTCGAAATCTAATTTAGCATACAATTGCCATTTCCTTCATGAAAAAATCGAACCAACCTGAAGGACCACTTCCCACGATATGGCGGCACTGTACCATTGTTGTTTACTTCCTCACGTTTTTGATGCGAACATTCTCTGTTTTCATTTTTCTCAAAAATGGCCTTCAAACATCTTTCGTAAATCGTTTTTGCTAAAACATCAGTGTTGAATAGAACAGCGAGCGTAAAAAAGGACCAAACGTCCTTAAATTAAAACACGTGTTTCCGTGTTTCTTGAATTGTGAAATACAACTAATTAATTCAGAGGGAATTCAAGTGAAATTTACAAGCATCGGAAAATTTAAAAATTGGAACATGGAACACATAGTAGGCGGACCACAGGTCGAGCTTTTGTATTTAAAATATCAACGATAAAAAAGGCAAAAAGTAGAAGCAATCAAAAGAAGCCAAAAAGGCAATAAATCATAAAATAGGATCACTGTAGAAAACACTACTTCGCGGCACTGCTACCGTGAAACCGAGAAAAACAATAAAATAATTTTAATTGTTTTTTCGGGAGTTTTAAGCATCCTTTTTAACGTTTTTTAAATAATAAAATTTTAAGTCAAATTCGAGAGGGCGGTCCGCATTTTAAGACATCCGTCAATTTTGGTTGCTTCTAATTTATTAATCTAAAGTAACTGGTTTAGTGAAACGTTTGCAAACACCGAGAACGGCGCGTGTTATTGCGCGAATGTGCAGGTGTGTTGCTCTTATAAGTCTCTCGTGGCAGGAATTTTTGGATTTGACACGAGAGACAGGAAAAAAGAAACACAAATCATCCCTTCGCTGGCCTGTTCAAAAGACATTTTCAATCATATGGCTAGTCTTGGTTTTTTGGGTCCAAAGGACGAAGTTGACCTTATTCTCAGCCGAGTAGAGATATTTACTCATCCTGGAAACATAAATTCTATGACCATTTGTACCTTGCATCGCGAGAAGCTTGGTTTTGGCTGAAGAAGGGGATCAAATGCGAGGTGCAGAATGCCAGAGGTGTTGTCCACTCATGACAAAAGGGGCAAAAAGTGACCAAAATGCAACCGAGGAATCGGGAAAATTGATACGCAAATAATAATAAAGAAAACTGGCCGGAGTATTTCTTCAAGTAGGCTCAGGTAAGTTGACTTTTTGCATACCTTGCCTTTTTTCTCGAACTCGCTTGTCTTAGCACGGAGCACTAGATTTCCTATAGGTATTTGCGCAACATGTCGGAAAACCCTCAGGGCGCTTGTAGCAGACTAAAGGAGAGACAGCCACTGTAACTTTACAGTCTCGACCTATTAAAGCACGTTTTCTGAGACAAACGAGTAAATTAAACTTGGTAAGCTTTAAACCACATTACTTATTATCAGCTTGCCGTCAGTCAGTCAGTTAGTATTATGTGGAGATGAATAAAGAATAAAGAGATAGGTAACTCTCCCCACACTATGGCACACCCTGCAATCTTCATGATCCGTGTAAAAGTCTAACTAGGGGACTGGTGACTAAACGCAAAGCTGCTACTTTTTTTGCAATATGTGTAGCACATTGAAATGACTTGTCTCCGCAGATTGTCGTTGGGACCAGTTTCGTTGTGGTGGCTACGTTACGTATTCCGGCATTCGCAATGCAAAGGACAGTTGCGTGATTTTAGCCCATTTTTTACTCAAAAAAATTCCCTTCTTCACGCCGGTGAAAAGTTACCTACTAAGACACTGGGTTTAATGCTTCCGATTGTCAGTTGACCCCTCTTCGTTATATTGTTATAGATATTAAAAATTCTTTCTTTTTCTCTCTTTCTCTTTCCTTCCTTCCCTACTTCTTTCCCGCCCTTTTCCCCTCTGTGTCTTTCTTTCTTTCTTTCTTTCTTTCTTTCTTTCTTTCTTTCTTTCTTTCTTTCTTTCTTTCTTTCTTTCGTTCCTTCCTTCTTTCTTTCTTTCTTTCTTTTTTTGTGGCTCAAAAAGAATAATTTGACGAGGAGGGGAAGAGGAGGAGGAACAGGAAGAGGTTGAAGTCTCTTTTACGCTGGTATCAAGTCTTATGTTATTAATTAGAAAGAAGCCGTTATGAACCATCTTTTGTTGAAGATAAAAACTTAACACCAAAAAAAAGCTGAACGTCATTATCTGGAAAAAACAATGAGAAGAAGCTTCCGAGAAGAAAAAAGGCTTTATACTAGAAAGCGCGACAAACTCTTAATGTATGCTTGGATGAGATTGCTCCAGCGGAAGCTGAAACGATACTCTCATCGCTGGTTAAATCAAAGCTTGAAAAAATACTATCGATTCCTCACTGATGGAATGTCTTGCCGAATGTTCTAACAATGAGGAGCACTGGAGCAGCAGAAGGCAGATGTTGTCCATCATGGCAGACATGTGAATTTCAAAGATCTGTTAAAATGGATACCTAACTTGTCCAGGTATCACTTTAACATAGCTAAACATCATCTATTGCTTCACAGCAGAGGCTCAAAAGCTTCTATGACTGGCAAACGTAAGCAGCGCTATGTATAAATTATCGAAGGCGTAGTTGCCAGTTGTGGTAGCACATGTAAAACTTGAACGGTTGATCAAAATGTCTAGAACAGAGCAGTAGCCTACAAAACGTTCAGTAATTTTCGAAAGTGCCTGACCGTTGTCAACAACATTTCCGACACCAGCATGATTTTGATCGCTGCGTCTGTTGCCATTTAAATCATCTGAATCCGGAAGGGACTCCCAATTTAAAGTGATGGGGTTCAATTTTGTAATTAACACTGCTAATTGCATTCAAATCTGAACCGGTTAACGTGAAAATTATCCTGATACTTTTTAGGGTGTAAGCTAGGAAAAACAAATATGTGATGGGAAAAATAACTAGTTGTCAAAATTGGCGAAACAAGGAATAAGAGCCACGCCCACAAAAGGAGAATTGAGGCACACCCTGTGACGTTTATGATTTCTAGCAGGAAGTCCCCCATCCCAGCGTGCACTGGTGATTTATAATTAGTTTATGGGCAGTAGTATGTCGTTCTGGTGACCATACGCATTAAACTGCTTGAACGTTTTTACTTCAAGGTGAAGTATAAGCAAATAAAGTGTTAAATCACGTTTTCTTTCTTTCTGTTTCCTGCTATAAACCTCCGAGAACCCTAAATAAAACCTGCAGTAGCTAGAAGTTACGGCACCTCATTAATTCTTAAGTGTCTTGGCCATAGTTAGATCACCAACGAATGGTGGGTTTGGCTAACTGTTTTCACAGATTGAAGTTAATTCAGTAAGCAATTTACGTAAAGCAGTAAATTTGCATAAGTTTTAGCTTGCGTGGCTGGTACGCCATTCTGTTCCATCGCTGGCACAAAAGTTGCTCTAGCGGCTCCTCTCATTCACTCTTTTATGAATAGCATTTAACGCAAGAGCATGTTTTCGAATATCAGTAGGTAAGATGAGTTCGACAGTTTTCTTTTTGGCATAACGTGTGTATTGGCCTTTCTGACCGCACGCAAAACAATGACCTAGGTTTGGGGACTGTAAAGGCTCGGATGCTCTGTGCTTTGGGGATAACAACTCGAGTGATTGATGGCTGTGATAAGTATTATATTCCAAGACTACTGGTCAGGTGTGATCTGTTTGAGTGATTATGAACACTGAGATACTACATTTAAGTTAAATTGAAATATAGCTAGTTTTGAATGACTGGCTACAACGGGTGAGGGTTAAAAGTGGCTTCCCTTAGCCTAGGAACTTCCGGCCCGAATCCCGGAAGTAGGAATTTGTCACGCAACGATTGAGCGTGTTTCCTTCGCTTACCTTGTTGACGAATCCAACTTAAGAAAGCCCAGGTTCGTCCACGAGGAAAATGTAAGTGGATGTATATATTATTTAAAAGTGAAATCCTTTAATTATAATTCATGATCAAGGAATTCAACAGACCGTTTGATTTCATGATCCAACGTTCGAAATTGCTCCGGCTTGTCAAAATTGAGACGGATTATTTGCCTTTCAAATAAACTCCAAGAGAGCTGAAACAAATAGCTTGTTGTTCGCCTTTGGTTTGCTGTTCACTTTAAAACTGGGTTTAACGGAAAGGCTTACGAAAATCGTTTTTAAAAGCTACTCGTTTCTCGAAAACAACATCGGAAAATTTTTCCATCTAAACAGCACGTCCGCATTTCAAAACAAACATGACACTTTGCATTTGTATTGTCTTAACAAGTTATCTGGCGGTGTGTATTTGCTATCGAACGGTGAGACAGCACTACTATAGCCTTCATCTTTGATTTTTACAACATAAAGGTAACTTATTTTTTCAAATGAGCTTAAGGTTGAACGTAATCATCGAAACATTAATAGTTGCGTGCGTTCAGGTGACTTCACGGGATCAGTTGAAATAGTGCAATTTATCCAAATTCAAAATTTGATAACATCGCACTGAATCATTTCCCCATAACGTCCTTCGGAAATCTAAAAGAACAACTCTTCGGCTCTCAAAATCCAATTTTTTGAGGTATTCTATTCAGTACCACATGCTGAAATAATAGGTTATTTTTGGCCCATTTTTCATCTTGATAAAAGTAGGTCGGACAAATTTATTCACATTATGAAAAAAAATTGTTGAGAATTGCTGAAATTGCCTGTAACACACATTTTGGTATCATTGTACAAAATTTGATGGATTTTATTTCTCTAAAGTGTTTTAATTCGTTACGCGAAGCTTCCTAAATCGCCCCAAAATACAAGCTCAAGAAGCGGCATTTTCACAGAAACTATGCACTGATTTGTTTCACATTGAGGTCTACCTAACTTGAGAATATGGGCCGAATTGATTTTTGAGCTGTTGCCACCAAATGTTTGACCGATGGTAACATTTGCTCTTAAGTTTCAAACAAGGAAAATTAAGGGTGCGTTCGATTGACACTATTCCGGAATAAGAATAATAGGAATAAACCCGAGCAACTGTTCGACTGAGACACTATTCCAATTCCGGAATACATGAAATGTATTCCAAACATTCTGCTCCAGAGAGCAGAATACTTGGAATAATCCGGAATAATGAGGTCATGCTTTGCGGTTTTTTTCGAATCAACAAACAAAATGGCTTCCGCTGCATGCTAGCCAAACAAAATTTTACTCAAAAAAGGATACTCCTGGAGTGGGGAAGAGACCCTTCTCCTCATTTCCTTGTGCGAAGAAAAGAAGGAGATGTTCCAAAATGTTAACTACAAGAAAAAACAAGTCTAGGAAGTGATTGCGGCGATAATGCAAGCGGAGAGTGTCGAGAGTGGTCGAAATATTTCGCTGCGAAACTCTGACAAATTATAATTGGGAACAGTTTCCGCATAACCTTTGATGCGAACCGCTTTATGCCGCTCTGACAACAAGTTATTTGCATAAAACAGGGGAAGAAACTCTTCTAAGACATCTTCTTCCTCTTGTACAAATTCCTCCTCGAGAAATTCTTCGACAAAAGTTGCAAAACCTGCAACAATGACCTTCAATGTCGCCGCCATGTTGCTGTTCACGATGTTACGGAATTTGTATTTTACTTCGGAAAACCACTGTCTGCGTGTTATGTCGCGGGCATTATTCCAGAAACGGAATAATCGTTTTATTGACGAAAGGATGGAATGGCTATTCAGGAATAATCCGGAATGTATTCTTATTCCGGAATAGGGTCAATCGAACGCACCCTAAAATAATCACTCCCTCGATACAGTCGACTCCCGATCAATCGAACCCTTTCTAACTCGAACCTTGTGCTAACTCAGACCAACTTTCCTTTCCTTTCAAGTTATTTTCTATATAATTTTACCCTCGATAACTTGAACCTTTTTCAATTTCCCTTGAAGGTTCAAGTTATCGGGAGTCGACTGTATTATAAAACTTCTTTCCTAGTGATTTTCCTTTCTTTTGCCGAACTGTGAAAAAGAAGATGCCTTATCATTAATATGGTTCAATGTATATTTACACATTTTACCTGAAGTTGACGTAATATTTTAGAGAGGCCAAGAGTCTTCGGGCAAGAACAACATCCCGAAGTCCCTTGAAGTCCTTGTCTCTATGGTCAAACCAAGGCAATGTGTGGTCTGTATCATCAGCAATGGGATCATGGGCACATTTTCCATCTATCCATTCATGTTGGTTGCAGACATGGTTAAGTAAACTCATCCATAGAGTCTTAAATAATTGGAAAAACAAAAAAGAAAAAAAAAGTTAAAACCAAAAGGGAAGAAATGCATGTAATTTTAATACTCCTTGACCCATTACCCCTTCTTTTTTCCTCGAGGACCAAAATGTTGTACACTTGATTTTCTTTCAGCCCCACAACATTCATGCATTCCAGTTGTACAAAATTTTGTAATGTTTAACTTATCTTTAAATTAATTGTTTTGCTGTCATGTGGCTAAATTCACCAGAAGAAATATTAGGTGAAAAGCAGATCTTAGCAAGGGTTTTTTCCAAATTGAAGCTTTATTATCTCTGAAAAAGGCATGGTTAACCCCAATTTTCTTTTCGGATACTTAAAGCACCTGCTAAGTTCTGCTTTCTCCGCATAAATTTAAGCCACACAAAAATATCCATGTATTAGTAGGTACCACCCATAAGAAACTGAGTGTCATGAGATGGTGTGAGAGTATGCACGGTAATAAAAGTAGGTACCATCCTTAAACCACTTAGTACAGTAGAACCTCGATAACTCAAACACGGATAACTCGAGTCCCGCTAACTCGAACAAAATTTCCTTTCCCTTGATCAAAATGTCACTGAAATCTACCCCAAATTCCACGCTAACTCAAATTCTCCCCACAGTTTGAGTTATAGGGGTTCTACGGTGTATCATGTGATAGTAACCTGAAAATCGGAATTTGCGTACCTTGAGCTTTCTTTCTTGTCCTTCACAGTTAGCACAACTATACCAACAGTGGTTGATTATATGGTCAGTCTACAAAGCTATTTTTCCTTTTGATTTTCCCAGCTGCAATAATAAAGTTGAAAAATGGCAGTAAACAACAAATCAAGACATATGAGAGACATTTTCTCGTCTAATTTTTTCTAAAACATTTTTTGAGCATGACCCGTACACATGTATATATATAGAATTATGTCAGAAAGAAGGGTTTTAGGGCATACCTGCAATAGACACTTGCGTATGTTCTTTGCTTTATGCCACACGTCAAGGGAGTGTACAACATCGGTGAATTCATCAGCTAAAATAAAAAGAAAGTGCCAAGGGCAAAAATACAATTTCAACGATAACAATATTATTAATAAAAAATAAACACTATTAACATTGGATAATCCACGGAAATGCCTTTAAAAAAATCCCAGTTTTTTAACAAGTTTCATTGCTTCTGTTCCCTGTAAAAATAAATTCCACATATCCTACTACTTATTGAATAAATTGATCAATTACTCATCATTTTGATAATTGAACTAGATGCATGTGTCACCACCTCTTTTAACTTAATTAGGTCCTTCAACTTTTGAACCCTACGCTTCAATGCTTCCCTTTCCATACAAGGCGATTTTCCTCCAACCTCTCTTTTGTCAATACACTCCAAGTGTACTATGAAGTCCTCCAGATCATCTGACATCATTACAAAGGTATTTTGCACAGTGACCTGGGGAATCATTCTGCCCATCCCCACTTACAATCGCTTGCAGGTTGCTGATGAGACAAAATGTTGGAACGCATCCATTGCCACCATTCTTCTATAGCAGGAATGCAGTAAAACTTTTGTGCGCGCAGAAAGGATGCCTTTGAGGGATGAACCAAGCCAAGGAATCTACTCATTGTCTCTATTTTGCCATAATTGTTGCCAGACAATAGGAGTGCTGCTGAACACTGGAGGTTATTCACATACATGCCTGCGTACTTTTATGATGAACACCATTTTCTCTTGTGTCCAATAGGGCAAGACCACCAAAGTTCGAGTGTGCATCCAACAACATTGGTCTTCACAATTTCACATGGACTATTACAGCCAGGCTCCCTTCACTGTTCAAATAGCTTCAAGATTTCTGATTCAGCAGCAACAAATTTTCTTTCACTGAACTTGAGAAGAAGTTCCACATAATGACTGTATCTCTCTTCAGCCCGTGCAAACTGACGTCCAGGCCCAACTGGTATGTCACTGTATGAGAGAACTTGCTCATGGTTTTTGCTGTCATCTGCTTCATCACATTCACTACAAGATCAGATTACAAAAATTTCTTACATACAATACAAAATTAATATGCTCAAAGATTTTTCCTCAATAAACACCACCATTATCTATATTCCTCAAGAACGCAACGAAATAGTCTTGTGGCCTATAGTCACAAGATCACTTCAACAATAAATGGGAGCAACAATTAAACAGAAGAATCCATGAGAAACTTTATCGTTCCTTAAGTAAAAGTATTAATGTCACTACAGTAATTCACTCTAGGTTTCTTCATATTATTCTTGGGTATATAACAAAAATGTACAGTGTATTATTAAAAATTTCAGAAAATGAAATATGAAATTCAAAGCAGTCATAAACATGAAGCATAACACATTCAGTGCAATAATCTACATGAGTAAAACATTCTTTCTTAGTTTGTCAAGATTTCTATCAATAGCCCATTTGATAACTTCAAGTCTGTTTTTCAAAAAGTCTGGAAATAGTCTTCAATTTGCAACCAAACTCTATCTGTACAATCTCTGTCCTCAGAGATCATAACTAATATTGCAATTAATGCTAATACCAGGCTAACCTTTCATATTCACTAAAAGACAAAGTGAAACAATTACACTAAATTTAAATGCAGAAAATTATTTTCAGATTTATTGGAATTGCTTGGCTAAATATGTGCAAGTGCAGTTGTAATTTTCCATAAATATAATTTGTAAGTAAAATGCCGCGCTCAAAGATAAAACTGCAATGGGAAGAAAAAAACATGATCGCTGCTCTTGAATGTATGAGGAATGCGGACAAGTACATCCAAGAAGTAGCAGCCGAATTCAATGTCCCTAAATCTTTGCTCGGTGACCGCATAAAGGGTCGAGTGATACATGGCAAGAAAAATGGCCCTGATACCCTGCTTAACAATGAGGATGAAGAAAAGTTAAGCGCCTATCTCATGGACGTCAACAAAAAGGGATATGGCAAAAGCAAGGAAATTATCCTCTTTATGGCAACGCAGATGGCTATAAAACGGGGGAAAGATGGTGAAAGGGGGAATACTGAGTGAAAAGTGGTGGCGGGGATTTCTTAAACGTAATCCACAGATATCCCTCAGAGCATCACACAACTTTGGACAGGTAAGAACTTTGGTCCAAAGACCAATCATTGAGACTTTTTATCAGCGACTACTGGACACAATGATGAAGAACCAGTATGGAAGCCTTCTGGAAAAGCCCCACCTTATTTTCAAAGCAGACAAGAGCAGCTTTGAGTTTGACGCAATCAACAAGATAGGCACAGCTGCTAAGGGTATGAAGCACGTACCGCAGATTTCCAAGGGACAGCATGAGAAGGTCACTGTTCTCGCCCGTGCCGCAGCTGCTGGTAATAGTCTCCCTCCTATGTTTATCTTCAAATCCTCATGTGAAAGAATTCTAAACGGAGTACAGGAGGGAGCACCACCCGGGACGCTGTTCACTGTGCAAAAGTTCGGTTGGATTGACACGGACTTGTATTTGAAATGGTTTGATGTGCTCTTCCTCAAGTCCATGCAAGCAGAACGGCCAGTGCTACTGATTGTTGATGGTCACAAGGCACATGTAACAGAAGACGTTATAAAGCTAGCGGCAGCAAATAGAGTCCTTGTGTTCTGTCTTCCCGCTCATGCTTCACACTTGCTTCAACCTCTTGATCTATTGCTTTTTGGGCCCCTGAAAAAAGATTGGATGCGAGCATGTGCCGCTTTTCCTCACCTAACTTCCGCTATCGTTACCCAGCGCAACTTTGCCAAAAATTTTAGCACTGCCTGGAATTTCAGCAACACACCGGATGTGATTAGAGGGGGATTTAGAAAGTCTGGGATCTATCCATTTAAGCCTCAGGCCTTTGACTACAGCAAGTTAGCTCCCATCAATCCTGAAGCCACTTCAACACTTTCTTTATCTGTGACTCAACCACCGCTTCCTTCAGCACATTTAAAAGAGTGGCAAGCACCGTCTTCAATATCAGGGTCATTAGTCTCCCTTCCTCAAATTCCCCATCATCACCAAGGCAATCATCACCCACGCAGCTGCCACAACTTTTTGAATCAACAGGGGAACCACCAGTACCATTCTCACAGCCATCTCCGCATACCGACAGAACATCACTGCATTATCCATCAGCAGTTGACCCACTCCTGCCCATGACTTCTCCGTTGTGGTTTCCTTAAAACTACAGCAATCACACGGTATCAGTGACCTCCCTGTCTTCTCCTGGGAACCATTTTACTTCACATGGTTTGCCAACACAGAGAAGCCACACTGAAGTATTTGATGCCTTGGCGTCACTTAAGCAACGCATTGGTTGAGGGAAGAGATAGGTTCAACGTCAACTTGCAAATAGTTTTCATTTAACACCCGATGAGACCTACAACGAGTGGAAGCTTCTTGTCAACCAAGTAGGCCAGCCGAGCTGAAGTTACCCGTGCAAATTGGCCTGTTCATGCTCATGCAGTGGTCTAGGGTTCTGTGATTGTTTGGCTCATGGCATGTATGCTACAGGAAGCAATGAACCACCAACCAGCCCAAAAACGTCATGAACTGAAAATCCTTAAAGTCTGGTCAGTCCGCATCCATATACCATCTCGACACCATCTGGCGATGTCTTCATTGACCAAGACCTTCGTGATATCATGCTGCGGCCAATGCGTGAGGCTCGAGGTGCACGCAAATTGCAACCAAGCCAAGATCCTTGTCGTGATCCCAGAAATCAGTGCATCAGTGGAAGGATTTTCCTAGAGGCGATTACACTCGAAAAGGAAAGGAAAACAAAATAAATTGAAGAAAAGGAAGAAAAAAAGAAAGAGAAAGCCAGGGTGGCTGCAAGGAAAAAGCGCAAAATTGAAGAGAAAAAAGAGAAATAGAGAAAAGAAAAAGAAGAGAGAGTAAAGAAATCAAAGGTAGGAAATAAGCGTAGAGGAAAAGTGGCTACCAGGGTAGACGAATATCTTGATGGGATGGCCTCTTATTCATGCACAAAGTGCGGCAAACCCTACGATCAAGCTGCAGATGATACGTGGGTAGAGTGTGATTTCTGTGACAGCTGGTTTCACGTCTATTGCACAGATTTAGCTGTTCTTGATGACCTGGGAGACAAGGTGGACTATACTTGCGAATTATTTGTTGCAAAAGGATTTCCACCACACAACCAGTATTGACATTGCAACATCACAACTGCTGACTAAAGAGAGCTTTGCCCCTTTTTTATGTAGAACTTTGTGACTTTAAGTAAGTTATACAAATTCTGCATGAAATTGCTTTCATTCAAACACAGTATAGCTTTGAAACGGTACGTCGTCAGTCACTTTAATTGCGTGGAATTGCCAAACTTGTCGCTCGTATTCCCGCAAGTGATCCAGGCCCACACAAAGAGAGATCAACTTGAGTATCGTTTTTTCATTCCTCCTAAGTCTTCAATATGAGAATTGGAAAAGAGAATATGTTAGTTCAGTTCCCACAGTAAAAAAAAAACTTGTGATAGGAGCATATCACTGTTGTGACTACTACAAACATATTGTGTACCTTGATTTTCGCCTAACGCCACAGGACATTTTGAAAGTACCTTATTTCTTCACCTATAAGCCGATCTTGGCTATAAGCAGCGACCCTAAAATTTAGAGACCTTCCAACAGACTCATGTTCTCCAAAAAAAAGTAAAACCATCAGCTATAAGCCGAGAGAGAAATTCTTGATTGTAACCCGCCATTTAAGTG
>NW_028145512.1:2362500-2497500 GCF_977016875.1 Pavona decussata | reverse complement strand
ACTTTTAGAAGTGGACCCTATGTTAAAACTCAACAAGCAAAGAAGTTGTGTCAATGTCCTGGGGCTAGTGGATTTTCCGGTCGGGCTAGTGGGTTCTATCCATCGCTTGCCCAACGGGCAAGTGAAGTTTATTGGGAAGATATTTTAGTTTGGAGTACTGCAATTTTTTTTATTTTCTGGTAAGTTCTTCTGATCGGAAAGCCATTTTCTGCTAAAAATGTGCAATTTTTACAAAATGTAATTATAAAATTATTTTTAAAATGCCCAAGAACAATATCTAACACAATGCTTGCCTACAAGCTAATCCTGGAAGTTTTTTGGTTTCATAGGAAAAGAGCTTAACTGAAGAAGACAACCAGGAGGTGAAGATTTCATGCAGTGAAGATGCTAGTGCTTTGGATGAAAGTAGTGAAATATGTAGTGAACATGAAAAGTCTTCATCTGATAGTTCTGAAGATCATGAGGAGTCAGGGCTACCAGGTGAGTAACTTTATGACAACATAATGATAACAAGTGCTTATATTCAATCACCATTCTATCACCATCTGAAGGCAATTTCCACTGCTCACCCCCACCCTAATGCATGCACACACACACACACACACACACACATTTACGCACTGCCTCACTACAGCTTTTTGTAACTTAATTGCAGGAGGTGTGGACTCTGCCCTTAACAACTGCAAAAACCATCATCCTTGCTAATTCAGAAAAGGTTACACAAAAGAAGTTAAGAAATATATGCATTTGATGTCTCTTTGCAGGGGGTTCAAATTAAAGAACATTAAATTCAAAGAAATAAAAACGAATTGATTATGGTTCTTGCGAAGGAGTTGTTAGCAAGGAAAAAAGTAACCTTAGCAAAAGATGCAGACTTCTACTGTTTGGATAGAGATAGTGTATCAGTCCTGTAATCTCTACATGTGTATGACTGTGCCACTATGTGCAGAAAATCCCCTTGCCAGTTTTGCTCCTTTAAGCAAAGGTTGCAGTTTTAAGACATTATAGGTGCATTGGCCCCCCTCTTTGATGGGAATTTAACTTGAAAAACGGTTTGACAAGAAAATTAGCTATATTTTTTACTTACAAATGAGTCATTAATGAGATAGGGAGTAAGTTTGAAGACAAAGATACTGACTATAATAATTATTGCTTTGACACAGAGAGTTACCGGTATATAATGGACTCTGTGCTGCTATCTACATCAGAAACCATGACAACTAATAAATGAATATTCCTTTTTTGGGTGCCTGACAGTATAATAAAGACAATGTTTTTTATGTCTTTTAAAACCCTTAAATCTGTTGGTTTCCTGTAAGTTACATGTACATTGATATTGAATGGGATAAGGTTATAAGCTATTTTACTTGGCTTTGGTATGTATACAGTTCTTACTGTTTTTAATTTGGTGACATTCTATCACTGGCAGTTGATCAAAATGTACCTGACAGTACTCTTGTACTTTTCACAAACTGTCAATCTTTCTGAATTTTCTGTTGACCATGCATTTCAACCCATTTTTCAAAAGTTACATTAGATTTTAATATTATCAAAAATAGCATATATCTCTTTTAATGAAAAAAGTTTCATACAATTAAGGTGACTTGTTTAAATTGTTTATAACTTTAGAAAAGTGTGAAACAGTTAATAGTTTTCGTTTGAGTTTGCAGCGGTGAGGCACACAACAAAGTAAGTTGAACCCACCAGTGTTAAATTGTGTAAGTTTATTTTGGCCTTTAGTCAGCTTTACAATCGTCCTGGTAGGTCTCCAGACATGTATCTGACAGGCAGTATAGCTAATAAATTGTTAATTACATCTTGCATTCTGTTTTATTTTTGTGTGTTGTGGGGGTGTGTGCCCTAGCTTATCATTATAGAGAATGATTTGCAGCTTGCTTACTGGTAATTGTTTCAGGAAAAACCATGATGGTTTTAATCACATTTCTACCAAGCACTGGAATCAGCAAGCCTCCGTTTCACAAAATGTGGGATTTACAAGAGTTTGGTCTTTCCTTGGTACAAAAGAATTTACCAAATTCATTTATTTCACTTCATTCCTTAGAGTCTGGTGATTTGTTGGTAAAAAAAATTACCACCTTGGGAGGTTTTGTTTCACCAAGTCTGGAATCTTTTTGGGAATGAAACTAATTACCATTAAATCATTAAGTTGACCATACACCCAACACCTTGGGTATTTGTCTTTGTAATTTGGTATTTTCTTGGTAAAAATAAACCACCATCCTGGGAAAGCTTTGGTAAATTCAAAGTATCAAGAAAAACTTAATTTGGGAAGTAAGTTCGGGATCTCAGAGGAATTATACCTTTAACCAAGAAATTACCAACATTCATTCCAACTTTGGGTATTTTTTTCCTTGATTTTGGTATTTCCTTGGTAAAGAAATAACCCATCATCTTGGGAAAACTTTGGTAAATTCAAATTCCCAAGTTGAACTGAAATCGGGATGGCTGGATTTTACCAAGTTTGGGATCTTCTTGTGAATTATGCTATTTACAAAGAAATTACCAACATTCACCCAATTTTGAGATTTTAGGTGTTTTCCTGTGTAGAAAATGCAGACAGAGTAATTTCTTTTGCACCAGGAGAGGAAAACAAACCATAAGGAATATTTATTGATAAAGAGTCTAAATATCTATCATTTCCAACAATATTTTGTGGAAAACGAAGACCTGACAAAAAGGAAAAAGGTACCTGTATCATATACTAATACAGTTTGCAAGTGTTAGTTAAGGTGTCAAGATAGAAGAGCTCCAATGTCTGTGCCAAATATATTCTATAAGCTCAAAAATTGCAAATTAAACAAATTCAAGATAGTGCTTGCATTTCTCTCAGAAAGTGTAAGACAAAAAAAAAAGTCCACGGCTGATGACTTGAAGTAGGAGAATTATCTTAATAAGCTTGTACATCTTGATGAGGGATTCAGAGTTTTAAAACAGCTACGAGGGTCACCACCTTATTTTGAAAAGTGCAAAAGAGACTTGTTTGCTAGGATTCGTCAACTAGGCAAGCCTACATAGTCTTGCTCTTTCTCAGCTGCAGACAAGGCGGACTCATCTTCTTAAAACGTCAGGTAAAACTGTAGAGAAAAAAGAGTACAGTGATGATGAGATCAAACAAATGACATGGGAACAAAAATCAAATCTTATACAAAAAGATCCTGTTACTTGTGCAAGCAATTTTGATCACATGGTCCAGTTGTTTACTCATGACGTCTTAAAGAGCAGTGTAATGGCAATAGAAGAAATAGCTGATTAAATTTCAGCAAAGGGGAAGCCCACATATTCATGGTTTATTTTGGGTAAAGCAAACTCCAGAATATGAGAGAAGTCCAAATAATGAAATTGTGAACTTTGTTGATAAGTTACAATTAGGTGAAGAAAGCTGGGTAATTGTGAAGAACAGCTCCCCACTACCAACTGTCGGCCGACTGTTGACTGACAAAGGGCCAACAGTCATTTGAAAGTCGACGTTAGCAATTCCCATGATTTGAATAATATAACAATATATTTCTAAGTTAAAAAAAAAAAAAAACAGTGATAAGGGATAGGATGTCTAAGTGGCAGTCCTTCCTACCTTCCCTGGAAACGAAATTCAACTTGTACACAAAGGTAACCTGCTTACTTTTTTAGGAGAGGGTGGGAAAGCAACAATACAAAGATAACTCTGTCAATATTACATTTATACATATTTTTATTTAGACTCTAACCAATTACTTTATTCATGTGCATGGTAGGTGAGGCATGTTAGACTGCGGTGTACATGTGTGACAGCTGCAACAAAGCTGCGAATGATGATGGCAAGTGGCAATAATTATTGTTATGGCACGATGTCCCACAGACCTAGAAAACTCAGACCCTCTTCAAACTAGAAATCTCAGAAGAAAAAAGGTTGGAAATTGGAATACATTTTCATTGTGGTGAAATATACGTTATCTTTATACAGTGTCTGGAAAACTCAGAAAAAGAAATAAACGTGGTAAGAAATTGGAATTGATTTCCATTGCGGGCAATTCCTATACGCTTTATTTGTACAGTGTCTGTCTTTTATTATTGGAAGATAATGGGAAGATAACAACACTCCGTTCCGGTCGTCTCGTGCCATGAATTGGTTTTTTAAGAAGAGAGTATAAAGCAAAAGCAAAATCATGAAATCCCTAAATATGTCCAGCACTAAAATTGTGTCAGTTAGGTGCTAACAAAAACTCGACCTTAAGTGTTTGTAATCGATATATCGTGTTAAAAATCATTTTACACTGGGATGTAGGCTGTGGCTTGAGTGGCGTTGTGTGACGTTCATGCGACTTGAAAAGCATTTTGTTTGGTAGGTCACATTGTTCACTCTGTTGCGCCGATCATGTCTAAACAATTTAAGCTACCTGTTTTTTGAAATCGCAATGCTATTACCATTCAACGAGTACCAGTTTTTGATACTAATCAACTGAAAAACAAGAACAGGATTGGACAAGGAAATTTTGGCAAGGTTTACAATGCACAATACATGGATCCTCGACAGCCTTCCACCCAGACAGTTGTTTTTTTGTGAAACAACAATAACAAGTAGATTTATTTACATGATCGTTAAGTAGTTACAATATAGCAAAACTTGAACTTATAATTATGAAGCAAAATGAAATCATTACGAATGAAAGTAACCGATCGACAAACTAAAGTTATTTGCAATGTTATAAGGTATTTGAAATGATGTTCACTGTTCAGTATTAGAAAACTTAAGCAGTCACGAAGGCAACACCAACAAGAACGTCACTTGAAATACCTTTACTTGATTTTTTTTCCTTCCCACATATTTTATTGCCAGTTTGAAAATAGAGAAGTGTTTACAAGACTCTCAGTATACTCTATTTCCATTATTAATTATAAATCACATTTATATTTGTAAACAATTACTATAATTATATTTGTAAACTATTACTTGTTATATATAAGTGCCATCTATATCATAACCACTTAGCCTGAAATCTTTTCTGTGTATTGTTTTAAACAGCAATATATTTCTCAGTTCTATATTTGACGTCCACATATGTTATTTTTGAAATCAAAAAGGATTTAATAATTGTAATTTTGCCAAGCAGCGAGAGGCCCCTGCAACGCCACAGTCGTATCTGCAGCCGAATATCTTTTAGCTTATCACAAAAATTTTTCTCCAATCGTTTGATTTCATTATATGTAAAAACTATACCGAGTGCTTTAACTGTATTGACCCATGTTAGCCCTAGGGGTGCCGCTGTATCGTTTTGACAGGAACCGATCCACATAGCTTCAGTTCTTTTATAGTTAACCTGCAATCCGAAACAGGTTTTAAATTGATCTAGCAAATTAAAGATATGTTGAGCATTTTCAATATCAGGCACAAACACGGTAAGATCGTCAGCGTATTGAACAAATTTAAACTCCTCTTTTCCTATTTTAATGCTTTGAATATTTGTTGTACGAATAGCAGTTGCTAGAACTTTAGCAACAATAATAAAAAGATAAGGTGACATCAGATCTCCTTGCCTGACCCCTCTCTGTATCTGAGAAGTGCACATTCCATTGTTTATGACGCAGCTAGATATGTTTTTGTAGAATGTTTCGATCCATCCTTTCAAACTTGGCCAAAAACCAAACACATCTAAGCATTTTACCATGAATTCCCAGTCAATACTATCAAAAGCTTTTTCAAAGTCAATGAAGAGCAATATCACTGGTATGTTTTGTTTTTTTGCGTAATCCATAACATTGGACATAATTGATCTAGCTGCTTCACCAATAAACATGCCTTTAACATAGCCTTTTTGATTACAGTGAAATTATTTCTGGGAGGACTTTAATAACCCTAGTTGAAATAACTTTAGAAGCAATTTTTGCATCTACATTAATTAGGGATATTGGTCTCCAGTTTTCCAAATAATTTCTGTCCTTTTCTTTCTTTTCAATTAATGTGATAACAGCCTGCTTTTGTGAGACATTTCTTTTTTTGCTATAAGCCTCATTGAACGAGTCTACCATAAATTTACCTAACAAAGGCCAGAATACTCTATAAAATTCCACTGGAATTCCGTCATTTCCAGGCGTTTTGTTAGCTTTAAAAGAATTTAATATAGTTTCGCATTCCTTGAGAGTTATTTCCCCCTCACAGCTTTCACTTAACTTCTCAGAGAGTCTAATAGATTTGGATTACTAAGAAAGGAATTCGCTTCTTCGCTGTTTACATTGGTATTTTGTTTAATGTAGAGTTTCTCATAAAACCGCCTTTCAGTGTTTAATATTTCGAAAGGATCAGTAGAAATAGCACCACTCACGAATAATTTCCGAATGTGTTGCTTGATATTATTCCGCTTTTCTAAATTTAAAAAATATTTGCTACTTTTCTCACCATGTTCGTGCCATCTTGCTCTGGACCGTATGATAATTCCCTCTACTTTTTTTATCATATAATGCTTCCATTTCACTTTTGATCTTTTCAGTTTCTAATCGTGTTGTTTCACAAAGATTGTCCTGAAATATTTTAAGCAACGCTTGATATTTTAAGTTAAGTTCTTCTTCTTCTTTGCTTTTTAGATCTCTTGATAGTTTTTTTTGAATAAGCAATAGAACTTGTCGTAATTTTGAACTTGAGCCAGTCCCATCTAACTCGCTTATCTGACAAATCTTCTGCATCCTTCAGCCAGTTGGGAAGTTCTATATTTATCATCTCAACATAATCGGACCTGGCTAGAAGGGAGGTGTTTAATTTCCAGAAACCTGGTCCCCTTGGGCCTTCTTTGATATCTTCTAGTTCCAATATTATTGATGAGTGATTGGTTTTAATTAAAGCCTGAATATCAACCTGCGTGACCAAATCATTCAACTTGTCTGAAATCAACCAGTAATCTAGTGTAAAAAAACAAAAAATGAAGGGGTGATTTTTGCTCCATGAGAAGCTACGGGTGTTTGGATTTTTAATGCACCAAATATTGTGAGGGCTAAATTCGATTTGAACATTTTCTATCGAGTTGATGACATCTTCCACCCAGACAGTGGTAATCAAGAAAGCTGTTCAAGCACTTGATTCAGAAAAGAAGAAGCTCGCACAAAGAATTCGCCTTTCTCAACGGTTTTGATCATGCAAACGTTGTAAACATGAAAGCAGTTTACTACAAATCTTGCACCTTGATGTTGGAGTACCCCTATTTCAGTTTTATTCGTTTTGGTGAGAACAAGTGAGTGAGTTCTCTACATGACCTCCTGCTGCACATTGACCCGCTGTACAGCTTTGAAGGGTTTGAGGACAAGGTTACGTTCGTTGCCAGAGATAATAGAGACATTCAGCACCAGGGTTTTTGCGTTAACGGCAAACCAGAAACGGCAGATTCAGGTTAGGCGTTTGGCGTTTGACGTTTATGGCTTCTACTGCTTTAGCTTCACCGATCACTTGAAGTGGCCGCCATATTGAATTTGCAAACAGCAGTAGTGCTGTTTTTCATACAGCAACATAAAGCTCCATGTTCGCTCTTTCACTTTAGTTTACACCTAAACATCAACATAAAGACTTGCTACATACAAATCTGACATTTTTTACGTTTCAAAAAATTGAAAAGTACGACTCAAATCGCTAAGGTAAATGACTTACGTGAAAACCTACCTCTCCACATTGAAAACTTACGTTGAAAACCGCAAACGTAACGTCAGAGCCTTGTCACGTGATCTCTAGCCGTTTGCTGTCTGAGGTTTTTGCTGAAAAGCCTGGTGCTAAATGTCTCTATTGTACGTGGACTTACCTACCTCCACACTAATGGTGTCGCCCATCAGGATCTGAAACCAGCCAAAGTTTTGGTAAGCAACCAACATTAATCTTCCTTAAGCAAAGATCAGGTTAAAGGTTCCACAGATTTCGGCGAAAGCCGTTCAATCAGTGTTCGAAATAAAACTGTTCTTGCCACAAAAATCAAAAGAGTAGATCAAGGAACTGCAGTCTTTACGTCCCCCAGAATCCTTGTTTAGGATGACAAATCATTTGAAGCATATCTTCACAATCTGGTGACATCTGACATATGGTCACTTGGAATGACCATCTTTACCATGGTCAATCCAAACATAAAGTGTCTGTATTTGTTGGAGATATGGTCATCTAAGGAAACCATTGCAATGCAAGGGGATGTCCAGAAGTTTGTGAGCAATCCTCGCCGCAACAAGATACTACCCAAGTCGGATGGCAAGTACAATACAAGCCGTGTGACTGTTTGGTCCAAACTGGAGGAAGTGTACATGGGCTGCACTAACTTTAACCCAAACAAATGATTTACCCTTTGCGATATCAATGAGGTATTAGATGGCAGATGTGACATCTACAAAACCTGCGACGTTCTGAAGTTAAAGGTCACCCAAGCACGCCCATTAAACAAATGGATCACCATATTGCCAAGCTAATGGAGAATCACATGCAGTCACCCGGTCCAGTCAGTGTTCCCAATGAGAGAACCAATGCCTGCGCCTTTGGTGACAGGATAAGGTTGCTTCTGTGGGTACAGGATCACAGTTTACGTCATCAAATTAATTCTGTGCAATTGCATAACAATAGCAAAATTATTTTGTAACGCGCATCAATTACATAGCCAGGTAAGACAGCAAAACCTTTTCCTAATAGCCATCCCGAACCAATTTACCATAGCCTTAAAGATCATCGTAACTTCCACACGTCCAGTTGTTCACTTGTCCATACGTCAACACATCCACAGGTCCACAGGTCCACATGTCCACACTTCCACACTTCCACAGGTCCACTTGTCCACAGGTCTACACGTCCACAGGTCCACACTTCCACATGTGGACATGTCCACATGTCCACAGGTCCACAGGTCCACATGTCCACACTTCCACATCAAAAATTTCCACACGTACCGAGTCCTGGAAACGAGTTTTGAGCCGACTGGACAAGATGGTGCGCAGGACAGTTTTCTTTAAGCTTATATTACAGTTGTCAGTTATTGTCCTTTCGTTTGTCGTAAACACATTCTGGGTTTCAGTCAAGAAAGAAAGTTACAACTACAAACAGGAGGTTGTTAATCAGTACTCCACTGGTGTACCACCGTTCGTGGTAGAGCCTCCGCCATTGTGGTTCCGATTGTGTTCGTCTCAACGAGCACCAGATCCATTCCATTTTATAAGGCCAAGGCTTATATTGTGGGACCCTATTTGTCAACGACATTAAACTCCGACCAACTCACTGGAAAGATGGTAGGAAGGAATGCTTTTTACAGGACGAGGAGTCACTTACTTGGTTAGTCGTGTTCACAGATGTAAAAATGAACATGAAATTGTGGCACATGATGATTCGATCCTTGGACTTTTTCCCTATAAAGAATGTTTGCCATTTCTACTCAGTCACATTAAGGGGATAACACAAGAGCTATACAAAACTATTGTCCTGTGGAGCAATGCTGGTTTGAAGATCGAAAAAATTGAAAGCCTGATTGTCAAACAACAATTAGAATATTTTGAGGAAAGGCGCGAAATGTTTAATCAAGAACTAAAACATTTTTGTGAAGTTATCAAGATTTCCTTAGCTAAAGAATCCATTCCAGAGTTCCCTGCATCAATGCCAGAAGAATTTAAAGCTCCAAGTAATGATTTCATATGCAAGTGCATAATCTATGATTACCAGGAGAAGGAAATTCTTTATATGCAATGCATGGCGCAGTCTACTGCAACCTGGTCTTCATGTGACCATACATTTAAAGTGGCAGCCAATATAGGATTATTGCGAGCATCTGACCGGAAATGGGAGAAGCAGTATGATTCGATGTTTGCAGTCTTAAATGAAGATGGAATCGTTTTGGCATGGCAACTAACCAAGGGAACTGCTTTTGAAAATGTTAAAGGTCTGCTCACTAACCTAAAACACAGATTTGATCTGCAAAAAGATAATGCAAAGTTATGTGTTATAGACAATTGCTGCTCTTGGAGAAGAAAAATCCGAGAGGTTTTTGGCTCTGAAATGGAAGTAAAGTTAGACTTGTTTCATGCAGTGCAAAGAGTTGTTAGGTGTATACCTAAGTGGCACCCATTTGCCTATCATTGTTGTCAAGCTTTCAGGCTTGTAGTGCGGGACCCTTCAGACTCTGGAGAGAGGCGTGAATTGCCAACCTCATCGAAACAGGTCATACTTGAAAACATAGCCAAGTTCTTGAACATTTGGAAAGACATTACTTATGCTGATCAGGCAGTTCTTCTAGCTGCTGCTGTTAGAGAAATTAAAAAACTGGAGAAGCACGTGAATAAAGGTTGTCTTTCTGATATACCTGTTGGTTGTGGAAGTGAACGTAATGAAAACTTGCATAAGTGTATGAAAAACGCAGCATCTAAAGGGCGTATTGGAGTTCTTTTAGCATTAGCTCTTTTCTCATCATTCCTGTACAAGTGGAATGAAAAACAAAAAATGAGGAGCAAAAAAACAAAGGATAAAGTCGCCATTCCAATAAGTGCAAGAAAGGCAGAGCTTTTGAACTGTTCTAGTGGTCTAACAAAGGAAAAATTTGGAATTGGAATTTCATTTGCAGAAGAAGACGTGGGATTTTTGCTTCCAGCTGCTTATGAACACTGCTCAAACACTTTGGGGGAAATGCAAGATATAATGGAACTAACTTTTCATGACAAAGATGATTCTACTGTTTCTACTGATGAAGGTGAGGATGATATCTGTACTTTAAAAGACATTGAGAGTGAAGCTTTTTCCATTGCCCTTAATTTATTTTTCCTGACAAATCATTTACCTGAAGTTGTGAGCAGTGCAGTGAATACCAGTCACTTCCACTTAATGGCAAGCAATGCATTATTTTGTTTTGGAACAATGTTGTCAAAAGATACAGCCGGCACATCCACTGAGCTTGAGGAATTGCTTCGAAGCTACAGGTTTGCAAAGGTACAAGTTGCCCCTGATGGTGATTGTCTGTTTGCAAGTATCATATTTCAACTTAACCAAATGCTTTCAGCTGGCAATAGTGACCTGGCGAAACATTTGCAGGTGCTT
Source organism: Pavona decussata (assembly GCF_977016875.1). Classification (NCBI taxonomy): domain Eukaryota; kingdom Metazoa; phylum Cnidaria; class Anthozoa; order Scleractinia; family Agariciidae; genus Pavona; species Pavona decussata. Next base: position 2,486,477 of record NW_028145512.1, on the reverse strand, counting down.
GGATTTAATATTAGGGAATTGAGGGATGACAAGGCCGCTATAGCTGCATTAAGGGCCTTGATGGTCGCAGAAATGGTTGAGAATAGAGTGGAGTATGAAGGCTATTTAACTAATGAAAGTGTTGAATATGAAGATCAAGTGAAAGAATTTCAGAAGCTGGGTGTCTACAGTGGTGAGGTTGGAAATTTTATGGCTCTGTCTTTGTCAAATGTACTAAGAATAAACATTGTCCTTTTGACATCAATGGTCAACTTTCCCGTTATCCCAATAACACCTCGAAAAAATGTTTGCACAGATGAAACTATGTAACTTGCATTTTCACATTTTGGAGGTGGGCACTATGATCTAGTTGTACAGGAAGTTATCAATGCTCCAGATCAACTGATGCAAACCATACCCAATCCTCAGAAAGATGGGGCAAAGGGGTGTGGATGTGGTAGAGGTGCAAGTAATAAGAAATCACAACCAGAAGGGAGGTCTGCAAAGAACTTCTGTTCCCAAGAACCTGGGGAACGTCGAACTTTATGTCCCTGTTACAGAGCCTACAAACCATATTCAGAGTTGTGCAGATGTTTCAATTGTGGCAACACAATTGGTAAAAGGCCAGAATCTGGCCCTCAAAAAAGCCAGGTTCGAAAACGTTTCAGACATGAATTGCAAAAGGTAGAGATGAATAATCTGAAATTCATGCAGAATAAAGGAGAAACACCTGTTGACCCTAAGTGGACAAAGTTTGAACACATTCTTCTTGAGGTTATTGTTGACAGGGTGATTCAAAGAATTGGAGATGCAACAGATGAAGATGTTTGTAAAGTTTTCAACAGCATTGCCTCCATTGCTAAGTCAGTAAGTGAAGTAAACCTGCAGATCTCCAGAAAAGAGGAAGCTGCTGTGGTAAAAAAGATAAAAACCATCAAACAACAAGCAGAACTGTTCAGGCAGTTTTACTTAAACCAAGTGGAATGGAACTTTACAAACACTTGAGAAGGTAATCTTTGACATATCACGAAAACAAATGTCCAATTGGCTTAATACACATTAATTAATGAGACACAATAATATTACACCAAGCATCAGTGCATGTTTTAATATCAGGATATCCAACACCACGAAAAATTTGAAATTTGATGGATAGATAGATTTGATAGATAGTTTATTGATAAAATACTTGGCAGCCCGAAAGCTGAATTGCATATTTACATATACAAAACTAGATATGCGAGTATCAGAATAGATGAGTCTAATGTTCAATCAATCGAAATATACTGAGAATCTACAAATATGAATTATAGATACAGGATCTTATAATTTATCTTTACACATAGTTTAAGGAGGTTCATAAGGGTTTTTCATTGTTGTAGTGTTTGTGAAATGAATGATTACAACAAATTTCATCTGATCATGTGGACAAACTATAAAGAGCTTTGTAACTCAGTTGTTGGTAGCCTGCGAATACAGCCGCCTCTCATCGCTCCCGGCCGGGAGTGATGAGAGGCGGCTGTATTTGCAGGCTAAGTTGTTGGGCAATACTTTAAAGGAAGTTCTGATGTCAATCATTGCGGTAATTACCATGGCAATGGGTCTGCTCTACAAAAATCACCTCTAATTTTCAGTTTTTGCAAAATACCTCAAAAACTAAGTTGGTGACCTACCATCTTTACTGCTTTATTCAAAAGCACCCTAAATTCTTCAACTTCCCCAGCATTTTTTCACCCACAAAAATTTCTACTGGATAAATTTCTCCCAAAGTTTTCTATTTGAAGTGGCATACTGAATGCAGCATGCATGCAATAAAGCAAGATACGTCACTGTGCAAAATTTCGAGATGAAAACAACTGTTTCCTGCAGCTTTTATTTCCGGTTTGTGAGATTTTCTGCTGCACTTCCACTTCCGGTGTTCTGCGCGCGTGACTTTTGATAGACATTTTGATTTGTTCAGCTGACGCGTACATCTTAGTTATAGCGTGGGTGGGTAAGCGTGTGCACGGAGCTAGAAACCCTTTTGAGCCTCCTTAAGAGGGGAGGGGGGGGAGAGGATATTAGCAGTTTGGATATCCTGATGGAACACTCTCAAACTATATGTATCCATTAAAATTATGAATAAGATAATGAAATAATATTGCCAAAATGTAAGTATGCTAATGAAGACCAGGCCACAGTTGTTCAACAAACAGATAATTTTATCCACTGGTTGGGTCGCTATGCGGCAGATAAAACGTGTGCAAGAATTTCCCTACAGCCCTATAATTTGTGTATAAAGTACAAGTGTCTTGTCTAATGTATGGGATTGTGTGAAAACTTGCCAAAAGCTTTAATTTGGTTGGAGTACATTTTATCTGCTGGATAGCAACTTATCCACTGGATAAAGCTGTCCGTTCTTTTAAAAACTGGGGCCAGGAATCCAAACCTTCATTATGCTTAATGTGATCAAGCTTGATGATTTACTGGTATTAATGACATTTGTGTAAGATTTCAAAGAACATTTGTTCCAGTTGCTGATTAGAACATGGCCAGTTGTGTGTGCCTATTTGTTACTGTTATGAGATTTTTGATTGGTTGAAATATTATTAGAAACCCATTGACATTTTTATTCCAGTAATTGTTAAAGGTTCTGTTGCAATTAAAGTCAGGGATGATTGTCATGACTATTACATGTAGATATTTTTTGTGTGCACACCCTGGAAGTATTAAAGTTCATTTGAATTCAAATTATGTTCTGACAGCACAAGTTTGCTTGAATGGAAGACTGCTTCACAACATTATATAATTTGAAGCCCAGATATAATAATTCCTCATATCCCATGCATCCCCACACAAAAAAAGTTGGGTTGAATTGTAAACTGTGGCTACTGTACAAAACTATTCTTGGTAAAAAAAAAGTGAAGTCAGCTTGCCCCTGTGTTCATGTTTCCTGATTCATTACTCAGTACACTGAGGTGATTTTAATATTTACTGCCAGCAAACCAAGGATTGGTACAAAATTTATTCTCTCACAAATAAATTCTAATGTCAACATATTGCAAAGCCTAACAAATTGTAACCTAACAATTGAGCTAAATAAAAGCATATACATAGTGATGGCACCGCTTTATGCAGCCAATGAATTTGCATACTTAAAGACAATCACGGGAAACAAGAGATACTATTTACAAAACATTCCCCTTTGATATTCCAGCATTTTTCTGGAATTATAACTGATTTCATTTCAGATTTAAGAGCTACCAAACCACTTCTATTCAACAACAATGACAAGGAAACAGATAAAATATCTACAACTGATATAGATCTAACAATTTTTAAGACATTAAGAATAGATTGAAACTGTTAGGGAACTGGTCATAACAACTTTGTTCAATGAGGACCCACCTTATCTTTGGTAGGGGGCTTATCGAAGACACCACATATCTCATGAACATTACTGTCAAAATTTTATTGATTTAAAATTTGAGTTGACACATTCATGCAGCTAACAAGAGTCAGCTTTGCTAGATAAACAAGAAAAGTGAGGTTTGAATCTTATTGTCAATTTTTGCTGCTCAATAGAGGGTTGGTTATACAATAAAGACAACATCTCTTGAGTTTGAGAAAGGGGGTGATTTAGTGGGTCCTGTTCAAGTATAGTAGTTTTTGACCACGTCCCTAATTCTCAGCCAATTTCAAATTCTTAGTTAAGGCTTGAGACACAAACATCAGTCCTAAATGCCTGTTGATTCTAGTCTTCTAAGAATTCAGTTCTCTAAATTTTGGGCATTTTCTTAACATCTTATTTCTTGAGGGGGATAACAGTTCTCTTCTCAGATGTACTAACACAACAGCAAAACAGAAATTTATCATGCTTTCAAGTTGAAAGATTAAAACATAGTGGTTAGCCAACTGTTCAACTATGGCTTGACATTTCCTCGCTGGTCTTTCAAGTATCTTTCAATTTCCCGACCCAGGGGATCTTTCTTTAGGAGGGCGTCCTTTACATGATTTTGCACATCAAAGTTTTTACGCATAAAGGAGGTCTTGTAGCTTAGTAAGTTCATCTGATGCTGCTGAAGGCGAGACTCCTCAACTTAAAAGGGCACTTGTTTCAGGAAAGCAGACATAGTACCATTCTGAATGAATACTCCTAATTCTTCTTCTTGTAGGGATGACATAGCAGCAGCTATTTCCTCAGAAGAGGGCCGACTCCTAGAATTATACTTGCTTCGGAGGATACGTAGGTTTACAATAGGGCCAGGATGATCTAGGATTTTTGTCTTGACTGAGGTTGCCTGTGGAGACTGTTGAGTCTTGGTGTCAAGAATCTAAAAAAAAAATGCAACCACAGAGCCCATGAAGTATGATGAAAAATCTACAGTGCCAGTACTTAAGACGCATTGTAGAAATAACAAATAAACAATTATTATTATAACTGCGCACACGTTACTATCCTTTCTGGTAAATCTTTAGAAGAAAAACTACAACAGAAAACAATTAAGTTTTCCTTTGTGACTTAATATATGCCAGTTATTGTGGGTGCTTATGGAAATTGCAAATTATTCTACTAAGTGAGCTACCTTAAAGGAAGGTCTTAAAACATCTTTAAGGAAACCAACTGAACAAAACATTTACAATAGCAGTGTAACAATTATTACAAATTTGTAATAATAATTTCTGATTGTTTGCAAACAAAACCCTACGTTTTGAACTTTTCAAAGCTGCGTTGTTCAAATCTTTTTGATCAAACACCTCGTTAACTAGTTTGCTAGATCTAACTGCTTTCGCTTTGCAAGAACAACCAAAAGAAAATTTAATGGTCATTCTGATCCAGTTTTTAAATAATGATCTGACCCTAAGACTCCAAAGATTGGTTTAAACGTATTAAAATAAGAAATAAAGGTTTACCTTGTCGATGGCCTTCTTCTGTTTCCTGAAATAGTACATGAATTCAATCGGGTATTGTACATAGCGTTTCCCAACGACACTTGAAACGGTTCCATACGACTCATAAATATGTATGTGTTTTGTATATACACGATGCATCACTGGCTTTGTTATAGTAATGTATCTGTCTAAAGCTACTGGACTACCTACAACCATAACGTATGAAAAATAATTTACATTTTAAGCTTTTACCATTGTATAAGGGCTAGAATTTGATGTCCATATTTTAATGTATTCTTTTATAGCAATGACAGTGGCGAAGACAACCAAAGGTCGGTTGAAAAACCTGACAAAAAACCTCCAAACTCAAAAGGGTCTAAAAAGAGAAAATGTGAGGAACCCTTATCTACTGATGGTAAGGTATTCAATGCTTTTCAAACTTGCAGAAACAGTTGAAGAACCCATTCCAGTTAAAGCACCTGTTTGATGCGGGCAATGCGCCACGTGATCCCGCTCAAATTACGCAGGAAATAGGGTCAAAACTCGTGTGTTGTACATAGATTAAATTCAATTCCTAGTTATAGGAACGTATGCTGTACCTGAGTGAAAGAGGTTTGTATCAAGGGCCACGCAGATTACAAAGCACTTTTCCCTTTATTGATGCTGGAAACGGCAAGAGGAAAACTTCAACATCACCTCCTATCAACCTGTCTTAAGATGAGAACATAGAACAGGTATACCCAAAAATACGTGAAAAACCTGTCATATAGGAAACAATATACCATTAGCTGACTCTCCAAATATTCTAGGGCATTTCCCTAGACAATGGTGTCGTGTAATAAATCAAAAACGAGTGCGAGTGTCCGAGAAACAAATGAGGTGTCTGGAGACCCCAGTCAAACACGACGCACAAGTTTTTGATTTGGCTTCTAAAATTATTCACACTTCTTTAGTAATTAGGGGGTATCGTTTCAGTGCTTCAATTTCTCTTGAGATTATGTATTTTAATAATAATCAAAATGTGGGAATTTTGTTGTTGTTCGTTGTAAGTCATGTGAGGGCTTTTGCAGCGAATACCGAAAGCCGTTTTCGTTTTCCAAAAACTGGGGAAGAAGAATCAAAGTTGCCGCAAGGGAGCATCCTAAGTCAACTGTCTACAAAACCAAATGGGCGATTAAAATTTTTCGGGAGTGGCAGATAAATAGAAAAAGTTAAAGTTAAAGATTTGTTACATCTATCTTTTTCTACTTTTTTTTTTTTGTTTACCTTGTATTTTTGGTGTGGCAAAATAAAAATAGATAAAATAAATAAATAAATTTCTGTACTTGGTGCTGGTGGCGCTTTTAAAGATTATGGACATTTGTCTAAAGTTCAGTCCACGAGTACAGATTTGGCAAATATGGATCCCAACGCTTTAAACTACTGGCTGAGTAAATTTGTTCAGGAGGTTGCGAATAGTGAAGGGAAATTGTATCCAGCAAGGACCCTTTATGGAATTATCTGTGACAGCCGAAGGCATTTACGTGAAACTGTGGGAAGCGAAGCATTAAATCCTTTAGATGCTTCGGATAAAAGGTAAGAGATGATATAGAATTTGTGTTCAATGCAAGATACTCTTTTCATTGAAGGGTACAGTTAGAATATAGATTGGCGTTTTTTAAACTTTCTATATTTTATTGCAGATTTGCCATGTTTTGTCGTTGTCTTGATAACGAGGTGAAGGATAGTATGCGCCAAGGTGTGAGTTTGCAAACAAAGAAAGAAGAGAGGGAAGCTGATTAATTATGATTATTAATTAAACTGAAGTATTGTTTATGTGTTCAATTTGTTTTGTTTTGATCCATAAATCTTGATGTCCAATGAGAAGACAGATGAAAACCACACGTGGTTTTGATATGTGATCCAAAGCATGTGTGGTTTTCATCTGTGTTTTCATTGCAATTGGGTATCAAAACTCATGCACGTGACAAATTTAGCCATTTTTTTATAGGCTATCAAACTTATGAATTATTAATGAGGTTTAGAATAAATTGTGATTAATTTTGGTTCCACGGTGCACGCGACATTAGGGTAACTGCTTCATTTCATATAGACCTTTCTCATGACGAGGACCATGACCAGGTACATATATTTTCCAAAATACTATTTTCATCTAGAAACAAGTCTCGCAGTTGCTATAGATGCAAATAGGTTTGATCTGCCACCTCAGAACGCACAAATTAAAAACTAAAAATCTAGCAATATTTTTTGAAGCAGATAGCAAGTGCCACGAGCCTAGGTGTCCCACATCGTACCAACCAGCTTAATCAAGAGAAAGAAGGTGATCAGGTTATTTACATTTGCTAGAGCGCAAATACAATAAAAGTGAAAACTGCATTGTTGATTATAATTTTTTATAATTCCAAGGCTACAAAGGACAGGAGGCCAACTGCACCTGTTGTTGTTGGTCTTTGCCAAGAAGAAGACACAGTTCAGGTAAATGATTGAAAACATGTGATGTTCCAAGCATAAACACAACAAACGTATTTAACACGGGCACTCCAGTATAAATGATGTAATGTTAAATAAAAGTGTTGTCATTTCCACGCTACAGTTTCGAAGAGAAAGGCTGGCTCGCCACAGCATTCCATCTACCTCTCTTTCTGTGAGGAGGAAACTACTCAGGTAGGTCGTAACAGTTTGACAACGCTTATTCTTAGCCACCAATCAATTGAAGGGCTGGGGGCATAACCGCCTTATGTCGAATGTTGGGCTGTTTTTTTTTTTTTTTCGGATATGTCTCAATTTTTGCATGTGGGCTTCGTTTTAGTCAACAAACACTGCCCTGTATTTTTTTTCGTTGGTTTGCTCTTCGTTTTCGAGAAAAAACGTATGCAAAAAACTCAGTTTTCCTAGCGGCATCTTTTGGAGATCTTTTGTTGAACGAGAAACAAAAGAAACCTTTTGTTTCGCTGAACAATGAAGTCAGCGAAGCGTCGGATTAGCCGCTCGCTGTTCGAGCCGATACAAGTAATGTGTTGGTACAATTGAAGCGCTTCTATTGTTGCTGTTTCGTTGGCGCAAGCGATCGACGCGCTAAACCAAGGTCCGGAATCGATTACATTGTGAAAGTCAGCGCAAGCGCGTCATTATTTTCGTTTCGATAAATCCAAGGCACAAACCTGCTCGCTGAATAAACCACGTTTGATAGACGCTCTGTTCAAAAAGTAATAACACGAACAATGTCGTTAGGGCGGATTCGATAAACCATTTTTATAAGGACATATATATTTAAGAAAACGCATGTAATAACTGGATGACGCATACGTCTTCTCCATAAGTTAATTCTTCACCTGGGTACCCCAGTAGATAGAGATTCTCCCAGGAACAATCTATTTCTCCACCCCCTAAGAAACACCCGTTTTCCGCACCGGAAATTTCCGACCAATCCATAAATCCTCGGCGTGGTCTCGGCTAAATTCTTAGTTAACGCGTTAATGGTGAATTTAGGCCGGTAAAATAGACCATTCCTTGATACGATTGCAAATCTTTTATTGTAAACCTTTTTTTTTTATTGTGAATCAGTCTTAACCTCAGATTGTGTTGAATAACAATAAGAAGAAGAGCAATACGTGGTTACCGACCGTATCTCACTGAATCTTCAAAACTAACGTGAGCTCCACGTTGTCACGAAATTACATGTTGTCTAGTCACGTGACAACAAGTGGTTAAAAATGGCGCGAAGATCATGGCATTCATCTTCCCACCATTGTTTCGATAAAACGGTCTGATGTTGTCGACAGGCATTGATCTGACTTTTTACTGGTTCAGTTAGGCCAGATAAATGCTAATTTAGGCGGTTAACAAACGAAATAAGCTCAACTTACAGCCTGATCAGAACACATTTCGCGCAACTGGCTTGTGCGGCCTATTTCGTCTTGTTTTTTTGTAATTTTGATGCCTTTAGAATGATTGGGTATTAACAAAGCTCTCACTTGTGCCGTAATATTTGTCTTTGATTTAACTGATCATTGTATCACCTGCGAACCTTGACTGACTATTAACCACTGATCAGTAGTACAGCTCATCTATTTCCCCGTTTCAAAAATTTTAGTAGGGCATTTTTGTCCATTTCCCGAAAACCGTAGGTCTTATTTCCTTTCCGAAAATCATAAATGACCTTTTTTCGGCACCTGAAACAACATTTTTGTCAATCCGAGATCACTAGGCCTTAAATTTCCCATATCACGAAAGTTCGAAGTGAAAAATCCCTTTAGAAAATTGTAGGGGGTTAAGGTCCTTCCGAACAGATAATTTACCGAAACGATCCTTTGGGTGCCCCTGATACTGTTGGTCTTTAATAGCTGTACTCGATTTAATATGTGTCGCCATCGGATTTGTTGTTGTTCTCTGTAGCGAAAAGCTCACCGCCTTCTTTAGGCTGTCGATGTGGCTTTTTGAAAACTTTAAACGTTCAGATTAGATGCTCAAACTTCACTTTAATCGTAGGAGGATTTCGCCGCGAATTTAAACGGTTAATTTCAGCAGTTTCGAAAGCAATTTTTTAACGGATGTTTTGGTTTCAAAAAGAAGAGAAAAAAAAAAAAAAAAAAAACGACTGTCCTCGTTTCGAACCGGTGCACGAAAAATGTAATCGAGTCCGGAGCGTGGTTTAGCGCGTCAATCGCTTGCGCCAACGAAACAGCAACATTAGAAGCGCTTCAATTGTACCAACACATTACTTGTATCGGCTCGAACAGCGAGCGGCTAATCCGACGCTTCGCTGACTTCATTGTTCAGCGAAACAAAAGGTTTCTTTTGTTTCTCGTTCAACAAAAGATCTCCAAAAGATGCCGCTAGGAAAACTGAGTTTTTTGCATACGTTTTTTCTCGAAAACGAAGAGCAAACCAACGAAAAAAAATACAGGGCAGTGTTTGTTGACTAAAACGAAGCCCACATGCAAAAATTGAGACATATCCGAAAAAAAAAAAAAAAAACAGCCCAACATTCGACATAAGGCGGTTATGCCCCCAGCCCTTCAATTTTTATGAACATGGGTCGGTTTTTTGTGCTGTTAATTTTCTGTTCCTTTTGAGCGTGTAAACAACTGTAAATGCTACCTACCTCGAATAGCCCTTGGTAATTGTGGGTATCTAATACTGTAATTTGTCTTTTCTCAAAATAAATTGTTGTTGTTGTTAGGATTTGAGAGGGGGGGACAAAAACAAATCGGCATAAAGGGGGGCATGACAAAAAAACTAGCATTAACGGGAGGTAGGGCTACCAAACAGATGAAATAAAGGGGATGTCACTTAATATGAGATGATTAACAATACACTTCCAGGGGCGTAGCTCTCTGTATGCACGTACGTATCTAAGAAATATTGAGAACCCAAAGTAAAGAAATGCAACTGGTAAATAAACCTTGCTACATTACGATGAATGTTTGTTAAATTTCACTGAGTGTCAAATTGTCTGTTGCCCCGATGAGTAAATGTTGGATGTGAGATTGTCCTTAGCGGCCCCCCATGTACATAGACACAAGGATGTTGATTCTATGAAGTTCTGTTTGAGTTTTCTGGAAGGGTGGATAAAAAATATTCCTTTTCCTTCTTGCCTGTTCCACTAACACGGAAAAAAGGCAATACAGGAAAGCAAATAGAATAGCAAAATTAAATTAAATTTTAATATGTTTTGGATTGGCCTATATGAGTTCAATAGTTTGTTTAGTGCGATCTTCCAGATGGGTGTAGTTCTGAAAAAAAACTGTTGTATTTAACAGAGACTGACATTTTGGCAACCTAAGCGGCAGCTAACAGACGTATGAAAAACGGATGTTTTGATAAAAACGACTGTGTAATGCTAAAAGTATTGTTGCCTCTAGGCTACAGCTGCGAAGAGAAAACCTGGCTTGCCACAGCACTCCACCGATATTTCCAGTGAAGAGAAAACTACTCAGGTAGGTGGGTCATATGTGCAAGATCCGTGAATGTGAATCTTGCATGTTGTTCCGTCACATTTGAACAAGAAGCCCTAAAAGTGGCCCTTTGTGACATCATTGATTTTGTTGCTCCCTACTCCACCATCCAATAAAAGTAAAGTGGAAAATATACCTCGACGTCACATTCCATCTCCACCATCCAACATATATTGAATAAACATAAGTGAAAATATGCCTTGACCTGGTGCTTGAGCATCCTGTGACTATAATAATAATAATAATAATAATAATAATAATAATAATAATAATAATAATAATAATAATAATAATCTTTTATTAGGAAGCCTCATCACTAAAAGTGGTTTACATAGAGGTCCTTACACTAGATATGTATTATATATTGATACAACAAGAAATAATAAAATATAGAGCTAAAATCGAAAAATGTATGAACTTAAATACAAAAATTGGCAAACTTGCTGAATTTCTTACAGTTCTCTCTGACTCATGAAAGTCTTTGTAGGAGTGCATATCACTCTTTCTTACAATGTCCAAAGAATGATCCAGTTGGCCATTAATACATTTATATGCATATATACATCGATGACATTTCCTACGTTCTTCGAGATTCAGCCACCTTAAGACTGTTAATGCATCAGAGAAGTGAAGTGGTCTATCTAATATCAACTTAGCTGCTCTGTTTTGCAGAATTTGCAATTCATTCATTAGTGACTCCACTGCTTGGCTGTCTGGTGGCCCCTGTGACATCATCATTGATGTCACATTCCACCTCCACAGTAAACTCATACTGACAAACTTACTTGACACTGTACTGGCTATTGCCGATAAACAAGCTGACAAAACCGAAGAACAACACCGCAACCAAAGTCAACAGAAACTTACAGGACTACAACGTACTAAAGACAAAAAACGACACGAGACAGACGACAACTGGGTCAGGAATATTTCTTCCCGTCCTTTTGACAAGACTGAAACCCAGGTACTCTCCGACAGACTGAAACACTCAGTGACGCCTAAACACATACCGACTGAGGCTATTGCATCTAGTGTTGAGGCGGTTCTGTCTCGTCAGGGAGAACTATCAGAATCGGCCGAGGATAACATCAGAAGTAGAATTGCTTCTACTATACAATCATCCTCCCTAACTGACAGTAACTTGACTAAAGACGAACGACAAGCACTGAAACGACTGAAAACTGATGAAAACATCGTCATACTCCCCGCTGACAAAGGACGACTGACTGTTGTTAACTCCCCGCTGACAAAGGACGACTGACTGTTGTTATGGACAAGACAGACTACTATGACAAAATGGACACTCTAGTTAACGACAAACAGACATACGAAGAACTGAAACGAGACCCGACGCCATCACTTCAAGGTAAACTTAACAGTAAACTACTTGACCTTAACAAAACTGACGTTATTGACATACAACGTTACAACAGACTGAGGTGCCGCGTACTGCAACCACCTAAACTCCACAGACTACCAAAATTACACAAATCTAACATACCCATGCTACCCATAGTCTCGTTCTGTGGGTCCCCGACTTACGAACTATCCAAATACTTGACTACTATACTGAAACTGTTGACAAACGAATCCCGACACAAACTGCAGTCTACCGAGACCTTTATTGACCCCATCAAGACGGTACAAATAACTGACGACTATGAACTTGTGTCTTTTGATGTGAAATCACTGCTCACCAGTATTCCACTTCAATTGGCTCTAGACTGTACTGCTACCGCCATGAAGAACTCCACAACAAAACTGCCACTGCCTACAGATGACTTAATGGACTTACTGAACCTCTGCTTAACGTCCACGTACTTCCAGTACAACGGAAAGCACTACAAACAGTTACACGGAACAGCTTTGGGTTCACCAGTTTCTGTTGTTGTAGCAGAAATTGTCATGCAGAACATCAAGGAACAAGCCCTAGCAACCTACGAACGGACACTACCGCTCTGGTTACGGCACGTAGACTACACCTTTACAGCAGTACACAAAGACGAAACCGACGATTTTCACGAACACCTTAACAGACAGAACGCTGACATACAATTTACTAAGGAGATCGAAGAAAATGGTAAAATACCTTTTCTAGACTGCTTAGTTACCCGTAACAACAACGACAACAAACTAAGTACTGCGGTTTACAGGAAACCAACACATACTGACAGAATACTGGACCAGTCATCCTACAACCCTACTTCTCACAAAGCAACGACTATACAGACCTTAACAAGGTGAGCACAACTGGTTTGTGACCCACCTGACAGACTCGCAGACGAAAACAACTACTAAGACAACGTTTTCAACAAGAACTACAACAAGGACTTTGTTAGACGTAACACTTACAAGAACACTGAACCTAATGTCACAAACATCGACGCGACTCCCGTAACTACTGTAACTATACCTCACATAAGGGGCACTTCTGAGACTATCGCACGGATTCTACAACCCTACAATATCCTTGTAGCTCACAAGCCTATAACCACTTTACGACAACTACTGACAAAAGTAAAGGACAAAGACGAACCTAACCGCAGACAGGGAGCAGTTTACAAGATCAAATGCTGCGACTGCCAGGCCACTTATATTGGTGAGACCGACAGAAATTTAAACGTACAACTGACTGAACACAAACGAGCAACTAGAAATGGTGATATCAACAATCACATTGCTGAGCACCATTTACAAACGAACCACAGAATCGACTGGGACTCTGCCAAGTGCATTACCTACTCTACAAATTACTATCAAGGACTCACTCTGGAAAGCTGGTTTAGTAACTTAAAACAAACGCCACTCAACTGTTGCTTACAACTATCTGCACCATACAAACGAGTTATTGACAACAACATCGAAACAAACGAACAATAGACATTTTACTAACAATAGACCCACGGACTTTTTGACTAACAAAAGACAGATCGAAACGCACCAATCACTTTTTTTACAGTCTTCACAGCCAATAACATCATGGCTTGCTGACAAACGACCAATAACATCTGGACTTCGTTGACCAATCAGGTTACCAGAGACGTATATACCACCTACTGACGTTCCACAATTCACTTGACTCTAAAGATGACTTCCGCTCAGGGAGCGGAAACGTCAGTCAAAGTCACCACAAACAGTCCTTCTCAGGACTACACTCACCCGGATGATCATAATTTACGTACTTAAGATATATTGAATAAACTTAAACTGAAAATATGCCTTGATCTGCCACTTGGGCTTCCTGTGAGCCCAGAAACACGCCTTGGCTTGCCGGCTGATAACTGACCTAGAGACACTGCCACCAGTCACCAAGAAATCCTGGTGAAATATGCTATCGTGTGATGCACCACGTCTTTAGTTGATCAATAGGAAATATTACAGCAGTGGATACTTGGATATAATTATATCTTATATATGCGTTATTGACCAAGCGTGAGGTCAAGATGGCTGGATATTGGCCAAGTTCTTCCAGCCATCTTGACCGAACAAGCTTGGTCAATAAAGGATTTATTGTGTGGCTTTACCTTCAAGTTAAAACTACAACAACAAAACAAAACAGGACATGAAACCGCTCTGCTCGGAAAGAAATTCTTCATAGCCGTCTGGTGCAAGATTTATTTTCAGTGCATTTTTGGATGAGCATGTAATTGTGGAAAACAAGGAATCCTAAATTATCTTAGGGCTCTAACTTTATAATGACTTAAAGGGAGTATAAAATTATGGACAATGAAAAATTTAGATTTTCGCAAGAGCGGGAAGATTTGAATAGAATCCGGCAAACTCGCCATTTTCAGCCGATCGCGCGGTGGCGTAAATAATGAACATTTTTACTTAGTTTTCGGCTTCCAATCATTAATTCTTGAATGAAACAATAGATTTTGAGATTATATGCAAACATAAGCCGAAAAAAAGAGCGGGTAAGTGAGAAAACTGGGCGAAACTTTGATAAGATTTTGTTGTTTACAACAAGCAAGACGCGGCTAAATTAAAAACGTGAGCTTCTTTCGCCGAACTTGAGAAAAATACTTTTCTGAACTGCTCTAAACACTTAACGCAACTTCCACTACGTTATGATTTAAATACAGTCATTGCAAACCTAGAGAACTTATCAATTTGGCACTCGACTTGAGACAATAAGTTTTACAAAATCGACTCTATCTAAAATACTACACGCAGAGCAACTCACCGATTCAACTCACATTCATTGTAGCTGAAACAAAATCTTCACTACACCAGGACGATTCCATTCTCTTTCCTTTCCTTTAGGTAAATGTTGAGAGTTTACCGAACTTATTAGTGAGCGCTTCCCCCAAAACAACGAGAAAATCGAAGAAAAGATTGCATTCTTGTTGGGATTAAACTTTCGATGCCAAGAGGACGGGAAACGGGTAATCCCGAGCGGGCAAGACAGATCCATCTTACCCGCTCGGGTAGCCAATCACAGGGCAGGATTTGACTCATCTTGCCCGCTCGCGGAGCCAGCCATGTAATAAATATACGTAATAGATAGACAGTACGATTGTCATCATCTTTTGCCGCAGCCTAGACATGCTTCACCGTCGACCACTAAGTTTTTTTGTCTTCCATGAAGTTTGGTAGCTCCTCCAGATGCATACTAGTGTCCCTTGTGATCGTCGAAGACAGTTGTAATGGAACTGAATGAAGAGTCTTTCCTTAAAAAAAAACTTGAAACGGATTTTTTTCTTGTTTCCTCCTTTAGAAAGACAAATCCTCAACGATAGACAGTTGTGTCCACCCCGTTGCTGTTCAACAATGAGAAGGACCTGCCTATCTTTGAATGTGGTAAAAAGGAAAGATACACGGCCAAAGAAGCAGTAAAAATTCTCCTTAGTGAACATCAACAACAAATGAAATGTTGAAAACGAGAAAAAAACCTGTCCTTTGTTGTCAATTTCACAAATTTTAAATGCTGGCAAGATGTTAAAAGTGTTCTGAATGGTGTCTATTCTGACTTGTTGAGCATTTGTACGTGGATGGTAGAAGTTGACCAAGAAGATAACGTGGAAGTTCTGGAGAAGAAGATCCAATTGGAAGGCGAGAGAGCATTCCACATTTACATGATTTCGATGCAGAATAAGGCAGGCTTGTGTTGTTCCATATTTTTCTTAAAGGGTCGAGATGGAGAAATTCTAAATTCCACGATCCTGCTTCAGTACACAATATCAAAGAGAGGCTGTACTGAAGTGGCTTTTGACGTACCATCTCACGGAAATAGAAAGCTCCTAAAAAGGAAGCCTTTCTACCCCACCAAGAAGAGTACCCTGCAAGCTTTGAAAGATGAAACGAGCTCTAATTCAGCTGCCATAGACTTTCGTGATGTGTCAGTAACTGCAGGTGGGGCCTTGGGTGGCAGAGAGCTAGGAGAGTTACCCTGGCTCAAACAACTACTCTACGATCTTAAGAGCAAATTGAAGAAAACGGATGACATTGAAGAACTGTTGCAATATGCAAAACACTCCAAAGAAAGAATTGTGCTCGAACATCACAATGTCCCAGAGGCCTTATGGGTATTAGCGAAGCCTCATATGACAATGGACTTTTCAAGGTTCTGCACCTCCGACAAATTGAGTCATTCGCTGAGTGTAGACCCAATGTTCAATTTCGGGAAATTTGAGGTTACCCCATTCACGTACAAACACCTGTTCCTGACATGCAAATGAACTGGTGCTGCCCGTCCTTTCTAGGACCAACATCGATGCACTACAGCAAGTAAAAGAGTGTCTATAGAAGTTAACCCATGCTGTCCCCAATTCCACTCCGAAACTTGTTAGTAAAGGAAACGGGTTTATTCCTGACGGCGAAGAGGCCTTTTACAGTGCTCTAAGTGAGGTGATGCGCCATTTCCAACAAAACTGCTGTGACAAGCTTCACAACCTCGAAATTCGTAAGGCAAATGAACAGAAATTTTTTATAGAAACTGTTTTTGGAACAGCAACATCTCAGTGCATCTTAGATGCAGATGACAAAGTCGACTTAAAAGCAGGGATGTTGGCAGAGAAGGAACCCTTAGACACAGAAGAGAAAAAGCTGACCGGAAAAGAAAAGCCTGAATTCTGGAGCTACCTGCACAGCTTTACGAAAATGATGACTAAATGCATGATTGCAACTGCAAGGAAGAAAGTGGGAATGTCCAATGACAAATCAGGGAAATCTCTAAAGAGCTGCACTAACCAGTCAGAGAGCATCAACAACAAGTTGACCTGACAGAAAGAAGCTGAAGCAAAGAATGATAAGAGCAAAGTGAACATTACGAAATTATAGTTTACAAAGAACGTATGGGAGAAAGTTGAGGCATGAGCAAGAGGAGCTAAAGTTGGCTATTTGTGGGCTGAGTAACGAGCATAAGCTGGTAGACATTGCTGCTCATCTGGAAGAAACCCCGGACAAATGGTTTGAAATAGGTAACGGTGAACGAAAAACATACGTACAATAGTTCAACCAAATGTCTGTTGATGATGCAAGGGTAAGACCATAAGGAATACCTGGGTACCTAACGTCAGAGAAGTGGAGTACAAAGAGTTTTCTCTAGACATAAGAACGATTTTAAAGTCCCTGAAGAGCTGGACAGACAGTGTAGTAGCCACTTTTGTGAAGGAAGCAGAGGGGTTGCTGAACGTCAAAGACGACATTCAGAAAATGCCATCACTGACATCTACTTCTAGAGAAATCTACTTAGTTGCTGCAAAGAATTGCCAGAAAGGAATCTACCAATGTACAGTCTACAGTGATTATGTCAGCTGTTCCTGTCTGTGCTACAAGTACAACAACCTCTGTAAGCACAGCATCTGTGTTGCAGAGATGTAGGAATTTTGAAAGAACACTTAGACTACCTGAAGAAATCACCAAGACGCAAAGCTCCTTCAAAAAGTGATCTTCTTGAACCTGCAAAAGCAGCACAGGAAAAGAAAAATGGGAGTCACAAGAACCCGTGGCGACCAAACTGGCAGGCTTCACAGGAAAACTCTCAGACATCCAGTGGGTCTCCTTTCAACAAAATTCACCAAAATAACAAGCCTCTGTTGCTGTACTTTCTTGATGATGTGCCTAACTCAAAGGAATGCAGGCAATGCTCCACTGAGTTTCCTCAAAGGGAAAAGATAACAACTTTTGATATTTTTCTGTCGTACGAAGAGAAGTGGACGTATCCAGCATCTGATGATCTACGTCACAAACTGCCATCGGCAAAATCTGCTAAAAAATTCTACTGAGTCAAGCATTCCTGCATTAAAAATCGTTTCCCTTACTTTGATTCATCCTTATTGCAGATTTCAACTGAGGTTCAATCTCTCATACAAATGTCCCACCTTGATCTTCTCAAAGAGGAACTTGACTTTGAGCCATAAGTTTGTGCTAGAGAGATTTACTTTTACGGTAAAGGTAAACCTCAGATTCTCGTTTCGATTTTGCAAAAGAACTAATCTTGTTTATGTATTCAAATAATTTTCACATTTATGGACAACAGTCTGCAAACAAACTTCCTCAGCTTGGATGACACCTTTGAGTAGAAAGTATAAACACCAGCTGCAAATGGGGGAACTTTGTTATTCATGCTGTTTTCCATTTAACTGTAAACATGATTCTAAAACTCTTGAATTGAGTTATATTCCAACATATGTTTTCTACCCAGGCTACGATTCAACTTTGTCTTTTCGTTTTGTCGTTAAGTGATTTCTATATACAAACTAGAACTTTTGAATGAAAGGAACAAATCTATCAAGACATTGTAATGTATAGCATGAGGAACGCCTTGGAAACATTATAACCCGAAAAACAAAAACAGAACGTTCACTGATAATTTAAGCTTTTTTGGGAATGTTGACGAAGATGCCTGTTATAAGTTCAAATTATTTTCAAGGGCCGTCGAGAAAGAGTAAACACAACAATTGACCAAATTTTATTAAATTGAACATTTAAATTAAGTAGCAGTGTGGCTAAGACGGAAAGCACAAACGGCCCCAGGAATGTAAAGCATCCATTGTCTTACTCCTATTAATTGGCTTAAGTAATTAAAATACGATGTTCTGATTGGTCGAAATCCATTTTTGACTGATTATTGCCCGAAATCGGTTGATTGCATCCCGAAATGTAACGAATATAGAATCAATAGGTCATGATCTACTGTTATGGAAATTACGAAGGATATCGTACGCAAGGGTAAGCTGTGATGAAGCTTTTGTCTAGCGTGTCAAATTTCGCAGCCCCACCACCATCTTGTTTTGACAAGCTTCTGGTATTTTTCTCATTCTAAATCAAAGAAAACTTCCTGAGATCTTTGCAAATTTGTATATAGCCTTGTATATTTTATCAATTAGTGTAAATATTTATGATGGCGGCCATCAGAGTCCCTGTAACTAATGTTTAAACCGAAGTGTCATTGTCCACGCCACGTCAAAAGGAAGCATGGCAATGTTCATTTCCCAGGGGAGCAGTTACGGCAGTGTAGTCGTGAGGAAAAGCGATGGATTGAAAAAGAGTTTAGCGTGGATGAGAGAAACAAGAATAGAAAGTGGAAGATCTGTGAGCCCTGTAGATCTAGGCTGGAAATAGAAGTCAAGTATAAAAAACTTGAGGTAGGTCGATCAACTTAATGTGAGTCGATTTAGGTGTGAAAAACCTTTTGGAGTTTAGCATGGCCTGCAACTTTAGTTAGAAAATTGTCTTCTTTAGATATGAAGGGTCTGTTAAAAGGACCGGATGTGTTTACATCTGTCAAAAATGGCATGTTTGGTCATGAAGATAGATCCTGAGTTATAGCAGTGCTTTGACTGAAATGCCCGTATGCATGAAGTATTGAATGCATGTGAGATTATTTCTCTGTCGAGGGTGTTTCTCACTAGCACAGCACAAGCGTAACATAAACATAAGCATGCAAGTGAGACCACCAGCGCCATAAGCATAAACAGCAGAACAAACTCACGCATTTTCTTCATGCCG
Source organism: Pavona decussata (assembly GCF_977016875.1). NCBI lineage: Eukaryota > Metazoa > Cnidaria > Anthozoa > Scleractinia > Agariciidae > Pavona > Pavona decussata. The sequence continues at coordinate 2,466,714 of NW_028145512.1, read as the reverse complement.
TTTTCACTTGAAACTAGAGCGACATAAGTATAAGTGGACACACAAAAAAAGTGTGTTTGTTCTTCTTATGCTTATGCCAGGTTCGTTCTTCTGATACGCTTATGTCACTTGAGTTCTCACTTGCTTATGCTTATGTTATTCTTACGCACTAGTGAGAAGACTGAGAACCAGCCTTTTGGGCAAGCAGTATGTTGATCCATGATTATTTAGTATTATTGAAGATGACCCTACAGAAACTAAGCTCCAGCCTAAACAAGTGGGGTTTTTATTTACATGTGTGTATTATGACCGTACATTATAAAGTAAAGTCGCACTCCGGCCACTGGCGTAAATGGCCGGAGCTTAGCTCTGGTTTCCATAGCAGGAATGAACTAGGAGCATCACTACTCCTCCCTGGATGGGATGTTAGTCCATCGCAGGGTCCCCCCCCCCCCCCCAGCATTTTGTTAGGTTTTTACCTTACATTCGCTGGTACCCATTTATACACCTGGGTGGAGATAAACAATGTGGAGTAAAGTGTCTTGTCAAATGAAACAACTCAACGGTAGAGAGTGCCTGTACACTGTACTCAACTGAAGACTGTCGGGTTTGTCTTTCACAATCTTACACTCGGTTGTGCTATCTTATATAATACTTTGCATATAATTATACAGGCGGGCGCCTTGGAGCAGTGTGAAAATGTCAGTGGTGGTGCTACTGAAGCAGCATGCTTCAGCTTGTACATTAATCCTAGGCTCTACAAACATTTCCTACATTTTCTAATATCCCAATAAAGCTCAGTATCATTTCTTTGTTTACTTAAAAGTAGATGGTCTACTAGAAAGCCTTAGCTACTTTGACCACCACACATTTTATAATCTGTACTGTAATTATTTTATCTTGTAATCATCTGTTGTAACTATACTTGTCTTTCTATGTTAATTTTATGTAAATAGTGTTAAATAAATTAACCTTGAACCAGCAGAGCCGGAGGTGGGGTACCATGATAATGATGTCTCTACTGAGGATCATGTCTATGCAGCAAAGGACTGTGTAGTAAGTCAACCTGCAAGGGTGGATAAAGGAACACAAAAGCCTGTGGTGCCCACAGTCCCCTACAAGGATCAGTGTGAACGTAAAAGAAGTAAATGAGAGCAGAAGCTATTGACACTTTCAAAGATACAACAATGAAATATGTCTGCTTTGTAAATGATGATGTGCCAGAGTTTGTCCAAGATACAGTCAACAGCAAGAAATGGGATTCAGCATTTGGATTTTCTGGAAAGTTTGGAGATGCTGCGCTAACCCCACTCTGAAAGCATAAACCAAAGAATACAAGGATTCTGGGTCAAAGGAAAAGGCCAGAGAAACAAGAAGAGGGTTGTCAAACTTTAAAAAGGAACGATTTGTATTGGCAATACACTAAATGACTCCATAATATCGATGACAGGTGAGAAAACTGGAGATCAGTTTAAGAACCGAACTGAAGCTGCCAAATCCATTAGCAGACTCACAACAGGGGAAGATGAAAGAAGATGGCTGTTGTCTATTCTTGTTTCAGATTATCCGTATCGCCTTTTGCAGGAAATGTTTGGTTGTTCATCTAAGACAGTGACTGCTGCAAAAGTGCATCAAATCTTATTTGGCTGTGGGGGGACCCCTCCCTCTAAGTTCAAGTTCACCAGGCAGTGCGTCAGCCCTGAAGTGTTGAAAGAACTTTCAGAGTTTTTTGAAAGAGACAGTGTGTTGAGAGCATCATCTTGCCGGAGCATGATTGTGGACAATGTGGAAACACCACACAGATATTGGAAAGACAATGTCAAAGACCTCATGAACCAGCATCTTTTGGAATTTCCCAATGGGGTGAAACGCACATACATCTATACACACCTTCCTGCGAACTTCCGATACAACACCATGCTGGCAGGGCTGTGCAATCTCTGTGATGAGTTTGAGCACTCAAACTATGACAAATTCTATGCCCTTCTCACAGATGTTGAAAAGGCTACATCTGTGCCATTGACAGATGTGAAGTCCAAACTGGAGCACCATCGACGTTACATGAAGACGCAATTTAGTAAGCAAGCAGAGAGGCACTCCAATTGCTTAGAACTTTGCATGGATCATGCAGTTGGTTCATGTGCACAGTCTCATGACAGTTCCTGTCCAGATGCCACTGCCATTTAAAATGTGTCTTCAAGACCGTCAGTGATGTGTTGTCTTCATCAGTGGCCAGTACAGACCAATTCACAAAAGATCTGGATGACATCATGAAAGTGCATGGACAATATGTGGCACATTTGTTGCATACCAAGCACCAGGGGGGATATCACAAGTTTGTCTTGAACAATCTACAGCCTGGAGAGGCAGTGGTCATAGTGGATTACAAGATGAAATTGGAGCTGGGTGTCCGTACACGGGAGATCCAACGCAATTTGTATGGGAAGCAGGGCACTTCATTACATGGATTCCTTGTCATTGCGCAAGTTGAAGAAGACAAGAAGATTACAGAGATCATTGACCTGTGGAGCGAAGATACTAAACTGGACGCCTGGTTTAGTCAGCGTGCAATGGATGTTGCCTTTCGGTGGATAGAGGGAGAACTACCTAATTTCCGGGTGTATTTGTTCTCTAGTAAGTATACTCTACATTTAAGCAATAGAAAATGGTATTCTGTGCATAACCTTATGTAAACATGAGAAGGAGTTTGGGAGAATTACAAAGTATAAAACTGAGCTGTGGCCGATGGTTTACATAAGTATTTTTGAATTCTCTTAAAATCCTCATGTGTTTGAATCAGCCTCAGGTGTTGGCATCAGCCGTTTCCTATTTTTACAGCACACCCACGTGTGCACAAGCTGTCATAAAACAGCTAAGCAACCAATGAGAGTGGACATATAATGGAACTCTTATAATGTGTATTATTTCAGCAGTCCTAAGGTAGTGCAAGTACTTTAGCGGGTAATTGATAAGTGAATGTAAAAGATGATAACAAAATATCTCGTCAGAAAGAAATGCAATGGTTTTGTCTTTTAAGTGTACGTAGGGTAAGTCTCATCTAAATTTTTTTGTGCAATAGCAGAGCTGGCTACCAAACCTAGTCTATAATATTGAAACTGTATGTATGGCTCCAGCAGGTTGTATATGATTCCCTCTGATAAGACTATAGTGTTGATGTTATCATGTTGTTTTTAAACAAATGTGACAAGTGCTGTTTATTCTCTTTCTCTAGACAATGGCCCTCACTACCACAACACTGCCTTCATTCTTTACCTCGCTGAAGTCAATGAAGTGTTCAATTTGAGGCTTGTTGAAAACAACAACTTTGAGGCTGGCGAAGGTGAGTCGAAGCTGGATACGCGTTTTGCACACGTCCCTTACCAAAATTAAGTATACTTTAAGTATATCATATTTATATTCAAAGTATACTTCAAAAACAGTACACAAGTATACTTAAAGCATACTTTAAGTATACTTTGAATAGCTACTTAAAGTATACTTGTAGTATACTTGTTCTCACCTGAAATTGGAACAACCAAAAGTATACTTTAAGTATACTCATAATCTACTCTGCAGTAGACTTAAAGTATATTTGACATTAAAATCCCACAGCGCTAGCAACATGATAAGTATACTAAAACTATACTTACACTGTAGTTGGCAATCACCAACATGGCCATATAGCCATGGCCATGTAATAATTACACATACAGACTGAATTATATATAAACCACTACAAATTGAACAGATTTAGTTTAAGTTGATATTAATTCTTTAATGCACAATCATAACCAGGATTAGAATCACAGCAATTTACCTTTAACCTATCACATTATGAAAGCACACTTCACTGCCTTAGAACTATCTTATTTAAATTTTTTATAGTAACAAATATAATTCTCTTAACAGTAATACTTTAATGCTGAAACATTTTGTCTTTAAGAATTATTTCCATAAAGTTTTTAAATTTGCAATTTATAACGAAAGAAAATAAAATACTTATAATACAGTCAGTCCTGTATTAAGCGGCCAACCTTTGGGACTTTGAAAACTGGCCACTTATCAATAGACTGGTTGGCCGTTTAATAGAGGAAAAAATAAACCCTGACAAATATTTTGGGACTACTTAAAGTGGCTGCTTAATGGAGGGACTGGCTCAGCTTAATAGGTGGCCGCTTAAAATAGGTCCGACTGTATTTTTATATAATTGTCTGGTTTAATGTAATTCTTATGCTTAAATATTCAACTGCCAACAAGAAAAAAATGAAAAAATTATTAATGACATCAATATCGTCTAACAAGGTTCATTAAATTCTGAACATCAAGGCATGACCAAAATTTACAAAGAAGTTTTTGTTTACTCATCTGAAAATACTGTTTCCCAAGCAGGTGTACCCTCAAGAAAAAGTGTCAACAACTGGCCTTTTGATGAATTTTCATTGTCCACATGGCTACATGTATGCATGTAAATGTGCAAATTCTGAGTTTGTATGAGACTTCAAGGTTTTAAGCTGGCTGATTATGGAGGTGTCACTTTATCAGTCCTTGCAGGCTGCCATCCGCTTGCCCTTGTTGTTATGGAACTAATCTTATTCCGAAGGGACTGCTTTACTGCAGCCAGCTTGCCGCCTTCTTTCACTGCAAAATCTGAAGGAAAGAGAAACAAGTTAGAGTCGACCATCAGGTTATGCAAAATTTACCAACACTAGTGAAGCAGGTAGCTTCAGAACAACATGTCAGCTAAGGGTGTGTTTTACTCATGCTATGATGATTTGATTCCTGTCTGTATTACAGGACTGAAATGGTTGTGTCCCATGACAGAAATTAAAAACAGAAAAAACAAAAACATGTTGAATGGTCCCCTGGCTAGTTTACTTATCACTTTTGCTCTTAGTGGCTTAAATCAAAACCAAGGTATTCACTTTGGCTAATTAAGTCAAACATACAATCCAGTGAGCCAACGTGTAGATAACATGAAGTGCAAGAAAACAATTTTAAACAAACCACAAATGGGTCTTGTTTTACTTGATTGGTTGAGAAAGTGGCGCATTGCTATACATAGTAATGTAAAACAACAGCAAACATAAATTACTCTAAACACTCCTGTAAAAACTCTGAGATGATAATAACGTTTTTTTTTTACTTTGCAGCTCGTTTTCTATTTGAAGGGGTGCACGAAATAAGGCCCTAAGTGACTTTTAATGTAAGGTCAAATTCTCCTTTTGTTTCACAAGTGAATACAAGGCAATTTGGAAGGAGAATCTAGCAATTTATCAGAAGTCACTTAGGGCTTTTTTCCAAGCACCCCTTCATTTATCTGTTTATATACAATGCTGATTCAAAAAATAATAATAGTAGCTCTTGCCAATTGAGCTCTAGGAATTACAAATTATAATGATATTTTAGATACCTGCCCTATCCAAGCCTTACCTAATATAGAGGAAATGATATCTGAATCTATAGATTCTTTTGCATTGGCACCAGTCAAGTTTTTCCCAACCAGTTCTGAGTTCTTGTAAAAACAATTCAGGAGAAAACAGGCCGCTGATGTTGGGCTGGTTTTGCTTTTTGCTGCATTCAAATGGTCTTCATATAAGAATACCCCTCGTCCTTTTGACAGCTCAACCATCTAATAAAAGAAAAAAAAAAAACAGAAGTTTACCTATTAGATTTTTGTATTTGTTGACTAGGATCCTACCATAAACTAAGCACCTTCCCTCTGGTGAATGCACCTCCTTCAATACCTTTGTTAACATAAGAACTGTAATAACCAGGCACCCACCTCATCATGAAAACAAGTTAGAAAGAGCTAGTGCTCTAACTTTTTTTAAAAAAAAAGAAGAAAAACTTGTAATGAAATGAGTCCACATTGGCCAAGCCACACATCCACAACTTAATTACAAACATATTGACAAATTAACTAAGGTGGCCGCCCCTATAAGCCTGGTGGTATCTTGGAGGTCTCCTCGCCCTACCATACTGTTGAATCTGTATAAATATTACACGTATATCTGAAGTGGCTAATAAATAAATGATGATGATGATGATGATGATGATTAACTGCCTCCTCCTCCCTGTATCTTGAGGGCCACGCAAGTTTTTGGGCCTTTCCCCCCCCAACAGTACTCTTGGGAGGCACCTGGAGAATATCTGTGCAGCGTGACACAAGATCTTCATCATCAAAGTTGTCAGGGAGATCATTATATTCAGTATTTGGATCTTCATTTCCAGAATCTGATGATAAGACATCCTGGCTACTGCAGGTATTGCGTGCAAACAAATTCATTTGCATCAACACTCGGTTGTCTCTTTCTTTAAGGACTGCCCGCTCCCCCTCTCGTTCAGCTTTTTCCTTTTCCTTCTCTGCTTTTCGCTTTTCCTGTTCTAGTTTCTTTTTCTCATTCTCAGCTTTCTTTTTCTCTTTTTCAGCTTTTTTCTCAGCATGTGCCTTTTCCGCTTCATTCTGAGCCTTACTGATTCCTGATGTCTCTGCTTTCTTCTTTGCTTCAGTATCAGTAGTTTTCCTGGGACCTTTCTTTTTCTGTGCACTCTGCAATGACTTCCCTTGAGCTGTTAACTTCTCCAGTGCATTTTTCCTTTTCATCACATCTTCTTTGTCATCTGAATTTCAATAAAAAGCAACCATTTCTCATTTACTGTTAAAGTTTATTGATTATCCATCATAACTCCCAACAGGCAGCTAATGGGCATTTTTTGGGCAATTATGAAACATCTCCCATCATCCTGTTATAGATTCACTACATGTATACCACAAATGGTAATATTTTTTTTTTGTTTTGATAAATATGTGATGGTTGTGCAAATAAGCCCTTAAGATTATGCCAGCAGCTAGATTAAGAAGAATAAATGCCAATGAGTGTTGTAAAGGAACTGCCAAATAGGTTACTCTTTAGGTTGTATTAAAGAGTTTTCACATAAGAATCTCTATTGCATTATAACCCAAGTGTAATCTGATATTTTTGGTTTATAAATAGCGGATATAGCATCACCCTGCAGATCGAGATACAAAATTTCTCTTTGAGTGTTGGAAGATAATATTATTTCAAGATTGAGTGCAGCAGATGAGCTAAATAATCATGTTTCAACACAAGAATAGAAATTTTGTAAATATAAGTGGTCATGTAATATTCTATTTATCATATAAAAACTATTAAACTTCCAAAGCTTTCCTCTTTCACTGCAAAAAGTGCAGTTTATTCCACATGTGAAAATAACATGTTAATTGGTTATTTTTACATGTGAAGATAGCATGTTTTCACACGAAAGCCCACCTGGTATTTCACTGGTGTTTAGATAAGAAAGTAATTTTATAAAAATTATACAGACTCACCACTTTCAAACATAACTGTACACAAGTAGTACCCATCACCGTATTGTGCCTCCTTTCGGCCATCATCCCTTTTCCTGATGTTTGTTGGAGTACAAATGGCTAGGATGCCATCATCAACGAATTGCACTAGGGAGTAGACTGTAAAAAAAATAAAATTTATTGACTAAGTCAATTCATATAAGCAAGTAAACATGCTACATGTATGTATATCAATCCTACGGTAATTTTCTCAAAAGATTGCTAAATGCATGTGGTCATTACCAGTCCTGGGGTTATGGGTAAATAACCCTTGTGTTTCTTACCTTGAAGAATCAATTTATATCTCTGCTTGATATAAAATGACAAAAATTCACGTACCATATTATTTAAGCGAAGTAGCTGCATGCACACAATTTACTCCTTCAATGTGTATCAATTGTGCTATAAGGTCAGCTTCTATCCGAGATTTGACAAAATAAATACATGTACAGATAGGCACCCATACAGGTGGGTATTTAGCCTGCGATTTTCCGGCGGGATCGAAGCGCTGGCAACCAGGCGCGAAACTCCGTGAGTACTTCGGGAGGCTACTTCACATTAGGTACATGCTTTCTGAATTTTCTATGCAAAAAAAGATCCAGATAAAAAGCCCATAAAACTGGAAAGACAATATGGATCTTACCAAGTTGCTCTAAATAGAAGTAGATGATAAGACTTTGTTGGGAACGAGTTAAATATATCCTATCACAGTAGCTTTTTCACAACTTGTAGCACAACCGACATAACGTGCTGGCTCATTTTGCACAACCGTTGTTTTAATGCGCAAAAATATCCCAGGAATACTATACAATGCATATCCTTATTCAAATAAGAATATTCAAACCGATCGCACTTGAAAATAGACTTTTGCATGTCTTAAAAACGAGCTGCTATTGAAAGTATGAAACGATGAAAAGGTGCCGGCGGCCCCGGCCGGCGGAACCCGCCAAAATTTGTCGAGAGAACCTTTAAGAGCTCGAGCAAGAACTATCAAGAGGACAATGTCGAGCAAAAAGAAAGCACGATAAAGGTCACTTCAACAGGGTCACTGTTAATCATCATCTTGTCACAATTTTACGTGTTGCTAGTTGTCTCGCTTCATTAACAGCTCACAAAAGCCGATCCTATTGTTTACTGAAATGAACAACCTGAAACAAACAACTTACGTGCTTATTGTTTTATTTAGTCCAATACAAAGAGGTGTACTACAAACCTTGATCCTCAAGTCGTGTTGGAGTTTTGTTCTTCCTTCGTGGAGTTGATTTTGGGTGACTCATGGTTAAAAAATGGTCAATATCAGCTGAAAATCCTACTCGGGATGCGAGGATCAATGCGGTGCTGGTGGCAAACAAAGCGAGCGAATTTGTGAAATTCGCGCCTTTTTCTGGCCCGTGACACGGTGACACAAACCGGTGACACTTGATTGACTGCACGACGACAGTGTACTGCGCGACTGCGCATCTCTGGGACACGTGTTCTTGGTGCTGACCAAAAGAAAAGCGGGCTCTAGGGACAAGTATGGCCGAACGGTCCGAAGGAGAAGGTTCATGTAGGAAGCGTAGAGGTCCCTATTTGCAGTTTCTCTCTGATGGTTCACATCAAAATGTACCAAGAACTACAAAGTATAGATGGGAAAAGAAAATACGAAGGACTGTCGATGCTGTCAGTTGTGAGAGTGATGTCCGTGAGGAGCGAGAATATGATTCAATCAAACAGTGTGCACAAGAACCTACGAATATTGACTGTTCAGTTGAGGATGTCAAAGAAAGTACCGGTGCTCATCTTTTAGAATCTGCCATTGCCAGCTCTTCATCAGATGAATTTTATTTGCAAGAAAGTGACGCTTTTGTTTTTACCGACAATTACTGCACGAATAGTTGTGCTTGGTTTTTGAATGAAAGTGAATCGACCGCCTTCGAAGAACCAGCTCTGTTTGCAAATGAAAAGTCGAAGGAGGACCAAACCACTACATTTGCTGACGATTTTTTTGAGGAAATTGAAATACCCGAGGAAGAAATTGAAATTAATAGAGACAAAAGTGAAGATCCGCTTTTCAGTTATACAGAAAAGCCACTTTATCCTGGTTCTCGTTTGACACTTGGCATCAGTATGTTGTTGATTGTAACCTTTGCGATTAGACATGGCCTCTCCGGGGTTGCACTTTCTGATTTGCTTACTCTGATTGAGTTGCACTGCCTGTTACCTAATTGCTGTGCAAATACGACAAAGTTACTTCGTGACTTTTTCAATCAACTGAAAAGCCCGATCCAACTCCACTATTACTGTTCTTTCTGCCAGGAGTACATTGGAACAGAGAAGCCTACCACTTGTGCAAATACAGCCTGTTTGCTCGATTTTACAAAGAAGGGGTCGCATCTCCACTATTTCATTGTCATACCCTTCTTAAACCAACTGCAAGCAATAATTCGAGGTAGGTTGTAAACTGATTCTTGATCTTATATTTTTTTCTTTTGTTTAACCTCAAACTAAAGGACAAGCCTAAAAGAGTAGTATGGGTGGAGGTAGGGTGCTGCTTTACAGGCTGAACACTAGTAAATTGTAAGAAGATAGCAAACGTTTTCTTTTCCTGTTCAAAAACGATCTGAAAACCCGCTCGTCCAACTTTGGCTTATGGCCAGTGTGCTTTGTTATAAATGAGCTGCCTCCAGAAAAGAGGTACATTATGGTTAAATTCTTCATAACAATTATTTATTGTAATCAGCATTGTTATCTTAATATTGTGGGTTACAAAGCTAGGTTCTTTTGTTCTTGTAATGTAATAATTTTTTACTGGATGGAAATAACTGCTTTGGAAAAGGGCAGAGGGTGTGGTGTCAGGTTGGGTTTCTGTACTTCTTTACAATGTTGGTATCACAACAAAAGCATATTCAGTTGTTCACAATGCAAAATAATATTTTTTTTGTTCTTTATGAACTACATATTTCCCTGCACATGAACACTCGTAAATTGGCCATTATCTGCATGTACATTACAGGACTTGCATAGCTATAACAGTTTTTGATTAAAGATTTTTCTGTAATAATGGGTGCTAATAAGAAAAGTAACTCTGTGATTCACAGATCTTTCTTACACTTCATTTGTATCTTAAAGATTAAATTTCGACTGTATTATGTTACCAAAATTCATTTGTTTACTGACAGTAACTAGTAAGGGCAAAACTTTAATTTTTTTATCTTGTAACCCAAAGGTTCAACAAGAAATACCGTCTGTTTGCTGGTCTGTGGTTTGGACGCAAGAAGCCAGACTTCCGCACATTTCTGCAACCATTTGCAAGTTCTCTGCAAACGCTCTTTGCAAAAGGTACTGTTCTAAAACTTGATGACTTTCTTTTGCCATCTTGATTTAGCCCTGTACTGTCCAAGTTAAATTATTTATTCCCCTTCAATGGCAGTTCATTTGTGATTACATTATCAAAATAATAATTTGAAAGGAGTCATGCCTTTCTTACAATGCTACTGTTTCTACATGAAATTACTATATAATGTGACAATCTATGGCTGTGGTTACATTTACGCCGCTAACTTTAGTTAAGACAGAGAACTTTTAGTTAGCTATTTCAGAAGCGTGACCTCCTTTGTTTATCCCAACTATATTGAAGATATTTACACCTCAATGGTGAAAACTTACTATTCATGTAGTTGTACCCGAGCAGGATGCATGAGTCCAACCTTAAATTGCAAACAAAGTCATTTAAATAGTAATCGGAACTAACTGTAGGTAGCTGTCTTGGTGTAACTACGACTAACTAGAAACTAACAGTGGAGGACATGTAGATGTGACCACTGCCTATATGCTGTGTGTGTGTGGAGTCATTTCTTTTGCAGATATAATGAAGGGTAGTAATACAGGAAATAGAGATTAGTGAAGGTTTCTCTTTAAATTTTCTTCCAGGTGAAGAGGTAACTTTTGCTAATGGAACAACAAGAGTTGTACGTTGTATTCTTTTGTGTGGAAGTTTTGATGCTCCTGCCAAGTGTATGTTTCAGAACATGATGCAATTTAATGGAGCCTATGGATGCCCATATTGTCTTCATCCTGGTGAAAGACTTAAAACTGGTGAAAGGGGACACCTTTTGGCATACCCATTTCATCTTAAAGGTCAGCCAAATGAGGACGACGGGCAAGGAGCACATTTAACAGCAATGGGGATTGAGAGGCGAACGCATGATCAAACTTTACAATTTGCCAAAGAAGCTGTAAACCTTAATTCAGCTGTTAAAGGGGTTAAAGGAATGACATGGAGTATGTTTCTTCCAGGGTTTGATATTATCACTGGTGTCACTATTGACTATATGCATTGTGTTTTGCTTGGCATTACCAAGATGCTGTTGACACTATGGACAGATAACTCATATGCTGCTCAGCCATGGTATCTGGGACCTGCTAAGATTAAGAAGCTGGATGAAAGGTATTTAGCCATCCAGCCCCCAAATGCAATAACCCGTACACCAAGGAGTCTGGTAAAGAATCTGGCACATTTTAAGGCATCAGAACTACGTGCTTTTCTTTTGTATTATTGCCTCCCTTGTCTTTGGGGACTGCTAGAGGAAGACTACTTCCAGCACCTCCTGCTTCTGGTGAATGGAATCTATTTACTTCTACAAGATTCCATTTCACCAAGTGATATTGAAAGTAGTTCATCAATGCTTTTACACTTCTGTACAAGGATGGAGGCACTGTATGGAAAGAGATACGAGACATATAATGTCCATATGCTTTTGCATCTCCCAGACTGTGTGAGAAATCTTGGTCCGCTGTGGGGGACATCATGTTTCTGGTTTGAGGGATATAATGGGGATTTGAGTAAACTTTTTCATGGGACACAGAATGTTGACATACAAATCACACATGCGGTCTGTATTCACCAGAAGATACCAGAACTCATCCCTCTGCTTCCTGAAGGATCAGCTGCGAAGAGCTTTTACAAGCATCTTGTGGAAGGGCGTCCGCTGCCCAGTTGTAGAGAAGAAATTACTCATAAAGTATATGCGATTGGAAGTCTCACAAAGTTGGATTTAAATGGACAAACTAATGCACTTGTACAGGATCTTCTTGGACCAATAAGAACTGCACAGAAATTTAAGCGGTTATGGAAACATGGAATAATGTATCAATGCATTGAGTACCAGTCAACTACAAAGAGAAATAGTTACACTGTTGAATTTTTCAGGAATGGTCATGTAGAATTTAGAGAGGTGCAGTACTTTCTGAAGTGTTCTCAACCTTGTGAACATTCTTCTTGCCCTGAGACTAGCTGTAATTGCAATACTTTTCAATATATTGCAATCTTACAGCTTTTGGAATGTAATCACAACATTCACCTTTCAAAGGACAAATTCACAAATGCCATGGTACACCACATTGTTCCTGTTTCAAAAAGGATAGGGGCACATGTAGCAGTATCTGTTATGGACATTGTATCAATGTGTGTCTCCATCAGGATTAAGGATTGTACAAATGTCAGATTTGTTTGTAAGCTCCCAAATAGAATTGAAAAGGACTAAGCAGCAGCTACATGTGACTATCTGAAGCATTCTTACATCGTTTTGAATTGGAATGCCCCTGAACATTCCTGGACAAAAAACATGTAATGAATGGGTGGAGGCATAAATATTGTTCAAGTATAATTGCTGTATTTGGAGTAATGTAACGGTATGATACAATTTTCTGGACGTTGTAAGTAAATCAAACGTTCCTTCTAACACCAGCAGATAAATGTACTGGTTATTTTAAGAAAAGTAAATTGGCTCTTCAGTTCAATAGACCCTTTGTGATATCCAGCCATATGGTACAAAAGAGCAACTTGCTGGGATGCAAGCTATTATGCTCTGGGCATGAAGTTGCTTTGTTTTGGTTTTCCCTGTGTGCAGCTTGTGTCCCAGGAAGGTGCTCTTTTCTACCATATGACTGGATTGTGGAAAGAGCCTATTCCAGGCACTAAACTCATAAGATTTTAAACTGATTAATGAAAAGTTGAGGGTAAATGGAGAAGAGATAAAATGTAAATTTTAAGTGCTGGTATTTTACCCCTTACTATGCAATCTACTATCAAAAGTCATATTTGGAAACTATTATGATTGTTCTAAAAACTGTCTTTCTATATGGGGTTGTTCAATTTTATTCTAGGTTCAAATTTAATTTTTGCTTTATTTTTGGGTACAGTAATGTCTTATGATGGGTTTGAAACAAAGAAAATAACATTTTAACTAATGGTAAAATTGGATCACATTAACATATCCATACATTGAACTGCTCTTATGACCTTAAATGCAATTACTTAAACACATCTTTCCCTGATGGCTACTTTTCTTGTTCACTTTCTTAACTGCGTGAGTTGCAAAATAACAGTGTCAGTGCTACTGTCTTTGTAGAGAGTACATTTCCATTATACTTATTTCCTACTTTGTCAGGCATCGGCATAATTACTATTTGTGCAGTACATTTAAAGTATACTTAAAACCTACTTCACCTTGATAAATATTGTTTTCCCCTATGCAGTATACTTAGAGTAATACTTTCCAAAATGTACTGCAATTATACTTCATAGCATGCAGTATTGTTCAAGTATACTTAAACTATACTTCATACTGATGCAGTATGCTTTTAGTCTACTTAAAGTATACTTTTAGTTTGTATTTTACGGTAAGGGGTAAGCCACAAGATCGTTCACTGGGTCAGAGTCGGCAACAATTTGGAAACTGGAAAGTCAACTCAGGGAGTTATTTTGGGTATGTTGAATGTATGTACACACATATTAAAGTTGTATTCTTTGGTCTGTAAAAAATATTCTCCATTGAAAAATTGTTTAAGCAAGTGATTCTATGCATTTCTTGAGTGTTATATCTCACTGCTATCGAGCAAAGTTTAGGCCCGCTTTTCCTTAGAGACAATTAGCAACATATAGATATGCAGTAACATGTGGATCATTTGTTCCTTTGTTAGGAATGAAAGCATCTAATGATCAGCACATAACTGCGTCTGCTTATGTTGCCACTTTTAGTTATGTTGCAAGTAAAAACAATGTTTATCAATTGTATTTTACAAATTTTTAAGGGGCACTATCATGCTACTTTATCACTGTCAAATGCAGCAAATTTTACTTCATATCAATGGACACCAACAAAGAGTGGTCTGGGTTTGTTAACACAGACTTTTCACAGCACTGATTGTAACTTGAAAGCCTTAGCCATTTTTTGCTTTCCTTTGGAATTCTATAGGAGCATTTTGTGTATGCGTAAAGGAGTCAAGGTCAAATCACAAAAACAACAACCCCACCACCCCTCTGGAATTTCCCAGTTTTTAAAACCCTCCTCCCTGAACCCCTCGGAAGTTCAAAATCCATTTAGACTATGAAAATTGATAACTCACACTATTACGATCACTTTCTTTATTATTGAAGCAACGTCACCTACTCTAGTCAGCTATTTACAACACTTTGCTATCTTAGTTGTTTATCCTTTTGCTAAAACTATATCCGGAAAAAAAAGGAAAAAACACTAAAATGGTTTCAAAAGGTTCTCCTTTCAAAACTTCCAAATTAATTAGTCCGTGATTCACATCTCAGCACTTAATAGTTATCTCTGTTCTCAGTGAATGAAATGAATTCGACAAAGAAAAGAAGTTTGTGTTTTCAACGTTTGATGACAGGTTTTTATTAAATAAACATCGCTGTTTCACGTCCAGTGCGGAATTCAATGTTGAGCAAAATTTGCATACATCAGGAAAGTTCATTACCGGATCAAAATTTCAACTGCGATGTTCATCAATATTCACTGGATGGAATTATCTGTGCAGAATCCTTTACGTTTCTCCCAGAAATCTTTTTTTGTGAAAGATAGCACTGAAGAAATTACACGTTTTGTGTAATCATAGGAACACCCCCCAACCCTTCGCAAATTTCTGTCTTTTAGTCCCCCTCCCCAACGGAATTTCCATTGACCTTCCGTGTTGGGGGGGGGATGTATGGATATTTTCTGGAACTGCACATTAACCTCTTACTTAAAACCAAACATTCTGAGGAAAACAACATATTTTTTTGTCAAGTCATTTCTCAATAGACCATTACAACTTCACGCCGATTTAAGTGTGTCATTGAGAAATAGGTGACTCCGCTGGATTTTGTTGCCTGAAGGCTCTCTTTATTCCTTTGGGCATTCACTTCGGCAGCCGCGAAGAATGATGCAAATTAGTTCGTTTTTTTTCGGTTGAGGAAAGGTGAGAACTTTGCAGGAAGACCCTGAAGCGAATTCAAAAGACAGGAACAATAGCCTAATTAAGCAGCCTTGAGCCGCGAAGTTGCGAGAATATTCCTTTGTTCTTGATATTTCAGGAACTTTGCGGAATCACTGCAGACATTTGATGGTTTTGAGTTCTTTGCAAAAATATTTTAAGCTGTTATTTATATCAATGAACGAAGAGTCTTTGAAGAGCGTAAAAAAGAGATCTCAAACGTGATGTTTTGATCACTGTAAGCCGAGTTTCGATATTTTTCTTCAAGCGGTGCTTCGAACAGTGAAGTTATTATGTTTAATTAAATTTGTGCATGGCATGATCATCTTCCCGACGTATGTACTGTGTGGAAATCAAATACCATCTGTTTCATGAAACTTTTTTCACAAAAAAGATAACATTGATTTGTATTCCCTAAAGAAAGCGTGCAAAGGAGGAACTGTGAAAAGAGTTGTAATTGTAATTCACTGTAAGCAAATCGGCATTTGATGTTGGGCGCATTGTTTATTACGAGTGAAGACGCGGTCGATAATAATTAAGTTTTTGTTTCTAAAATACTTGCTCCTAGCAAAGAGATTCCAAAATATCAAACCGAAAAAGGAATAAAAAAAGAAAACAGGGAAACTCAGCGTGGAAGTCGCATTCTGATTATTCTTAATGACGTATTGACAAACAATATCTTTGGCCGATGTACCACGCGCTCTTTTTGACCTTATTTACATTTTATGTACGGTGATTCTCTAAGTAATTTTTAGCTGAAAAGCGAGAATTATTTATAGAAGGGTGCAAACAAATCAGCAAATCCATGTATCCGTTTAGTGAACCGAATTTGTTTATTGATTGTTCGTTAGTTTGCCTTGAGAGTCAACGTGATCATGGTGATTCATTTCTCTAGCTTCCCCAGGGAAAGATAAAATATCTCACCTACTTCAAAGAGTTTGTGATCTTCGGAAACAAGCCTTATCGTCGGAAATTGTTCTACAAAAGAGAGAGCAATAGCTTGAATATATGAATACTTAACGACCCAAAAATTTGGGGTACACACTTAAATCGGCGTGAAGTTGTAATGAATAGCCATATGGATCTGATCCGATAGGTAGTCTTTTGTTCCCTTGACCAAGGGAGAAACAGGGTGTGTTGGCTGTTAGAGTTCAAATCCCAAATCGTCTACTTTATGGCCTTTTCTAGTTGTCACCCGGCCATTGTAAAAAGGCTATTCCCTACGGGGTTGCTCTACGAGTAAGACGTAATTGTTCCACCGATTAGTCTCTTGATAAGAGGTGTGCTGAATACAAAGGGTACCTTAAGTCACAAGGTTACAATGCTAATTTAGTAGACAAACAATTTGATAAGGCCCTTAACGTTGAGAGATCAGAACTCTTGAAGAAAAATGTCAAGCATGACAAAAGGGTTTTCCGGTTAGTGCTTGACTACAACCCATCCTCCCAGATATTCAAAGGATTATTAAAAAGCATGTTCACTTATCAAATTTGTCACCTGAGCTCTTGGAAATTTTCCCACCCACATTGATTATTCCTGCATATCGCAGAACGGAAAACCTTAAAGACGTTCTAGCACCTTCCAAATTCTGTGTTGATAAGGGGTTCGGTCAGGGACACAGTGAAGCGGGTGGCTGTTTCAAATGTTCATCCAAGTGTGATTTATCTAGGAATTTTCTGATTGAGGACTCCAGTTTTAAGAGCTTTGCCACAGGCCGTTTATACAAGATCAATCAGAGATTGACATGTTCATCTAGATACATTGTATACTAAGCCTCATGTAATAAGTGCAAATTGCAATACGTAGGGTCCCATATACTGAATTTAAAGTACGTTTTTGTAATCACAAATCATCCATGCTTAAAAGCAAAACAAAAAAAACATGCGAGTTGGCAGTCCATTTCAATTGTATCAAGCATGAAATTTCTCAAATAAGTTTCATTGTCATTGAACAAATTACGAGTCAGGGAGACGCTGTTTATCTAGATCAACTATTACTCACTAGAGAAGCTTATTGGACAGCGCAGCTTTTTACACTCAACCCTCACGACCTAAACAAAAGATGTGACGTTAGATCTAAAAATCGCATTTGTTACAACCCCTACTTAGCCTACCATGCTACACTTAGTAATTTCAGTACCTTTGTTACGATTGTCATATTTTCGATGTTTTTTACTTCTTTACTAGTTATGCAATTTTCTTTGTCTCCTATTGTATTTTATTACATGGACAGGAGTGTTTTACTGAAAACTAAAACACTCGTAGAATCCATAAGCCACTACACCTGAGTGACGTATTTCCCATATGTCACTCTCGCGAGTGACATATCGGCAATGACGTCGCAACTCCCGCCTTTTTTGTTGAATGAACTTAGTTTGCTGTGCAGAATAAAATAATTTGTTGTGATAAGCGACGACGATGTAAATGCATTTTCCAAACAACAAGAGAACGAGAATACTAAGAAGAAAATGCTCTATGATCTAAAGATTTTCAGAGAATTTCTAGAAACTTGCGACGAGGAAAGAGAAATAGAGAATATCACGCCTGCGGAATTACAAGCAATCATCAAAAAGTTTGTGCTTGCTGTTCGAAAAAAAAAACGGCGACAAGTATGTGCCCTCGTCTATCAGAACTTTTCTGCAAAGTATCGACCGCTATCTTTGAAAAAATAACTATGGATTCTCAGTTCTTAATGACAAGGAATTACACGAAGTACAAGATATTTTAAAGAAGAAACAAAAGCAGTTAAAATCTATTGGCAAAGGAAACCGACCCAATGCAGCGGATCCGCTCTCAGATGAAGATATTGCAACATTTTACAGCTGCGGAGTTGTAGGAATTGACTCTCCTAGAGCTCTGCTTAGCGCTCTATGGTTGAACAACTGTATATTACTTCGGGATGAGGCCTGGTAAAGAACAGAGAGATCTTTGTTGGGGTGATTTGCAGTTGAAGACTGATTCAGAGGGAAACCGCTTTGTCGAGTTAAGTCAGGAAAGACAAATGAAAACGCGCACTGGTGAAAACCCTCGAAATTTGAGGGGGAAGAAACCTCAAATGTTTAAAAACAAGAACAACCCAGATTGCTGTCCTATTAATACTTACTTGGCCTACAAAAATCACCACCCTGCAGACATGATGACTGATGAATCTCCTTTCTATCTTGCTGTTAATATTGAAGGCCCGAAACCAGGTCACAAGTGGTTTAAATGCTCCCCGCTTGGAGTCAATTCTGTAAGAAGCATGCTCAAGAACATGATGAAAGACTCAGGACTGAAAACGGACAAAAAACTCGTGAATCACAGCACCAGAGAGCATTTGGTTCAGAAGCTGGTGGATAATGATGTACCTCCAAAAAAAATCATTCAAATAACTGGACATAAAAACGTCAACCCGTTGAACAACTACTCAACTTTATGTGATAAGAAACAACAACAAATTTCTGCTGTGTTGTCTAACACTGCTGGCACGTCAAAAACCTTGTCAACTGTCTTGATAGAAGAGAAGACTGAGTCGGCTCGCTTTTTACCCGATTCATCTGTAGGAGGTTTATTTCAAAAACTGCAAAATCGGGACAGTAAACGTACAAGTTTATTCCAGTCGTGCTAAACAGCCTTCACAGATTTGTAGTGAAAATAGACTGAAAATAACCGTGTCTGACGATTCAAGCCAGAGTCAGTAATGAAGTAACCAGTTCACACGTATTTAGTCCTATTTACTTGTATTTTGACTGTTTAAACATTTTTATTCCTTGGGCACTGGGTATTTTGTATTTTGTATCAAGCTCAGAGTTTGTAAAATACCCAGTATTTGTATTAAATCCAACTTTTCAATCTCCATCACCTATGTTTATTGTTCATATAATATCTATATATTTTTTCCACTCGAATTCGCGCGGCTTAGCTCCCGAGCGCTGGCACTCGGTCCCACAAATTTAATAACCTCGCTACACGAGGAACTATCACATTGAGATAGTTCAATAATATTAATAATTTGAATGTCATGACACCAAGCTCTCTAGAATTAAGAAGGAAAATTGAATTACTGTTAAACCTCCATTAAGCTCCCCTCTCTGATACTCCTTGTCCCCAACCCCAACACACACACAACCCTAAGTGGTCAGAGAAAAAAAAACATATTAAAAGTCTAGACGAAATAAACAGCTAAAAGATTGAGCCAGTATAACTTGATCTTTGGCCAGATTTTTTTTATATTCAAGAATAACATAAAGCTAACCCTGGTGTAAATGGTGCTTGACAACCAATTGCCTATTCTATCTTGGCAGAAAAACAGAAGTTTGGAAAATTTAATTTGAGTTTACCCATGATTGTGCAATTTGAAATATGCCACGGCTCTCAATTAAGCCCCATATTTTACTGAACAAACCTGAAAGCTCTACAAATAACTCGATTGCCTTTCCCTCAAATCGATGACCTGTTGCAAAGTTCTTAAATGTTTTTGGTGCAGCAAGAGATTCATCAATATTGTTGTGGATGAAGAACCAGAAGCGAATAAATTCTTTCTGACTGTAGAAGCCTAACAAGTATGGAAGCTTGCCATTCACTTGACCCCTGATTCACCTTGACATTATTGCACCCAAACAGTTCAGGTTTGTAGGTGTACTTTGGCATTGACAATATTTTCGGTTCTCCCTTTGCAATGTGGACAATCTCCAGAAGCTCCCTCATAGCCTTCTTTTCATTTACCAACATCAAATCAGACTTTGCATGTGTATGGCTTTCCTCTAATTGGGAGGCATCCTTTTGCTCAGTCAATTTCTCATCATCAATCACAAGCTTTGAATGCCATACTTCACTGGACATCAAAGAGACTCGTGGCCTTAAAACTATTTCACTCTTCATACAATAACTGTGATCCTCCCTCAGTTTGAAAGCATTGTTGCACCGCAGCTGCATGGAAAGACCAGAAACAATACTGAAGCGCAAGCTGAAAGATTTGTGCAAGACGAGGTGGATCGAGGGGCACTCCAAAGTTGAAACAATTTTTGATTTGTACAAATACATTGTCATCACATTTAATGAAATATGTGTACCCACAAATGATGACGTCCGGTTTTATCCAAACAACGAAGACTGGAGCTGGGATGCCAAAACTAAGACGATGGCAAATGGACTGCGACATAGTATGATAAGCTTTGGACATATTTTCAGCTTTGTTTGTGCTAAAGAGATGCTGGAGCCCATGCGACGACCACTTGTCACCGCTCTGCAAGGAAGGCTTGTCGAGGCATACTTTGGTTTCCAGAAATTTGAAGAAATTATCAAGTGCTATACAGAGATACGCAATGCGATTGACGAGTGGTTTCAACGCATGTACCAGAAAGCTTTTAGTCTATCAGAACTGGTAGGAGGGTCTGAAGAACGTCCACGTCTTTGCAGTAGACAAAGAAATCGAAAAAAACTACCTAGCAGAGTCAGCTGCACAGTTCTGGAAATGAACGCTGGCAATACCATTCCTTGACGTAATCTGCTCAGAACTCAAAAGTCCCTTCAGCAGGGAAAAGAGGGCACAT
Source organism: Pavona decussata (assembly GCF_977016875.1). Classification (NCBI taxonomy): domain Eukaryota; kingdom Metazoa; phylum Cnidaria; class Anthozoa; order Scleractinia; family Agariciidae; genus Pavona; species Pavona decussata. The sequence goes on along the minus strand of NW_028145512.1, from coordinate 2,445,586 downwards.
TATGAGCTCTGTGCTCTTATTCCTCAAGTAATCACGTCTATGTCTGAGGAGCCCACAGTAGAACTTGTGCAAGGACTGCATGAGAAGTGGGACCATCTGATGCCATTGCCGTCTTCTTTCCAAAGTGTACTGTTTCAATGGATGAACCACTGGAAGCGACAGGAAGCATTGGATTATGAATCCTTCTCAGTCTCTTCACTGTTAGCGAAACACGCAGACAACATCTATTTTCCAAATGTGAGGGAACTTCTAAAAATTCTCGCCGTCTTGCCTATGGGGAGCACAGATGTGGAAAGGTCATTTTCTTGTATTAGGAGGATCCATACTTGGCTTCGCAACACAATGACCACCGAATGTCTCTCAGATTTAGCCATCATCGCCATACAAGCAAATGCAGTTACTATCGATAGAAGTGTGGTTTGTGAGAAATTTGTGGCACTACACCCTAGACGAATGACGGCGTCTACACTTTTGGCTGACTATGTTAGTGAGGTATTTTCATTAGCTTCAGCTTCTTTTACTTCGTGTCCTTTCAAGCGTTTGTTACAGTCTTTAATCTGTTCTTCCTAAATCGCCAAATTTTAGGGCCAAACGTCGGATAACTTCTATTATTAAAAACTGGATCACTGTATAATGCAATTCGAGCGATTTGATTGGCTTAGCGCCCATGGTATATGAGCCATTATCCCATGCCCCAGAAATAGCGACCATTAAATTGTCTTCTAATTGTTTTTGCAAAGCGAAATCCGCAAAATCTAGCAATATTTCTTGATTGTTTTTAATAAAACAATTATTCCATTCACGCTTGCTGGATATGAGATGATTATAGCCAACTCGGCGCATCTATCATCTCACATCCAATGCGCGTTCGTGGAATAATTGTTAAATATATTTACGTATAGTTTGGTGCCCGACTGTATAAGCCACCCCCCCATTAAAAAATCCTGGATCCACGCCTGTTGAAGAAATGGTTTTGTAGATTCTGGCCATCAATGACCTTTTTAATGTCATTTACAACTTGATTTTTAGCCAGTCGCTTTTCAAATCATCACCATTGGCAGGAACATTAACATCCTTCTTTTTTGTTTTTCCTTTACCATTGAGGGACTTTCGTGAAGATCGCATATTCGGAACGTTTTTCAGAGGGATATGAGATGTACCTGTTGCTTTTCGAGGAGACAGGTTTCCTTTCTTATGCCATGTTTCCGTTTTCTGTGTCCCCTGTGTCCCTGTTAAGGTCAGACGTTTTACCTCATGTTCTTTAAAGTGATTTAGGTACACCAAGAGAGCAATTATGTGGCAACAGATTCCACATTTTCCAGTTGCAGTAACCTTTTATAGGTACATTGTTTTCAAATAAAATAGTAGCTGGACAAGTGACTTCCTGTCCAAGACTTTTCACAACCAACGCCTTGACAAAAACAGACGTACTGTTGTCCTAGACTTTGATGACTTTAACCATTTTTATTTTCTGGAGAAAAACATTTTCTTGGCTTTTTGGTACTGACCTTTGTGTCCCTGTCGTTTAAAAGAAACATCATAGCTGTGGTCACACTGCGCCCTTTTGTCCTAGGTAAGCTTGACTTGTTGACAGTTTTACCAAGGGAAACTTAAATTTAGAAGTGTGACTGTTTTTTACCCCAGGTAAATTATCTAGAGAAAATTTTTCCATCAAAGCTTGAATATGTTAAGAGAATAGAATTTCTCTTGACAGTTACCCTATATGTTTTGAAGGGGTAAACTGAAATCCCAAGGTAGTTAGCCAATAGATGCTTGTCTACAAACATGCTGATGACAGATTTGATTTTATCACATCAATTTTTACTTTAAAAACATCAAAGTGCAAGTCTTTTGTCGCTTTTGTGGTGTGTGTGTACATATCAAAGGAATATCGCGTGGTTTAGATTGAACATGTACATATAAATCATTTGCAATCAGTACATGTTTTATTTGGCTGAATTTACTCAAGATTTAGTTTCGCTATAGCTTTTATTAATTGGCTTATAATATTTCGTTTCAGAAACCAGTATGCTCATGGAGACGAACTGGACGCGATCTATAATGGCTTTCTTTTCAATTGGCTACATCAACAGAAACCAGGGCCAATTGAAGTGTTCCTAGAAATCAATCCAACCCACCAACTTCACTTCATTTAACTCGACAAAGCGCCATCCCACCAGTTCCTTCAACGTACAGTGTAGTTCAATCACCATCAAGCGAAATTCTTTCCACTTCACAATCAAGAAACTCTGCTCAAGGTCACAATCATTGGTCTTCAATCGAAACAAGAACATTAATTTTGTCCTACTAGGAGCATGCGAAGGCGCTCACTTGAGCTAAAAGCCTTCAGAGAAAAAAGGCGATATGACAAACTATCTTACAAGCATTCAGAGAGACCTGCCAGGATAATGCAATTGAAAGGGAGAAAACATTGATGCAGCTAAAGGAGAAGTGGAAGAGTCTTGTCGAAAAGTACAAGATCAAAGATAACAACAAAGCCACCGGGAGAGGACATAAGTCTTTTGAATTCTTCGAAGTACTTGTTTAGTTCCTTGTTAAACTGTCTAAGAGTGGCTGTTAAAGCTCCGTTGTCTCCAAAGGGACGCATCAGCCATGAGTTCGGTGGGTAAGCAGAGTGGCCCAAGATGAGGGGTCGAATCTGTGTTCCATTTATGTCTATGCACAGCATGGTTAAGATTCTTTTCTCTTCTGCTAGCTTGCAAAAATGACTTAGTCGCAATACACTTGCATCATGCATGCTACCAGGAAAGCCTGTCGGTACAGACAAATAGGCACCGGAGGCCTTAACAATCCCTTGAACCACGAAACTGAAATAGTCTTTACGATTAAAGTAATCTTCATGATTTTCCTTCGGAGCTCTTATTGGTACATGCATTCCATTGATCGCACCGACAACATCGGGAAAAGTTTACTTTTGTCTAAAACCTTGTATTTTTTCCATCACTTGAGCGGGGCAGGTTGGAAATTTACTAAATTGGTCTTTAACGGTGAACTCCTGGGTAAAATTGAAGTTATTTTGGATGTTTGGTCTTGGAAACATGTTTCAATTTTTGACAATTTTATTTACTAATAGTTTCTTACAGCTCAGATATTTTACCTGAAAGACGACTAAAAAATGTGAGTGGAACACCGCCATCTTGAACAAAAATGAGTCGTGTTACAGTGGTCAGCAGTAAGTTATGACATAGAATCTTCAAAGCATTATTGCAGGTTTTATGAAAATCTATAAACACACAGCTAGAAATATCTAACACATCGTTTTGCTCTCGCTATTTCAAATTTTGCCCCATGACCAGCTAACCAATTTCAACTAAGATGGTGAGCTGTTGTGTACCTGGTTGTAAGAATCATTCGGAGAAGACAAAGAAGGCCGGAGACAAGGTCAATTACCACAGTATCCCACTGGACCACCGTATGAATGCATAGCTGGAACGGATAAGGCAGAAAATATTCCTCCCTTCGAGTACAGCTATGTTTGCAGTGACCATTTCGAGCCGAGCTGTTTAGTTACCGACCTCCAATCACAGTTAATGGGTGGAAAGCCAAAGGTAGACTTGACGACAATGCTATATTGTCCCAGTTTTCTTATGGCCTGCAAACGAAGAAGCCATCGGTATCGAGTGAACGCTGCCTTGAACGTGAACACCATCAAGAAGTGAGCGCTTTCCTGTCTAATATTTACAATTCCGATTTACAGGCAGACTTTTCCATCACACGTGGGAATCAGCCTGATATATTTGTTTGTTTACATAAGAATCATACGACCTCAGGGCAAATTGTAGCCTGTGAATACAGCCATCGCTCATTTCAACCGCTTGTCACGTTTCCCAGGAGAAAACATACCAACGTTGCAATCATCCTTAAGTCTAAGTGTACTTATTTCTTGCAGCTATTACTGATATTAACTAAAATAAAATATTGAGTATTTAAATTGATTACAATTGTAGTTTACTCTCGTTTGTAACGACATAACATTAAACATAGAAGGGAGGAAGTTTATTTCATACATGTTCAAAACCAAGCTTTACATCTTGCATCACTTTGCCCTTAGCTTTTTGTTCTAAAGTGGTCTTTTGGTTTCGTTTGTCATGAATGGCAACCACACAATAAAGTACAGGAACATATGGTTTGTGTGGATAGTTGTACCTTCCATTCAAGACTTGAATACTTGATCCCACTTGTTTATAAAGGAAAAGAAACCCTTTTTAGTATATTTGCATTTGAATTCACTCTATCAGGCTATTGAAGAACTACTCGCTGAAAGACAGGGTACATCTTCAGAAGAACCAGAAGTGACTTCTCCAATGGAAACATGCCCTGCTCCCTCCCCTGTAAGCCCAGGGGTGCATGACATTGGGATCCAGTGCTGCTTCGACCCCATCACTCAGAGAAGTGTGGCAGTTCAAACCGATAGGTACAAAGCTGAATTACCTGAGCAGAGGAATCCAGTCTCTCATGCTTCCTTCCTTGAGTCTTCCTTACAATGCATGCAAGGTCGTATAAGGTTTTGTAAAATCACAGTTATGCAATGAGGGCACGCCCAGACATGGTCTTTTCTACCTTTGATGCTGACAGCTTCACTATACTCTTACCTTTACTGGTACATGTTGAAAATGTTGCTGCTGATGGTGATAAGAGTGATGTGGATGCTGACGTTGATAAAGATGATGAACACCTGGATCCACTCTGGCAGATACCTGATGTTCAACTACTCAGTGATAATGACATGGTGTCACCAGAAGAAGAACTAGGTGGGTATTCTCCTGATGGAGAGAAAAAACACCTAATATTTGAGTCATGCCTTGACAAGCTCCTAAAGCCTTGTCATCATCTGTTAAAGGCATTGACACTGCTACCATTTACCTTGAAACCGCTCAAGTCACGAGCGTTTCAGGCTGAAGGCTTCCGATCAATTTGAAGCCCATGTTATATTCCAGCAGCAGTTGCTTTTAGATTAGTCCGCTGACCACAGCACACTGCAGCATTCGAAAAGCATGTGAAAGTAATTTTCCAATTCTCTTGGGGACTTGACATGTGTTGATGTCGATTTAAAACTGAAGTTGACTTCAATACGCCGTAAGTTTGAGAAAAAGCTTTCCTCGGATATCGCTTATTTCATATACATCGTATTATTTATTGGCTTGATCATGGATGCTAAACTGTAAAGCAATTGTTTGGACATTTTAGCGACTGACAACTTTCGTTCGAGACGCTGTTCGGTTGACTTCATTGGTTGATGGCTAAGAATCCACTCAGTTGCAACAGGCGGATTACATGCTTAGAAGTCTTCAATTCTTATGCAGAATATTTTGAACGATTGAAAAGTTACATGTCGGATCATTTTCCTTGATGTGATGGCTCAAATGTGGATTCGTCTTGTGTCAGCTTTAACAATGTCCAAAATGGATAATAAACTTTAACAGAGGTCTGGATCTCTACAGAAAACGAAAGCTATCAGCAATTGCTGTAACTGACAGACTGTTTACAGGTTTGTTCTGAAATAATCATGCGTGACTTGAAAGTTCAGATGAGAAAATCGCCTATCTACAAGAGATGATTGATGTGATGGAACTGGAATCAAAGAACTCGAAGGTCATGGTTCTTCATCGAAAATAGAAGAAAAATTTTACAGTTACCACAGGTTAGTAATTACATGTTTGTGAAGTTTATTTTGTTGTTGTTTTCGAATATTAATGCACTGACATCCTAGCGGACCCATGAGTGTTGACAATTCGAGGTTATTTGTCTTGTTTATATATACTGTGGGAGATTTTCCTGATGCAAATTATAAAAGCATCTGTTTTGGTATTGAATACATCTGTTTGGCCCAAAAATAATTTTAATTTAATTATAATCTTAACAGTCTTTGATCGAATGTTCGGAAAATCATCATCATATTTAGTTTGTGTACTTTCCACGGTATGCCGCCAGCTTATACGAGCATAACTTGCGGGGGAATTTTGGCGGGTGATCGTGAGTGGCGGCAGCCGCGCTTGTTTTTCACTTCACTGGTCATTGTCCGACTTTGTTTTGTTTTGTTTAATTGTTATTGTGCAGCAATGCCAAAGCGGTGATTACCCTTTTTTCCTTTTTTTTTTTTTTTCGTAAAAAATTAGATTGAATTGATTTCTTTCATCAGAATCTTATTAACAAGTTGACAATTTTTATCATTTTGTGAAGATTCAATTCATCCGTACAGCGGAAGCCGAAATTGAAAAAACCAACCGGAGTTGTCTTTCCAGAACATAAAGAGGAAAGGTAAACTGCGTTTTTACAAACCATTATTGGAAAAATAATTGGTTACTATCATTGGAAGATTTTACCATAGAAAACCAGAAGAAGAGGCCAGACAGCTGGCAGAAGAAATGAGAAGAAGAGAGGAACTGAGGGAGAGATTAGAGAAGGAGAGGCTGAAGAAATTAAAGAAGAAGAAGAAGAAGAAAATCAATTTGTAAAATTTTGTTGTAGATTTCTTTATTTTTTTACAACAGTTTATTTGTAAAATAAACAGATTAAATCCAAAATGGGATCATTGATTTGCCAAGTGTATTATTTAACTAAGACATTGTATGCACATTCCATGATCCTTTTATAGGTTCGCACTCTGTGAGTGCACATTAATATGAGTCACAACACTAAATTCAAATACTTGTGACAGAGTTTGTAACAGGACACTCCAAATTTGTTTTTGATCACAGTTCTTCTGAACCGTTCATTCTCATATATTTTCCCCACTTCTGTTACCAAACTAGCCAACATCACAATTTTACCTTATTTTGGAGATCGTGAAACGGGGTAGATCATTTATACTTATTCTTGGATATTTTTTATGTGCCGTTGTTTCAAGATTACCACAGAATTATGTTATCGAGCGATTCGAGTCTGCCTTAGCGCCTATAGGTTAGTTTCTTGATTCAGTCTACTTCTCAATCCAAAGTTCCGAGGATAAAAACATAGGCTATATTTTCAATTCATGGGATGGTCTGGAATTTAATATTCGTCTACCTATTTTTTGAGGATGAAAACTAATTATTTACCTACCCTCATGGCTTCTTAGAAGGCCATTCAACCAATCAACAAATGTGCCCGTTTGCTGGCTGTTGGGATAGTTTGGAATTACCAAGTTTTCCTTGTCTGGGAATATTTTACACAGTGGCACAAAGACATTAACTTTATTTTCTATTGAAAACAGCTACCGGGGTAGCTTTGTTCGTTCGTAGCATGCTGTACTCTGCAACATTTGAAAAACAATGCAACGAAATCCCCCTTACCAACCGCTTCAGAGAAAAAGAAAACACATTTTTGACCCAAAACTGTTCTATTCGAAAACGTCTCAGTGATGTGGAATCCAGACTACATGTTCTCCAGAATGACAAAGAGCCGGACACTCCAGTGAGCAAGTTACAAGATCAGGTAAGCTTATTTATAAACGCACGCAAAAAATTATTATTATTATCGCGCGTGGCAGCATGTTTTTAAAACTATTTATTAAAAAAATCATCAAGGAAAATCATCTTTTTCTAAAAAAACACAACAACGAACAACAAGTATAAATTTCTATCCAAAGGCCTAGGCTTAAGCAAAGCAGAGCTAGGTTCAGAAGACAGGGTACCTCACAAATAATTTCATTTTGGAAATTGAACAAACTCCTTTGGCTTTACGGGTTGCACCTGGTTTGCGAATTGACCGGTCTGTTGTTTTCGGTTGAGATGCTCGCAGCAGTCCACCCACCTTGCAAATTCACCCATAAAACAAGGAACAGCATATAATAGTCGGAAATCAAAACTTTAAAGTTTTAACTAAAGCAAGAACAACTTTATTTTAAAAACGTTTCCCAGGCAAGTCTGCGCAAAGACATCGACAATCTAGCCAGTTAGTTGCCGGGTTTAAACATCGACGTTTCTGCAGATTTAATACTTGAAGATTTGCAATGTTGTGTCAGCTAATAGTCAAGCTGGAAAACAAACCCAATGAAATACAATATCACTTTCCTTCTCTAAAACAACAGGCAGTATGTATTGTAAATTTTCAAGTTTGGGGCTTTTCGTGTTGATCCCTCGGCAGTCCGCATAATTTTTGAGTGTGTTCAGAACGTTTGACTCTGCGATTATATTATCAAGTAAAACCGTTTTACGCTGTTCTTGATCTTACTAGAAAACAAAAATACAATGAAAGACAAGGAGTTTGTAGGAAAGCAATGAATTGTGAAGAGCAGAATCGTCTAGAAGGTGGTGTTGTTCAGAAAAATCACGCCGTAGAAGATACTTCCAAAAGTAGTTGGACGAACAGAGTTGTTGAAATAGTGGCAGGTCAGTCGCAGATGGGGAAGGTCAGAAATGGCGAGAAACGAAAAAAAGTCTACAAGCAGGTGTTTAGGTAGCGAGCATAGCGGTGAAGACAGTTCCGATCGGGTTAGTTGACTTTCATTTTGGCCCGATGATTGGAAAGATTCACTCCGGCTTTCTCTGGCCTGGAACCGCTTTGTTTTGTGCTTCTGGCCTCTAAAGTTGGCTTTCTTAAAATAGCTGTTACAGTTTCCGACGGTGTTTTTCCATCGTGTCAAATCTCTCCGACAAGAAGCACGCACACTTGACCCATCCACTCCTGTGACATCAAAACACTTTTTGACATTTTCTTGCGAGACCAGAAACCAACGAGAAGATGACCTCATATTACATACGACACAACGGGAAGCCATTCACTTCCACTCGCACGACGCAAGCAGGAAAAACACATTTGCACCTTTTAATTACATTTTTGTAACTTTTTTTTGCAACGTTTCCCGCCATTTTTCAGTCACCTTGTGGCAAAGACTGGTAACTGATTGATGCGCGCGCATCCATTTTTTTAATATTGCGCCGTGAAAAAGAAAATTGATCGTCTTCATTAAGTTGCCCGCCTGAAACGCTCGTGAAGTGGAGACCATTTCCATTCGGTTGATCATTCTACCAACAATAGCTGCACCCCTCACTACTTACACTGGTGCCAGTGTAAGGGACTTGCCACATCTTAAGGCACTGTCATTAACACAAATTAACATTGATGATTCACCTTTCACAGTTGACATTCTAATTGGTGCTGATCATTATTGGGACATTATGGAAGTTATCAAGGGTCCAGGTCCCACAGCAGCTAAATCAAAGATAGGGTACCTCCTCTCGGGCCCCCTCTCCAACAGTAACCATTCAGAGAACCTCAACACCTCTATTTTAAATGTTGTGACTGCACATCAAGAACAATTTGATTTGGAACGTTTCTGGCGAATTGAATCAGTTGGTGATCAGCCAAACTCCTCAGAAGAAACACCTGACTTACTGAAGTATTATCAAGACTCATCTATCATGTTGGAGGATAGCCGGTACAGTGCAAAGCTACCATGGGGACCAGAACATCCCCCTCTACCATCAAATGCAGAAATCACTAAGCAGAGAACCTGCTTCATGATCAGAAAACTAACCGCAGAACCTGAAAACTACGCATGTATAATGACATCATCCAAGAACAACAGTCTCTAGGCTTTATCAAAAGGGTGGACAATCCAGATACAACCAAGGGAGGGTGTCATTACATACCTCTTCATGCTGTCCTCAAGGACTCTACCACAACTCCTCAACGCATTGTGTACGACTGCAGCTTCAAACAAAGTAAACAACCCAGCTTAAATGATTGCTTACAGCCAGGTCCTCCGCTTCTCAATGACCTCACTGGTATACTTCTACGCTTCCATCTCCACAAGTATGCCACAACTGCAGACATTGAAAAGGCATTTTCACATGTAAACCTAGACCAAGCCGATTGAGATTCCACGTGATTCTACTAGCTATCTAATACAGACCACCTGGAGAGTTAATTTATTGTGTATAGATTCAAGCCTGTTATGTTTGGTGCCACAAGTTCCCCCTTCACCTAAAATGTGATCATGCCATGACAGAATGGGAGAGGAATCGTCAATCTGTTGTCTTTCATGCTGAAGTTGACAACCTCCTCTCAAAGTCATGACACCGTAAAACTTTGGTACTTCGACTTCGCCTTTTCCTTGATGATGGTGGTTTTCTACGCTGTGGTAGGAGGATACACAATGCACCTTTAAGAGCCACTGTCTGTAAATATCAAGAATCCGGCGTCAGTCGTGAAATTTTCAATTTCTTCATATTTTGCTCAAATAACCTCTGCAGTGAATTATTTTCGAAAATACTATCCAAAGTTCCTGAATCGCTTCAGTTTTTTCGAAATCGAGGAAAGTTCTAAAAACGCCATTTTGGCTTCCTGTCCCCGCCGGAAATTGAGTAAAATGATGCATTTTCTTTTCGCTCGTTCAGATCAACATCTATCGATGTACTTTGAGTATATCATAACACATCTCTTGCTCTTTCCAAAACACTGAATTATTTTGGGAAAGCTGTTGATATCTGTTTGTTTTTGGCTGTTACAATTACTCCAGTTGCAGTGCTTGGGCGAATGAGCAAATTTTACCTAACTTTAACACCAAAGAAAGCCCACTGGTACATGCAATTTGAAGTCTAAACTAGGATTGTCTTAAAGCCTATTCTTTGCAGTTCGTTGTGTAAAAATTGCTAAGGCGGCCCGACAAAAATGTCCTGTCGAGAGACGGAAATGGGAAGTGTACTTTGGCACTTTGACCATTCGCGAAGCGAACATCACAGCTCTCTTTTCTGAACAGGACAATCTAAACTCTGCCGATGGAAACCTTTCAGTTCGAAATTCTGGATGCTTCAAAGTAGTATTGCACTCAAAACTGTAATCTCTTTTGTTTAAAAATATTATTTTAAAACTTGTGGAAAACAAGAGACGTGGCCGGTTCAAGTTTGAAATACGTTTTATGTATATGTAATTCAACGCCGAGCCGAACGCAATTATAAACAGCACCAAGCACGTGCACACGACGCAAGATTGCTTTAATATTTTCGTTCGGCTATTATTTTATCGTTTAATCTTAAATTAACAAAAAAAGGTCCGCCATACATGTTGTCGCTGTCCTTCGTTCATTCCTGATTTAATAACGAGATTGTTAATGTCTGTAGAAGACCCGACACATGCTAATTAAACTGACAGGGCGATCAAATCCTGAGAAAAATAACTCTAAATGAAGGCCCGATTATTCAGTTGAGTAAGAAAACCGCACACCTATCCCTGTGATAAGGCATAATGCATAACACATTGAAGAATTATCTAGACTTATTCATAACAAACCATCAGCATTATCAAAGTACTACAGAGAGGAAAATGTTAAAACACCTTAATTAAACCTTTGTAACGTAAACAAAATAATTTCAATCTCACCGGTATTTTTGCAATCCTTGCAAAATTCAGCTGGAAATTGTTGTAAATCCCTTGCTATATATGGCAATCTTGCTTTTTATATCTATATTTGGGAACCAGTAGAGTTATCGCCTCCAAAGGCTGTGAAATAATATACACTGGAATGTTGCAATAATCTTGCGTCACTTGCAAAGGTAACTTCTATAGCTGGTCAACAGGTCATATTGTCCAGATTACTTCATCCACAAAAAGTTTCATAACGTCGTTACTGTCCTGGTTGAAGTAGGTTTGTTGGCCTGTCCCAATTTTTTTCTGAGAAGCTTACAAACGTGCACTGTTATGGCCTTGTCGAGAGCCGTATGTAAATATTCGGCTTTAGTTGGTGGTGTGTGCGGCTCCAGTTCTGAGAATCCAGCAAACGTGGAATGCGTGACAATCGCCCAGTGTACAAAGGACGTCCAAGGCCATCTCACGTACTGTAGATTAAGCGACCACGCTGGAGCGGACAATAAGTCAAAATTGCTCCTTGCCCGAGCAGGTAAAGTGTTTAATGTAAACTTCACTGTAGTAGACATCGTCACAGTTTTTGGGGCTCAAATTTTCGAAGCGATTATTTTTTGCAGAAGGGGGGTGGGGTTTGGCACTAAAAAGTGGAAAAGAAATCGTGCACATTGAACCAAAGGGAAAATTTCAACTTGGGCTCCTGCTAAGACCTTCTCATCTTTGATTCCTTTGTTTGAATGCAAATTGTTCTTTTCGGACCTAAAAAGTTAGAAAATTAGGTCCAAAACTGCAAAGTTAAAGAAAGTGCTTGCTCAATAAAGATCGTCCAGCATCAGCATCACTCCAACTCCGCCCCCCTCCCCCGACCAAGAAGTGACCAACCGAGAAGACGGTTGGTCACTTGGAAGCCTAGGACTCTTGCCCTAGCACTAAGTGCATAGTTCCCTGGCGTAGTTCCTAGGTGTCCTCGGACTAGAGGGCTCTGTACTTTATCGTGAGGGGTGGCAAAACAACAGAGAACTACCAGGACTCTTATTTCTCTTCTTCCCTTTTTATTGAACAAACTCAAAAAGTTAAAAATTACAAGTTACAAATTAAGTTGTTGTGCACGTACTGAACATTAAAATGGACAAACCACATTCTTGACCTCATTGTCTTGTAGGAAGTAATTCCGGAAATTTGGTCTAACAATGAGAGCAACCTCAAATTTTCTTTGTTGCGTCTAAAGGTTCGCGTCCGGAGCGCCAAGCCTACGAGTGTAATATCGCCCTCAAACGTTAACGTGCCTGCCTAGCTAGATCTAGCACCATTTGCGCAATATAATATTGTTTTAAAACGAGGGAAAAATGCATCTTATGTTCTTTCAGGTATTTTTGAAGATCAAGAGTCTTATTTAACTTTAACCGTGTGCCCTCGACATCGAAGTGTGTTTGGTGCACGTTGCTGTGTAACAGGACATGGTGCACTGTTCCATCAGTACTAGCTGTTCATGGGTTTGCAGGCGTATGTATTATATGTTAAGCCAAGATATTGTGTATTTATGTATTATTATACATGATAAACTACAACGAATTATTAGGAGATATCCCAGTGAGAAAAATAATTTTTTACTCTGCAACATAACATACAATATTGTTCAATAATATAAGCGTTCATATGATATTTTGCTGACGAGTTAACCTTGTTCGTAAAGTTGAATGATCTAAAATTTGTTGGCTACCTGGAGATGTAAAAAGAAATTGGCATCTTTTTTGTAGGAGTCTGAAATAAAGGGAAAACGTTTACGACTGTTCTGTCGTTAGCATGAACAAAATCCATCTTCGCAAAATCGTCGGAAATCTTTCGATGATCCTCAAGAAAATCCCCTGTTACTGTAATTGCAATAAACAACAGAATACATGGTTGCAAAAAATATATTTCTGACTTATTTCTCAGTTTTTACATATTTTTTTGCGAATATAACAATTTAAAGAAAAAACTAACTTAAAAATTTACGATTGTGTACAATTACAGCAATCTGCAAGCGGTGTAGGCCAAACTTGGCTGATCTTGTTGCCCAGTCATCAGAGGTAAGCGCACCGGTACTTGTACAACAACCGGCATCACAAGAAGAATCAGCTGAACTCAGTCCTGAAAAAACCGAGCAGCCCCCAGCAGAACAAGAGCCCATTCCAGAAAACCCTGATCAGGCCGCCCGGGTAGAGGAGGTTAGCCACCTGTACTAATGTATTATATATTTCAGATGCGAAATTTATAAAAACAATTAGTATCCAATCTCTATTAACTGTGCTTTGTCCACTGTTATAAACTGTCATGGCAAACTATTTTTTCCCAGTTCGTCGCCTCTCGGTGCGACAAATACTTGTCAAACAGCTGAATTATGAGATTGCAAAATTGGCGAGCCACTGACTTTTTTGTAGCCATTCTCGCTTACTAAGAAATTACTCTTCGTATCGGGAACGTGTTCGCCACTAAAAAGGCCAGTTTGTTCCTAATTTTTTAACACAAAAAGATAAACATTAAACTTCGTAAAAATTCATCTTTCTGGGCTATAATTTTGCTTGTGTAGCATTTGTCTTGAAAATTCAGGTATTCAAAATGTTAGATAGCACTTTGAAAGCCAGAAAGCGAGTTTTGTTAGTGCCCTGCAGGCAAATTATCACGGCCTTTTCTAAGCGTTTTTGCATTCAAATTTGACACAACGGTGCTCATGAATAAGTAATGGTCTTGGACCATTCTGCCTGAGACAGATACAGTAGGATTAATGCAATTAAGTAAACTTAAAATATTAAGAGCAATTCTCCAGGAAAGTGAAGCAAAGTTGGAAATGAAAAATTTTAACCCCTCTTCAATTTTTGTGTGTAGGTAGGTTACCTTGGGGGATATACAAAAACAACCATATTTGGATCGGCAGATGTATCGTTGCCATGGTAACCTCACTATATGACGTCGGCCTTGGGACCATGTTTTGAGCAAAAGTTCCACTCTCAAAAAGTAAAAGTAAACGAGTCTGGTTCTCGGGTGCATGTGAACCAATTCAAATGAAATTCATACAGATGATAGAACCACTCTCCCAGTTTATAAAATTTGCCATTACAATAATTTGGGTTTTATAAACAAGAAGAAAATGCTCGTCCTACTATGTTCCCTGTCAACCATTTAGACAAGCAGAAAAAACAAGCACAACGATATTCGTTATTTCTCCGAAAGTACTCTTTCCACATCAACCAAATTAGCAGCAGAGATCACATAGATATTGACGTTTCTAAATATCATAAAATAAATTTGGGGAAAACTATACTCTGACCATGGGTGCTGAAGACACCTGGGACAAATTGCAAAAAATTGCAAAATTGGTAATTTTGAGAGCGCTAGTATTTAGCTCAAACAGGCTTTAGAGAGAGAAAATCAGCTTCAAAAGTATCTTTTATCATCTTGTCTGCTACCAACATTTAGTAAATAAGGTTTTGGCCAACAAATTTGATGAAATATAAATTGATACAAAACCTACCTTGAGGGTTTTGGGAATTTCTTCAGGATGCTTTCGTCGCGTGGTTCTCTCCAGTATCTCTCCGTCGCACGTTCCGTCTTTTTGACCAAATCTAGTGCAGACTAACAGTTACTCCCATCGAATATCCAGTTTGCTGTGTTTCAGACCAGGGATGATGATACAAGTAGCCCGCATACACTTGACAAAGAATAGTTGACAAAGTCCAAAACATGGTCGTAATGCTTGTGATTTCTGCCGTCGAACACCTAAATTCATCAATATTATTCAGCCAGGAAGCAAAGGAAATGTGTCGAGATCGATGTACAAAGCAAATGCATGCCTTTGAACAATCCAAACTAACGTCTTGGGCTAAAATTGAGTCAGATATTGCGATAGTCGACAAGCCAAGAATGGTCAATAAACTGAATGCATAGGCCGGTAGTCTGAGAAGCACGACTGCTGACCGGATGTAACACAATGTAATGGGATGTAACACTGGATGTATCTGTAATGATATCCTCTTGTAAAGGGGTTGTTTCACAATGGCAATGGTAAAGAAAGCCAAAAAAAAAAAAACCAAAAAAAAACAATAACCGAATGAAAACAAAAACAAAGGAAATGAAGCTGAACTGAAGCTTGGGTGAAAATTGAACGTATGATCATAATAGCCGCACCCCCCCCCCCCCCCTCCCGCCAAAAAAAAAAAAAAAAGATTGCTCTTAAGACTGTGAAAATGCAATTACAAATTCAGTTATGATAAACTATTCGTGATAAGAGAATGAAAAATTCGCGTGTGAAATCTTATAATTATTTACTTGCACGGCAAAGAATAAGATCCATTTCGTCGCTGATTTCATCACGGTTTATTCTTAGTCCGCAGGCTTGCACGTGCCTGGAAATATCCCTTTGACATTGACTGAGTTTTATATTGTTTCCACTGCACTCACAAACCGAAACGTCCCTTTTGGGATTTGATAGAGACCAACTTTCCATTGTCCCGACCAGGATATTTTCCTTCGCACGACGATATGCAAATTTCCCTTACAGTGTTTTAGATCGACGGCACAAATTTACGTCCGGTCACCCCTCCCCCCACCAGAAAAAAACAACAACAGCAAAAAATAAATAAATAAATAAGTAAATAAATAAATAAACAGAAAGAATGCCAAAATTTGGGCAGGTACTGAATGTGAAAATTTATCGGCTTGAAGAGGACTTATTTATTTCTGGAGGAGAGGTGGGTCAAAAATTCCAACTTCGTGACTTCTAATGTGTACGCTAATGCCCCAGATCAGCGACGTATCTTACATGCAGGTCATCCTTAACATCCAATAAGCAATGAATTAAAAAAAAAAAAAAAAAAAACAAACCCAGGAAACATGGGCGGCTTATGTGGTTGCGTAAAACGACAAGTGAAGCGCTTTTATTTTGTCCTCTTTCTGTAAAACAGTCATAAAAGCGGATCAAAAGTCGTCCTTTTATCCCCCTATCAATGATATATTGTACCAAAAATATCTAAAGAAGAGATAATGCCATTGCGACAATTAGCTGAAGCTACAAAAAACAAACAAACAAAAAGCGCGTATATAGCATCTAAAACTACATCCGGTCAGCAGTTTTGCTACTCGCATTTCCGGTCTACATACGTTTGGTCGTAAACAGGTCGTAAACAACGATTTCTTCGCTTCTCAACCATGCACCACGGAATGTACGGATCGATTTAGCCAAAGACGTTATTCAGAATCGTCGCAGACATGCATTTGCTCAGCTGCGATCTTGATGCATCTTTTTAACTTCCTGGATGGATTGTATTGATGAATTATTTCGATGCTCGACACGCGACTGTGTTTGACCTGTTCGACTGTTCTTTATTTGGGTTAATGCATCATCATCTTTGGTCTAAAAGTAGATGTTCGGCGAGGCTTGGCAGTTAGATTTGTCCTTTCCGCTAGAGTCTGTGCAAGATTTGGTCAAGAAAATGGAGTGAGCGAGCTGAGGAGAGACCCATCCTATACGACAAAAGCATCCTGAAGAAATTCCCAAAAGTTGCAAAGTAGGCTTTGTTTTAATTTATATTTCATCAAATTCGTTGGCCAAAACCTAATCAATCAAATGTAGATAACAGATAAGATGAATGAAAAACCTCTGAAGCTGATATTCTCTATCTAAAGCCTGTTTGAACCAAATACTGGAGACCTTAACATTTCCAATTTTGCAACTTTTTGCAACTTGCCTCGAATGTCTTCAACACCCATGGCCAGAATATAGTTTTCCCCAAATAGATTTTATAATATTTATAAACTTCAATATCTATGTAAGCCCTGCTGCTAATTTGGTTTATGTGGAAAGAGTACTTTCGGAGGAATAACGAATATGGTTGTGCTTGTTTTTCCTTCTTGTCAAAATGGCTGACAGGCAACATAGTAATACGACCAAGGTCTTCTTGATTATAGAACCCAAAATACTCTAACAGCAAATTTTATAAACTGGGAGAGTGGTTCTACCATCTGTATGAATTTCATTTGAATTGGTTCACATGTACTCGAGAACCAGACTCGTTTATTTTTACTATTTGAGAGTGAATTTTTCGGTCAAAACATAGACCTGAGGCCGACGTGATCAAGTGCGGTTTCCATGGCAACGACGCACCTGCCGATCCAAATATGGCTGTTTTTGTCATCCCTCCAGGTAACCTACCTCCACACAAAAAATGAAGGGGGGTTAAAAATTTTCATTTACAACTTTGCTTCACTTTCCTGGAGAATTGCTCTTAAGATCCATTCTTGTTTCTGTGCATGCAATCAAGGGTGACGAAGGAAGTGCCACATCCGAGGAACTGGCAGTAGGGTTTAGGCATCTTAAGATGGCTGATGACAGCTATGTTCTCTCCCCTTAGACAGGCAGCACTGTATCTTCCTCTGAGGATGGTAACAGAGCTGCAGCAGTTTTACCCAGACCGCGTGAAACCTTGAACACTTTCCTAAACCAGTGCCAGGTTCAGCCACTCGGAAGGCCTTGGCTCGACTGGAATAAAGCTAGTGAATGAACCAGACAGCGATATGCTCAGAGAACAAGTGAAATTGTGTCCACAGTTATGAAGGTCATTTCGCCTGTTAACGCCCCACATCTGTGGAAAGTGCTGCAGTCATCTAACATCGTGAACCAGCACCTGGGTGTTTGTCAGGCGTATCTTCCATCTGACAGGGCGTACTTGGAAGCACTAGCAGAGGCGTACAAGAACTCAACTAGCTGGGACGCGTGGCGACAGGTGCTATCCATCATGGCTGGGGTGGCCAGTTTCAGTGCTATTTCCGAGTTTATACCCGGCTTGACGCAATACCGGTACACCACTGCAAACCTCCACCGTGTGCAGTATGTTACAGTACCATCCGAGAAAGCACCAAGGATTAGAATAGACCCCCAGCAGTTGGATCACTTCCTTGGTTTTATTACCAGCCCTCACCTGGTACAAGATTTGCCTTTTGGCGAAAAGTATTTACAGCTCTCATCCGGCCAGACCATCACCGTACCAAACTTAATCCGTACGATGATTCCGGAGAGGATAACAATGCAGTACACTCACTATTGCGCGGAGTCCAATTTCAAGCCACTCAGTCGTAGCACAATGCTTCGAATTTTGACTGAATGCAGCGCATCTGTTCGAAAGTCCCTTTAAGGACTAGATTACTTCGCAGCAGAGGGAGCAAAGGCATTTGATGACCTAGGATTCATTGTACAGGAAATTTCATTACTAAGATCTGATGGAGCAGAATGGGCAACCATGATGCAAGATTCCCTGAAAGCAGGAAAATTATACCTAAAGGGAGACTTTAAGGTATGTTCCTCTTGTAATTACTAAGAATTGCACTAGAAGTAGTACAAGCAGTTGCATTGAGTTGGCTTGCAATTACACACATCGAGCAAAAACTAATTAAGGTCATCAAGTTCAATGCGCTTACCACGCCCTGAGTTAGTCACGTGTCGATAAAGTTAAAAAAAGTAGCCCCTTATTTTGTCATATGCAGGTGATCATGATCAAAAATAATTAATTCGTTTGTTCACTACTCTTTTCTCCTCTCCTCGCTTGGTTTTTCTCACAAGAAATTTTGAGTGTTAATTATAGCTTTTCCAAACCAAGTAGAATTTTAGGCCGGAATGCAGACCTCTGCCGGACAAACTCGAGAACGGAGTTCGAGAAGGGTTTAGGCTGAAGAAGCTTTCAGGAGAGTTTGTGACACCTTTGGTGTGGTTAAAAAATTAACGGTAAATTAAGAGGAGGTCCTGGAAGCTTTTATTATATGAAAGAAATCCCAGGTGAAAGTCACTTGTTTACCCTTTATTTCCTAATAGCGATACCAAAGCGTAAGATGACGTGACAGACATAATGTCAAACAGATTAGGAGCGAGAGAAAGAGTAGCTAACAGATGAATTAGGGCTGTCTAATAAATTGGGTAAATTCCCTTGTAGCAGTATAAATAGCACGTTAATTTTTATGATAATGATGGCAAATGATAATCGCGATGGGGGTCATAACAAAGATGATGATGATGGTGGTGGTAATAATGATTATTACGATGATGTTGACAATGATAGTAATATTAACATAAAATGTTTTTATTTTTTGTTTTTGTTTTGTTTTTTCAAACCAAGGTTCACATCGACGGTCATTCAACTGTGGCTGACCACTGTAGTGTATACGCCCTCAGCGACCCGTCCGAGATCAGCTTCAGACAGCAGTGTGATCAACAACACGACGAGCATTGTGACCAGTGCCAGGCCCTCAAGGTTGTCCTAGAAGACATCAGCCAAGGGGTACAGGATGCAGTGTTTCGCTCTGACGAAGAACGAGATGAGAAATTGTTCCTGTACGAATATGCGAAGGGAGCTATCCAGGCTTGGAAGAGCCATCAGTTACGGTCAGTGCGGTAGGATCAGTCGTGGCTGGATGTCCTGGACCAGTTGAGTTCTGAAACTGTTCTGATCGTTAACGACTGGGCCATGAAGTTCCTCCCCCAGTTGTACCAGGAGTCCCAGGAAGACTGGTTTGGGAAGAGAGGAATTTCATGGCAGATTGCTGTGGTGTTCCGACGAGTAAGTGGCGAGCTACAATCACAGGCCTTCGTCCACATCATCCAGTCCTGCAATCAAGATAGCACTGCTGTTGTCTTGGTGATGCAGCATGTGCTGAAAACGCTGAAGTCCAAGCATCCGGAGGTCACAACTGCATTCTTCCGCCAAGACAACGCGAACACCGTCCTTGCATGTCCACTCATCCAGCAGTCCACCGGCATTAAAGTGGCGCGCTTAGACTTCAGTGATCCCCAGGGTGGCAAGGGTCCAGCCGATAGGTTAGCAGCAACATGCAAGTCCCACATTCGCATTTACATTAATGAGGGACACAACGTTACAACTGCTGAAGAAATGAGGGATGCCTTACTTTCCCACGGAGGAATTCATGGCCGTTGTGTAGCCGTATTGCCAATTTTGCACAAAGCCTTGACACAGCAGAAAATCCTGGGGAATCAGCAAACTGAATAACTTCAAATTCAGTGATGGAAAACTGGTTGCCTGGCGAGCGTATAGCATTGGTTCAGGAAAGCGCATTGCGGTGGATAAAGTTACAGGTATTTTTTTAGGACAGGATGGCGTGGGATTCAGAGGCCGGTTTAACCTAGGGAATTTTTCATCTGAAGAACTGTCGTTTCTACTTGTTAAAGAAAATACCATGGTGGTGACCTCTTAACGTTTTGGGTGTTGAATTTTTAGAAACTGAAGAGTGGTAATTGAAGCAAACATATGGCTATGAGACTGCTTACAGTACTTGCAGCAGCTCGTATCAGCAATCAAATGCGATATTAACTAGTTAATACATTGTGAGACAAAACACAATATGTTATTGTATACTTTATATTCTATATCTTACAACAGTCTTTTACTTATTTTATTGCAGATGTGAACTACACCTGGCTCTCTGCTCCGTTTTCAGACAATGATTTCAAAGCTGTATCCATAACGCACCCCAGGCAAACCACTGCCACCAGCACAAGCAAATCTCACGAGCATCAAGTTCTCGAAACGCCTATCTCCAGTACTGCCTTGTACTCTTGCCCACAGCAAGGCTGTATTCGCTTTTTTCAACGGCCGTCTGCCCTTGAGCGACATTTATCTCTGGAAGCCTGTGAGCTGACTCCCAAGAGGTACTCCATGTTGGATTTTGCCAAACAACAGTACGCTTCCCGCCTCCAGGAAGGTGTAGGCCTTCCTCCTTCTCTAGAAGTCTTAGCCTCAGATGTTTCATCAAGTAGCGACCAAACCAATAAGGAGGGCTGGGCTTTAAAAGAAGCGAAGAAGGCGGAGAGGTTCAATGAGACTCAGAGGTCCTACCTGGAGGCCAAGTTCACCATCGGCCAGGCTACCGGGAGGAAGCTGGACGCGGATGTTGTTGCCAAAGAAATGCGGCGAGCTCGTGGCGCAGATGGTGACAGGCTGTTTTCCGTGACTGAATTTCTGTCTCCCCAGTAGGTGTCATCCTTTTTCTCTCATTTGGCAGCAAAACTGCGTCAGGAAGTGCGGCTAACTGAGCAAGATGTTGTAGCCGCAGAAGAACAAGTGAACTTTTTTGCAGCAAGAGACTCGGTGCTAACGTCCCTGCATGTCAGCCATCCCATTGTTGTTGACCAGTATGACCTGTGTGCTTTAGTGAAAAGCAAGGGAGTGAAGAAGCTGAAGGTGGGGCTGTTGCAAGTCCTGTGTGAGAGCTTGGAGTTGGAAGTGCCAGTCCCCGCAGGAAGAAGGAAAGCGCCCTACCTTGCCCTCCTTCAAGAACTAGTAAATTGCTGTTTCTGTTTTTGTCGGAATGAAAGATTTTTTTCCTGCAAGCTTCATTCGTGGGCTGCATCTTTTCCTGTTACTTGTTTACAACAATAAGAAAAGACACCATACGGTTTCGCGCGGGCAGTTTTAATATATAAATCAGCTTTAAAGTATAGTTCATGCTTTTTCATTTTTCTCTCATTTCAAAATATCAGTTTCGGCCTGAAATAAAAGATAGGCTGATAGTGAAGTTAACTCATATGAAATGGAAAACATATCTTTTATTTTAACCAGCATAGCTGGACGTTTACTCGCGTGATAAAAAATATCAATTTGGAATTTGCTGGTCGGAAAGTTCTGTTTTTGTTTTCTTGCTTCACAGAGAATGATTGTCATAGGGGGAGGGGAGGGGGGTGGGGGTGTGCAGGCCAATTTAGGAAACAGTTTTTGGTTTTGATTAACTTTGCAACTTTTGGGTAGAATGTTTCCTTGGATCGTTGTACACTACATGTGCACGATTGTTGTTTCGCCACTTTACTTGTAATGATACGTGCCCCAGCTCACTCCACCAAACTCCCCTCTCACAACCCTCATCACCAGTCCCCTGTTGGTTTAGTCACGCAGAAGGCATGCTCCTGGTCACGCATCGGGTTATAGGCCTTTAGTTTAAATAACTGCATTTTGTCAATGAAAATCTTAATGGTTTGCAAGGGACAAGAAGAAACACATTCATGAAATAGGATCATTGAATAACAGTGCGGTAATTTAGCTTTAAAAAGTCGCCCTGGTAAGTTTTTAACATATCGTCACGGTTTTCCGGCGGTTTCATTGAACCATTACCGTAAATAAATCAAGGCCATCTGCCAGTCAAATTTACGGTGAAAGGTCCGTAACTGACTTTTTTCAGCATTTTTTCCACTGCCTGGCTGTGTCAATTGAAAAATAGCATGAATTCGTTTATATTTGGGCCTCACAAGGATATTTTTAAGACTGAAATTATCGGCTATTTGACATCATTGTTTTCGCAGATACAAGCTTACTTTTGACCCTAGACACGCAAAACAAATTTCCGTTTAATTTGCTTTCAAACCAGAATGTCGGTATTCGAAGATTGCTGCTGAATGCTTATATGTTATGTTATGTTATTTACAGAAGTAAAAAAGGAATACAGTGCTTTTATTAGAAAGTTAGATCACTTTGGAATCTGTCTGTATTATCTCACGGGCATCAAGCTATAATTAATACATGTAATAATATTAGTCCTTGTTTACAACTGAAATGCTGAAGGTATACTATTGAACGAAATAAAAGAAAGGTCCGAGTTTTGTGTGTAATAATCTTGAAGAGCTCGGAATTGCGAGAAAGGTTTCCATTGGCAAATTTTAGTTTTCGATGAAACGGTGTTTGGAGTTGGGATGCTCCCTTGTTCGCTTGGCTAATGGTCGATTAGTGCCAAAGTACACTTCACATTTCCGCCTTTCGATGGGACACTTTTGTCGGGCCACCTTAGCAATTTTAACACAACAAACTTCAAAGGATAGGCTTTAAGACAATCCTAGTTTAGACTTCAAATTGCATGTACCAGTGGGCTTTTTTTTGGTGTTAAAGTTAGGTAAAATGTGCTTATTCGCCCAAGCGCTGCAACTGGGGTAATTGTAACAGCCAAAAACAAACAGATATCAACAGCTTTCCCAAAATAATTCACTGTTTTAGAAAGAGCAAGAGATGTGTTATGATATACTCAAAGTACATCAATAGATGTTATAGCATTGATCCGAAGGAGCGAAAAGAAAATGCATCATTTTACTCCATTTCCGCGGCGACAGGAAGCCAAAATGGCGTTTTTCGAACTTTCCTCGATTTCGAAAAAACTAAAGCGATTCTGGAACTTTGGATAGTATTTTCGAAAATAACTCACTACAGAGGTTATTTGAGCAAAATATGAAGAAATTGAAAATTTCACGACTGACGCCAGATTCTCGATATTTACAGACAGTGGCTCTTAAGTGGCAACACTAAATTCCCTCTGCTGCTACCAAGCAAAGACCACTTCACAGATCTAGTAATTCACTCCACCCATGTCAAGCAACTCCATGCAGGTGTCAACTCAACACTCACCGTCCTGCCTCAAAGTTACTGGGTTCCTTCTGGCTGACGTGTCAAAACCTAAATTGACAAATGCGTAACCTGCGGAAAGGTTTCAGGAACAGCCTACAATGCATCAGACCCACCACCCCTTCCTAAGTCAAGATTGCAGGAGACATAACCCTTTAAAGTCACAGGAGTGGACTACACCGGAGCTCTGTTTGTCCGAAATGCTGGAATTTAAACAAAGGTGTACATGTCTGTTTACTTGTACAGCAACCAGGGCTATTCATCTTCATGTTGTCCAAGACTTGACTGTTGAAGCCTTCTTCCTTGCCTTTTGCAGATTTGCAAGTTGCAAATCTCTTCCAAAGAAACTAATATCTGACAATGCCTCAACATTTCTATGAGCGAACAATGAACTAAGGGAACTCACGATATGAAATCTGGCAATGGAGTTTACTCAGCTTGTGCCACAGAGGAGCTAAAAGGAGCTGTGTATCAACTAAAAACAGAAAGAGAGATAAGGCTCGCCTTCTATTCTTACGGGGGGTATATCTTTACAATAGGATGGGCATTTGGACACCTATTTATTATGGACACACGCCATATCGCGGGAGCTCGGTTGTAATGGTAAAAGTTTGTTGCAAGTTTTCCTTCAAGATAACAGGCAGTTAACTGCAGAAAATGTGCGTGCATGGGTATGGGAGCAACTCAGTCAAAGTGGAGTGAAGAGCTGTGCTCAGCAGTATCTCGCTGAGATGAGTGAGTCCGGGTAATAACACTGAAAAAAACAACAACTAAGATATCAAACCAAATGGAAAAAGTGAGAAACAAATCTTACCAAACCTCTCACTGTTTTGAATGTTGATATAAGCGAAGAAATTAATGTAATAAGTGAGTGGACGCTAAGCTAATGGTGGGCGTCTGTCTCTTTCTGCAACTGCAAGACAGTTATAGAGAGATCGTCAAGTAGGTTTTTTACAATACCTTTCAATCAGCAATACGAGTAATAATTTTCATGTGCTAGTCCATTGACTTCTGTCAGAAGAAATCGGTATATACAAATAAGTAGTTATGCCTCTAAAAACTAGTCTTCTCATACCTTTCGATAGTGAATTATTTTTGTTTTATAAGAGCATTTTTTCAAGATGTTACACGTATATTTTACACCATTTTCCAATTTCTTGCCACTAACTCCTACCCCTTTACACAAGGGGCTACTGAGTGGGGCAAATTGTATGCATACAAGTTGAAAAAAGGAGTTGACAAAGACAGTGGTGGGTGTTAATTAGTAAATAAACCCCTTCCAGCAGCTGTTATACTGGAGGACATTGTCAGGCCTTGATAAAGATAAGATAAGATAATTCCTTATTGAACACTCCCCAGAGGGACTTTTCGGTGATCAATACATCATATAGGCTCTGCCTATATACATAATATATATATATATACATATAAGAACGATAAATAAAAGGGTAGAAAATTACTAATCGAAAGTCTGTAAATACCTAAGTGTCCCGTAATATATGCTTAAGTTTATGCTTAAAAACCTCATGATTTTTACTAAGTTTAAGATCTTTATCAAAGCTGTTCCATAAACTGACAGCTCTGTACTGGAAGGACGGCTGACCGACAGCTGTTCTGAATAAAGGGATATTCAACTGTTGCGAATTTTGTGTCACCCGACCGGAAGCTTGGCCCCTGGTAACTAGCTTGGATCTAAGGTAATCAGAGGCGCAACCCGTCATACATTTGAAAGTAAAAACAGCGTCTCTTTGGTAAAGTTGCTGTGTTACAGTTAGCCAGCGTAACTCCCATAGCACTGGAGTTATGTGATCGAATTTTCTCTTTCTGCTTATTATTCGGGCGGCAAAGTTCTGTACATGTTGCAATTTACGTAAATTTTTGTCAGATGTATTATACCAGACCGTGGAACAGTAATAGAGTCTACTAAAGACTAGTGCGTTAATTATATTTACAAGAAGGTTTGGATTGAAAGCATGCTTTGCACGATTTATCTGAGCAAGCCTGGAGATACAAGTAGCAGCAAGAGCTGTGATATGAGAGTCAAAAGACAGAGTAGGATCAAATATCACTCCCAAGTCCTTAACGGAGTCCGTCGGTAAGAGTTCCTTTCCCAAGAAACACAGCTTAAAGCTTGGCAATTTACAAATCATTTGTTGACTGCCAAACACCATTAATT
Organism: Pavona decussata; assembly: GCF_977016875.1. Classification (NCBI taxonomy): domain Eukaryota; kingdom Metazoa; phylum Cnidaria; class Anthozoa; order Scleractinia; family Agariciidae; genus Pavona; species Pavona decussata. The sequence continues at coordinate 2,419,687 of NW_028145512.1, read as the reverse complement.
TTGTTTTGTCTGGGTTCAACAGGAGGTAGTTCTCAAAGCACCAATCACGGATTCGTTGTAGATCAGCGTTGATTTTTTCTTCAGTAGCGTGACACTCATCAACTGTGAACGAAAGAATCAATTTCGTGTCATCTACGTAGCACGTGGTTGAGCACACTTCGCTGACTGCTGGTAGATCGTTTACATAAATGCTGAATAATAGAGCTCCAAGCACGCTACCTTGTGGCACTCCATACATTATAGGCAGAGCATCAGACAGCTCAGCATTTATGCAGACCACTTGAGATCTTTGAGACAAATAGCTGTTGAACCAGGAGATTGCCGATGGGGCCAGCCCAATGGCTTTTAATTTTCGTAGTAAAAAGCCATGATTGATGCTGTCGAAAGCTTTGCTCATGTCCAGGTAAACGACAGCTCTTAGCTTTCTTTTGTCAATCGCCTCAAGAATAGTGTTCGTGGAGGCAACAAGAGAGGTTTCAGTGGAATGCTACTTTTTATTTCTGCTCTGGTTCACTGCTAGCCTTTTGTTTGCCATCAGGTAGGGCATGAGATGGTTTAGGGCCGCCTTTTTGCACACCTTAGAAAGAATAGGCAATAAAGAGATTGGCCTATTATTGCCTGCTTCCTCAAAATCACCTTCTTTCAAAATTGGTGACACATCAGCAATCTTCCAGTTCTCAGGAAACGTGCTAGTAATAAGCGAAGTATTTATTATAGAAGTAATGGAGGGAATTGTAACAGGTGCAGAGTCTTTGATGACACGAGCTGGTAACTTATCAATTCCGGGTGCTTTATTTGTAGCCATTGACGATACAGTCTTTTCAATATCCTGACAACAAACTCTAGTAAATGTAAATTGTTCTGCAGGTGGGAATTCATGGCTGAAGGTTGGTTGCAATGGAGCGTAGCCACATTCATTTGCAAGCAGTTTGATTTTTTCATTCGTTATTTCTCCAATTGAGGTGAAAAACTGATTGAATCTATTGGCAACGGTTTTATCATCATCACTGCAAACTCTTGTACTCGCCGATTTCTTTGGAATACATGATCTTATTGTTTTCCACATAGCATTAGTAAAAATGAACAGTTCACTTTTCGGCCAACTGTGAATTTTGAGGACAGTCTATCAGCCAAGAACATTATCTTCGTATATACCAGCAAACCAGATATGGGTTTATTTATTTTTTATCCTCCGATGTAAAATTTCTGGAATGCACTGCACGTGATTCCTGAAATCTTTGGAAGTTGTCGGATATACTTTGACAAACTTGGTGGCACACGTCCAGCCAATCCCTTAGTGGTTGGCGTTAGACCTTGTGAAGCTACAGTCAGTACCTGCCAGCAACTTCTGTCTCAAGCAAATAATTTAGAGGATGATCAAGATCCTGATGTTGCAGTCCAACTTGGCAATCTGGGTGTGTTTGACCAGCACTCACTAGAAATTTGGAGAAAGGCTGTGATAGGTGCAGATGCCAAAGTAAAGTAATTGAAGAAAAACAATGGCTTTTGAACACCCGCGTCCTAACAGACGGTCAGATTCAAGAGGTTGCAACCTGGCTTTCTGATTCTAAACCACAACAAGAAATTCTCCGCTTTGGAAACATTATAGTTGATGCCAATGATCTGCCATCACTTGTTGCTGAGAGGTACCTAACAGGCTTCATTATTGATGGTGCTTGTTTAAAGTACTGTCAAGAGGCACAGGCTAATGGTGCACAATTTATCTATTTGCCCTCCTTTACGCAGACGTGGGTTGTCAATGGAAGCAACCTTCATTATAAAGTGGTGCCCTACATTTCTGGCAGAGAACTGAGCCACCTCCAGTGGCTAATAACTGCAATACACATCAACAATAACCACTGGGGTCTTCTTTGCCTTAACATCTTGTCATGTGAAGCCTTTTTTGATGATGGGCTCAAAGTCAATCCACCTTTGAATATCTGTGATATTATTCAGAATTTCGTGGAGGTCATTAATTTGACAATGTCCAAACAATCCTCACCACCTCTGCCCCTATTATGGAACATTTCCCTTCCCATTCAATGGTTTGGTATGCCTGTCCAACCTTTGCATGGAGAAGGTTGTGGAAGCTATGGCATAGGTGTCATTCTTGCAGCCAAGGATTTTCTGAATGTTGGTCAGGCCACAATTCCACATTTTGACTGGCTTTTCAAGGACATGGCAGACCACCGTCAAAGGTTATTATATCAATTTGTTCAATGGAAGTTACTCTCACTGCTGAAATAGTGATCCCTATATCAATCTCATTATCCAAATTAGTATTTTTCAGTTGACTATTGTTTTCATAAAACGTATCATAAACCTAGGCCAATTTGTCATGCTATCCTCTCCTTCAGGGTTTAAAGGTGGCGCGCCCAAACCCTGAAGTGATGAGAGCCTTTTTGTTTTTTGTTGGTAAGTCATTATCCAAAATTAGCATTTTTCAGTGACGTTCATTTTAATAAAATGTAGCATAAACCTAGGACGATTTGTCAGGCTATCCTCTCCTTCAGGGTTTACAGGTGGTGCGCCCAAACCCTGAGGTGACGAGAGCCTTTTTGTTCTTTGTTGTTTAGTCATTATCCAAAATTGGTATTTTTCAGTTGACTTTTGTTTTTATAAAATGTAGCATAGACCTAGGCCAACTTGTCCTATCCTTTCCTTCCCGGTTTACAGGTGGCGCGCCCAAACCCTGAGGTGATGAGAGCCTTTTTGTTTTTGTTTTGTTTTTTATTTCTTCACCTAGGGCTGTCACCTTGACGTGGTGGTGAAGCTTGAGTGTCTCTGCTGCCCCAAGAACCATGCTCACTGGGGGTTTGGTCCCTAGTGAAGGTATTTCCTTCGCATTGTTCAAGGGGGAGAGACCAGACTAAGTACAGCCTTTAATCTAACGGGGGGTTCTGTGTGATCCAATCTTACCAACATGTACAATTATTCTGATTTCTTGCACCAGGTTTACCTAATCCATTTTTTATATAGGCGTTTTATTTAGGGTAAGCAAAGTACATGACAAAAAAGCCAGACTTTTTCAAAAAAGAATACAATACCACAACTTTATTTTCACTCCTTTGGTGGGGTTTTTTGGTGACAACACAATTACAGACTACGCGCTTATCCAAATGCTAAAAATATTTATGGATCACTGCTGTTTAAAAGACAGCAGTTAATTGTTGGTGGAATTTTTTAAATAAAAAAAGAGGTCGACTGTGAGGCTAAAAAAGTAAAGCTATCGTTATTGTCAAGATAACAAACCTAGGCCAATTTGTCAGGGATCCTCTCCTTCAGGGTTTACAGGTGGCGTGCCCAAACCCAGAGGTGACGAGTCTTTTTGTTTTTTGTTGTTTAGTTGCTATCCAAAATTAGTATTTTTCCGTTGACTTTTTTTTTTATAAAATGTAGCATAAACCTAGGGTAATTTGTCAGGCTATCCTCTCCTTCAGGGTTTACAGGTGGCACACCCAAACCCTGAGGTGATGAGTCTTTTTGTTGTTTAGTCACTATCCAAATTAGTATTTTTTTCAGTTGACTTTAGTGTCATTAAATTTTTTTCATTTTCATTTTCCTCTCAGCTGCATACGCTAGTGATAATATTGATTTCGAGCACTGTGGCAACAACGACTAACCCTTTAAAGTTAGGGCCTTTTCCAAAATGGAGGAATTTGTAACTTTAAAATTGCTGTTAGGCTATTTTTCAAACTGGCCTTTTGTTTTTCGCAAATTGTGATGGTTATGATCAATTAGTGATAGGACTAAGTGGAGTCCAATTCGTTCTATAATCATACAAGGGATCAACACAATAGGACAACTGGGAAACGAACGAGCCTTGAAAAGAAACACGTTTAAAGACTTACTTTATCACGTAAGTTACAACGCAAAAGGGTCATTTAACATTTTTACATGGAAGGGCAAAAAAAACAAAGATATATCAAAGAGCAATGGTCAGTTCATACGGACACTTTCTTGATAAAGAACCTTACAGCTAATTTCCCTTGCTTTGTAGCCGTGAAAAGGTTCGGCCACCAACTTAACTCGATTTCTTGCGTTTTACGCCCTTTGCCCTCACTGACTTCCAAACTTCCCTTGTAACTCGCCCTCTTGTCAGGTTGAGGTTTGCTGCTATTGCTCCAGTAGGTACAGTTCTTGGCAGCTTGAAGCTCATCCATTGGATTATTGAATTTCTTTCTAACAACTTCGTTTTGGCCACTGAACAACACTGACTCTTTGAGCTCAATGACATTTTGCTCGTGCAGTGCGTCAGCAAAGGGGGCGAGGCTGACAACCTCGGTACGAAATGCGCCTTGTTGACGCTGAATAGAATGGCGGCTTCTTATGGGGAAGTTGTCTCATACTGTGAACGTTGCATTGTATTTGCGATGCAAAATGTCCGAAGAATCTTTCTGGTACTTGTGGCAATATAATTGTGAACCAGCGACCTAAATGTAAAACATAACTGTGTCAACGTCTCAATAGCTATCAGCGACACATTATTCACCGGCAAAGTGGGGATTTAGAATTACGCATTCCCTCTGATAACTTAACAGGTTTCAGTTATTTGTCATTATTTTTGTGAAATATACTTGTAAACGCGCTACTGACCTCACAGACTAGGATGTAAAGAACCATTTATCTGCTCGGTTAATCCTGCTAGCCACGGTAAGTATCCCTCCTTGTGGTCTTGCGATTGTCTATCCATAAACTTTATTTCTGGTGCACGAACAACATTCTCTTCATTGTCAAAAAATCTGATTCAGTCAGTTGAACCTCCTTCCTCTGGGTGCTTTGTCTCCTTATGTTTTTCAAGTGCGCGTAGCATCTTAAAACGTTTAAAACAGAAACAACACTCTTGGGCGTAAGTAAAACGTGAAGCCATTTCCAACCTGGAAGCGATTGCGTGCCTTGTGTTCGTGTGTAATGCTAATCGGAAGTGGAAAAAGAGCTCCCATTGTGTTTTGGTTAACTTGAGTTTTCCATACAAAACAAAGAGTCTTTTCTTTTGATCAATCAGCTATTTTATTTTATATAACAGTGCACCTATTGTCTTTTGGTAACTTGAGTTTTCTATAAAAAACAAAGAGTTTCCACTTTTGACCAGTCGACAAAATAGCTGCAACATGGAAGGAGTGAAGAGAGGGACGAAGAAAAGTTTTCGAGGAAGAGTTCCGGAAAGGCGTTTTAGTCCAGAAAACACGATAAAGCAGAAAAACGAAAGCAGAGAAAGCACTGGGAAAAGAGGAAGCGCCAAAGATTACAGGCGCAAAATCATGTGCTTGAAGAGCCGGCGGTCAAAGAAAAACCTGAAGTCCCTGAAGAGGCTCTTGAAGTTCCTGAAGATCCTGAAGAGATTCCTGGAGACAAAGCGCCAAAACAAAAAGGAAAAGTCGAACATCTCTCGAGAGGGAAAAGGCTGGTTGAGTTGTCCAAGAAATGAAAGATGAAGGATGGAGACGTAGAAATTGAAACGCCAAGAAGAGTTCGCAAACAAACCAAGGGAGAAGATTGCACCAAGTTGACCGTCACATGCACAGCACACAGCTTCAAAGAATTGGACAGAGAGCTATTAGTTATTGACAAGACTGAAAAAATTGGCTCAGAGACATTTGGAAAGTGTTTTAAAGGCAAATACCGGAACCAATACCAAGTGGTGGTCAAAGAAATCAAAGTGAAAGATTCATCAAAGAGGGAGATTGAAAGGGCCAAACAAGAAGTCTTAAACAAAGCTTCAGTACTAGCCGATCTCAAAGACCACCCCCGAATCCCCCATCTATTTGGTGTGTGTTCCCTACAAGCACCTTTTTATTTAGTTCTCCAACATTTTCGGTTGAGGACAGCAGTGTTACCCTCTCGAAGGCTGCAGCAACAGGCATTATTGCAGACGTTAGCGAGTGCACAGAAATTCTAAGACAGATTTGTGAAGTGTTGTTTATGCACAAGAGAGGATATCTGCACAATGACCTCAAAGGGAACAATGTCGTTTCAGATGGTGCCAGCCATAAAGCCTTCGTTATTGACTTTGGCAAAAGTAGAAAAATTGCAAAGGCGAAGTGATGAAGCCGAAAGTCAACATAAAGGATGCAGCGAAGAAGTATCCACACCTAGCGCCCGAAATTCAGAGAGGAGACAGGCAGTCGACCGCCAGCGACGTATATTCTTTTGGAGTGCTAGCCGTAAACGTTTTACAAGATGGGAAATTTGTCAACCCTGCCTTGAAGAGTACTGCCAAAAGGTGTCCCTCGTCTAATCCAAGAAAATGCCCGAAACTCTAAGAAATTTTGGAACACATCACAATTTGACACTCTTTGAACAGTGTCGGGTCGTTTCGCTGCACAGTCGTTTCGCTACACTGTAACAATGAAAATGTGATTATTTCTCGTTCTTAAAGTAATTTCCGGTGAAAAATATCATAGCCGTTTCTTCGTTCCACAGTGTTTGCATGAGGAGTAAATTGAATTCAAATATTACAGAATATGTCAATTTTAAAACGTAGCGAATCGACTTACCTGCAGTGTAGCGAATTGACCGGTTAAGGAAAATTAATGGGCACTCAAGGAATTTAGACTAGTTTAGATTTAGCATTTCTACTCTTGAATCTTTTTATGGGGCTTTTTTGCGGACAAAATATTGAGCATGGATACATCAATGTTTTGTTCAATTACGTCAATCACGTTACGTTAGTCGTTAACAAGAAAACGATGAACTTGACGTGTATGTGAGGGAAATTCTTGAAGTGACACCAAGCGCTGGTCAACGCCTGATTGAAGGGAGCTTGAGGCAAAGGAGCTTAGGAATCCATTGCCATCGTATTTAGGAATCTATTCGAAGAGTGGATCCGGTTGTTAGCACTTAAAGAGCAGCACAGCAGATAATTCATAGAGTGTACAGTGTGCCATGCCCCAATGCGTTATGGAAAAATAAAAGAATTAGTTGAAGCGCTATTTATTTAACACCACCTCCTTTCTAATGAGTCTCTATTTAAAGGGGTCACCTTTTGTAAAAGGCCTCCCTTCACCATTAGACCGCACCCCCTCTTTTCAAAACAGTTAGGCACTTTGTCATTTCTCTAAAGGACAACACTGGTGTTAAATCTGGTTCGTGCAATGCAAGGGCTATGGTAGGGAGGTGAGAATGTAATTTCCATGCATGAGCATATAAATGCCAATTCAATTCTAATATATCTCATGATTTGAAATACCTCCCCCAATTCTATTTAGACTCCACACTAATCACCCTCACCCAGTTTCCCAGCCCTCACCTTCCCTATATTATGCTGCCTGCTCCTTGTGGTCAACAATACTGATAGTGGCTTTGCCAGGGAAAAAACCCTCTGGCACCCAGGGAAGGTCAACAAATGCCTCTTGCTGTTATTATTATTAATAATATTATTACAGGTTTTGAATTACAACAAGTTCAAATTTGACACCTGTAATTGGACACCTACATGATTGTGCGCCGATTATGTGGCAAATAGGCACGCGGAGAACCAATCACGATCAAGAATTTTGTTATAGAATGATATGTAGCGATATGTGATCTGAATTGTGATCTGTAGCCTTTGTCTGCCAACTAAACCGTTTCTCGCCACAGCTGAAAGATGATCATTTTGGGACCATGGTGCAGTAAACATAGAACGTTCCGAGTCCTCGACAATTCTCTCAAAGTCCCTTGAAAGTTCATTCATAACAAAAACAAGTTCGTTTAGATCTGAGATCACCCCAACTTCATTTGGGAAGGATTCTTCTATTCTTAGAGTCAAAGCGACAAGAGTTCTTTCGTTTTCTCGTAAATGGCGACTAAAAAATTCAGCCGAGTCATAGGATGCAGTGTTCCTTTGCTCTTCTGCACTTTCCAGAAGCCTACCCAAAGACATAAAAATCCATCAATGTTGGGAAGCCAAATTCGTGCACCTTGCGTTGTGCTTTTCAAAAGTGTGTTCGCTAATCTTCCTCTATTTCCGCCATGTTGAAAGTGTTAGTTCCCAAGGCCTCTTCTCTTAGCTGACTTCCGGTCACTTCTATTTTCGCTTCCTCATCTTTTAGTTTTATCGAACATCTTTTAGTTGCAGGATTCAGGAAAGCGATGTATGTACCATAATATGGATGTATGACATCCAAAATCGATGTATCCCGGACTAAATTGATTTATTTTATTTTACAACTTGTATTATAACGCATAACAATAACGTAAATGAACAAAACATTGATGTATCCATGTTCAATATTTTGTCCGCAAAAAAGCCCCATATCTTTTTCACAAGGACCACTTAAACACTTCATTGAGATCAATAGAAGGTGAATTTGTTGGTGAAAACAATTTTGACCAATTATTGCAAATTTTTCGCTGTAAAAAAACGATTGCATAAGTGGCGCTGAAATTGAATAACAATACGTTAAAAAACCTTAGCCTCCTTCTTTTGTTTCGAGACAAAGGATTTCTCTCATTAAAGCGAAACAATGGTTTTCTGGCGTATGGTTATTCAAATTCGGTATAATTTAATAGTCCGGATTCCTCCGCTTGTTGTAGAAAAATAGAGTTTTAGGGTGCGTTTGATTGACCCTATTCCAGAATAGGAATACATACAACGCTGACAAGAAATCAGAAAAGGGGGGTTCTAGGAGTTACTGAAGTACAAGACCGCTCTTAAATTCTCATGTGTCAGGGATAGTTTGAAGAATTGGCCTGTCATATTTCTTAAAAAGAGAAATTTATCGGCTCTTCTGCTTATTCTTGATCCAGAAAAAGGTCAATCGAACGCATTCTTAGACGTCTTATAGTGAAGAGAAGACTAATAGGCTTTTTCCTAGTAAGCCGATAGTTACGGTTGTATCACGTAAATGTATGTTGCCGCATTTGTTCGAATTATAGGACGCGTTACCAAAGCCTACGGTTGCCGCGAGATTGGAGAATTGAATACGCAAAACAATAAAGTAAGGACTTGGCCACTCACAGGCGACCTGATATTTGTACGGTTGTTGCACAAGGATTTCAATTTAGCGTGGTTCGGGTTTTGTCATACGATGACAGAATTTAATCAAAAATCACAATGTTGACAGCTACAACACATGTATCATAGTCTTCAGGCGAAAAACAAAGATCCGAAGAACGCGTCTTTCAAAGGCGTCGAGGTCCTAAAATCTGGCCTCTGGCTTGTCATGTAAAGAAACGCTGTCGTTCTAGAAGTAAGTTTGGATCTTAGACTGTGTAGCAAAGCGAAGAATTTTGTGGGATTGTTGTGGAGTGGGGAATTTTGTTTGGCATACGCGAAGAACAGCCGAAAAGTAACTGAACATTGTTTTGTGAGTTAATAATTCGGCGTCTAATCAAACATTTATTCTCTTTTGTGTTGAACCGGGAAGAATAACTGCGAAGGAACTGAATTATATAATTAATTTAGTTTAAGGTAATTAATTAGGTTTAGGAATAGTTTTTACGTTACAGTTTATTTGTGTTATAAATCGTTTATGTTTTCTAAATTAATTAAACTTGTATTACTTAGTCTTTTGGTGTGTTTTGGGTTTGCGGGAAGGGTTTTGTACAGTCGCTTGTTTAATCGTGTCGTACAAGGGAAAGATCCACGTCATATTTTTGGTGTCACTTGTGGGAAGATTCACCAATTCTATGAGAAGCTGTCCTTTAATGTGCAAGCTCTAGAGATGCTTGGTAAACTTGGGGAGGTTAATGGTTACGTATGAATATCCATTGACAAACTAGAGAAATTGGACGGGACCTTAAAAGAACGGACGACAACTGTTAGGAATGGGACTTTCCAAAGTTCGTATACGCCCTGCAAAAGTGGACAGAGCAAAATCCAATACCTGTCAAACCACCTGACAAGAACCAGGACGTCTATCCAGTCAAACGAGCCTCGCGTGATTCACCCTGTGTACAATACCCATCAAGTTGAGATGCGTCTGCAGGTGTGACAGCACTGACCACAGGCCACACGAATGCAATTAAATGACGGATGTAAGCGAATGAAGGAAGATTTTCTTGCAAAAACAGCTCTGCTTCAACTGCACGGGACAAGAACACAAAGTGACGGAGTGTAAAAGCAGGAAAACATGCTTGTTCTGCAAACAAAGACACCACATCTCCATCTGTGACAGAGCATCTACAGATAAGGGTCGGCCCGGGTTTTTGGGTATACAGGTATACAGTATTTTTATGTAGAAAATGGGGTATTAAGTATTACACTTTTTTGAATTTTGGTATAAAGTGTACAGCTCTGAAAAATCAATATTCTTTGCTGTTGAAAATGGGCAGCACACCGTTCAACTTTCGAGACTTTTCCCGGTTGCCTGGGTATGCAAAGCGTTGTGTGACGTTTATGTCACGTTCTCCATGTCGGGGACTGGTGAATTTTGTTGCCCACTGCTGACCCAGTTGTGTGCAGACACCACGTGACAAAATCTGCAATGCAAAGTAATGGCTGCATCTTCATCTCTGTCACGAACGATATTTATGCCAGTTTCTTGTTTTGTTTAAACTTGGCGAGGCGAAACCGACCAAAAAATGGTCGAGGTATATTAAGTTAGAGGAACAGACGTTTTCCTCACTTCAAAGGAGGTTCACTGTGGACGGGCATGGAGGCTTCCAAGAGAAAGCTCGCCAGTTCGGATTTGACAAAGTGGGCTTTACTTTTGGGGTAAAACATAAAGTGGCCGATCCTCTAGATTTCCCAAACGGAAGGCTTTTCACTGTAAATTGCCAAGACGAGTAGGAGATATACCAGGAATTCTTGTTCAGCAAGGCACGGGAATATGAGCTCATCAATAAGACACTATTTTATTCTGTTCATGAACCACAAATACTCAGTTGAGTATAGCATTCTCATTTTCAGATATTTAATTTCAGAGATGTCTGGTTTTTATTTTAGACACCAAAGATATTTCTTGTTTGTGTCTTTGTTATGCTTTGTATGTATGCAGAAACATTACTACTCCCCCCTGGATGGGATGCTAGTCCATCGCAGGGTTACCCCCCAGCAGCTTGTTGGGTTTTTACCAAACGGTCGCAGGTACCCATTTATACACCTGTGTGGAGAGAGACAATGTGGAGTAATGTTTCTTGTCTAAGGAAACGACACAACGGTAGAGACCAGGGCTCCAACTACCGACCTTCAGATCGAGAGCCCGATGCGTTAACCACTAAGCCACCGTTCCTCCACTATCAGCAGAAACCAGCAGTAATTGAATGGAAACTGAGAACAAGCATCTATGTAACGTTTCAATTTTGGCTTGGATAAATTGAATTTCCGCTGAATTGAATTTTGAATTTCCACTGAGTGGCTGATGAGTTCTATCCATTTTCTCAAACCTAATCAAGACGTTGGTCATTGCACTACAGGTGTTGGCTGGCTAAAAGGTAAGCCATGTACTCCTTGCTTGGCTCGTGGCAAATGTTGGATTTTTGGGTATAAAGTATACCACCGTTTTCTAAATATTGGTATTTCACCCGATTTTGGTTATATTGGGTTGTTTATTTCGGGTATATTGGTATTCCACTACCCCCCTGGCCGACCCTAACAGATAACTCGATGACAGCTACACAAATTACAATGGTACTGCAGTGTATCCAGTGGTCGTTGTCGAAGTCACGAAAATCAAATGCCGCGTTCTGCTAGACTTTGGAGCAGGGAGTTTGTATGCCTCGGCCACACTCCTGGACAGAATCGGCCCAAAACTTCGTCACTCTGGGTTGATTAAGATAGAGATGATGTTAGGAGCGAGCAATCCAGTGATGCAACTTTATCAAATCAAGCTACGCTCAGATAAGGGAGATTTTGAAATGGAAGCTGATGTTACCAAGGTAGAGTAGCCACATCTAATGATGGTAGACACTGTACAATACAAGAAGCTGATAGAGAAACACTCCCATCTAAAGGGAGTGACCATGGATGTTACCGACGAAAGACCCTGCCTATCTGTCCACATAATCCTAGGGAACCGTGAATGCCCTATGATAAGCACTATGAAACCTCAACGGATGGAAAGAGAGTGGGACCCAGAAGCAAGTCGCACAAAGCTTGGCTGGACCATCACTTCACCTGGTTAAGAAGTCGACACCACAAGCATGCTCCTCATTCAAACTTCAAGCGTCGACTCTGAAGAACTGTGTAAACTAGATGTGCTTGGGTTGGCTGACACCTGCGGGAGATCAAGGTGTGGTCTATGATGAGTTCAAGGAACAACTGCGGAGGAGTGAAGAGGGGTGGTACGAAACCGAACTTCCTTGGAAAGGAAAGCACCCTCCCTTGCCAGCCAAATGGTTTCAAGAAGCATACCAAATTGCAGAGAAGATGGGCATCACAGTGCAATAACCAAGAACCTGTCAGGTGCAGCGCAACTGTGCAAACACCCCTGCTGAAACGATAGAAGACCATTATAGGACAAATCTCACGATTCCCTTGGTTGACCATCTGATCAATGAGCTGGAAAATCGATTTGGCAGTGGTGACCAAGAAACAGCAGTGCAGTGCCTATTTGCTGTTCCGTCAATGCTACTGGCGTCAAAAGAAACATGGATGACGTCCTTTGGCCGGTTTTCCACGTTCCATGAAGATTTGTTGCCCTCATCTTTGAGCCTTGATGCTGAGATGACTTTATGGCAAAGAAAATGGGAATGACAAGATCCCAAGACCGTCCCGACAACTGCATCAGCAACTTTGAAGGAGATCGACCATACGATGTATCCTAACAAAATATTTTCCACCTTACCAGTCACCACATGCGAATGTGAAAGGAATGTGTCAGCTTTGAGGCGACTGAAAACATATTTACGAAGCATGATGTCACAGATGAGATTGACAGGACTTGCCTTGCTACACATTCATTACAACATGGACATTGACTTTGAAAAAATAATTCGCAGATTTGCAAGGCTTCATCCAAGGAGAATGGAACTGGCAAATATATTGTATGACTGACCCAAAAAGCCAGGAAAGGGCACTTTAGGTAGTTAAAATTGAAAAATTTGCCGGGGGAGTGTGCCCCCTGACCCACCGCCGCTCATTTTGCAGTAAATCGGTCAAAATTTTTCCTAGATCCGCGCCTGCCAGTATTTGACCATCACTGACGCTCAGTGGTCTGGCATGTCCTGAAAGGACAGAGAGAAGCCTTTAGAGACGCTGGAAGCCGCCGTCAAAGAAGAAGCTGAAGATGAGGATGCAAACACTTCTTCTGAAAATAATGATCCCTGAAAATGATGGGCAAATTTAAAAATTCTGGTTTGCCAGAATTTTTAAGAGGTTCCTGGTCGAATGCCGGCCAAAGAATTGACTTGCTCAGTATGTCCAAGATATAACGAGAGAGGAATCTGTGCACATCCACTAGCTGTGGCCCATCAACTTGGAAAATTGCCAGAGTACACAAAATCTTATCAAGTGCCTCTAACTAATATGGTAGCCCCCACCATTCCCAACGGCGCTGGCAAGAAAGAAAATGAAAAAAGAGTTACAAGAGGAAGTCCAACAGCCTGCAAGTCGTTGCAAACTATGGAAATAGAGTAGAAGCTGAAACCTTCAATGAAAAACCAGAGGATTTATCTCTTTATGAAGAAGTCTTCATTGTCGACACAACGGCCACCACATGCTATGGATGCAAGGGGCATGTGCGAAATACTGCTCATGATCCACCTCCTCCTGCTCCGCAGAGCATCTTCTTGCGGCACAAGGAACACAGAGTATTCAAGCATCGTGGTGCAACGAAAATCAGGATAAGCAAAACACCAGAGCCTGTCTACTATCATCATCTGTGTTCATGTGCAACATCAGCGTCAATATGAACATCAAACTAGAGGAGTCAGTTGTGGCAAGACTGTCGGATTCAAATAATCAGCTTTTGTGGCGTGAATTTGGTGTTAGATTCAGTTAAAGGAAGGCACATTTTCATTTGCATTTTCTTAGACAAAATCTACACACTTTTTTTTTTGGATGGCTACAAATTTTTCATCAGTACATTTCTGTATGCCAGGTTATGTGCCAACATATTTTTCATTTTCTTCTTAGTTGTAAAGGAGTGGATTCGCAAGAATCTTCGATATTCCCCAGAGGAGAGAGCGCTGTTGGTGTGGGACTCCTTCCGTGACCGTGACCATGACCATGAAAGCTCTGCTGGCGCGAAAAAACGTTGATGTCGCTGTAATTCCCAGTGGCCTCACTCCTGTATTGCAACCTCTCGACAAGTGCATCAACAAGCCCTTCAAAACGAAAGTTAGAGCCCACTATCAGGCATGGATGGTGAATGGCCCTTTTACGTACATTCTGTCGGGGAACAAATGACCTCCAAGCAAGGAAGTTATTCTGCAGTGGATACATTGAGCATGGCAGGAGATTCCAGCAGAATTAATCGCCCACTCGTTTAAGTCCTGTGGCATCCCAAATGCTCTTGATGGAACAGAGGACGAGGCCGTTTGGGAAGAAGAAACTGGTGGCGCAGAGGAGAATGGCGATGATGAAGTCATCGACAATGAGTTCGAAACAGATAGCGAGAGTGATGACTAAGATTTATGTCTATCAATAAACAGTTCTTTTCAGAGCCACCCCGGTTCTTTTCAGAACAAAAATATCTCACTAAAGTCAGGAATTGTCTTTAAGTTTAATTTTTACTCAATAAAAGGGAGTAATTAGAATTTTTCAAATAAGTTTCAAGAAAATATTTGGCTATAAGTTGTACCCCAAGTTTGGCACCAATTTTCCACGAGAGAACAGATTTTTTCCCATAAAAACCGTGCACCTTATAACTGAAAAACTACGGTATTTTAGGTTTTTTTTACAGAGAACGTTTTATTCAAATATATGAGATGTTGTAACATTTCTCACATTTTTTCACGTAAATCATGAAGGAATCATGAACATTGATCGAACAACCACTGTGTTCAAAGTTTTATTACATTACTTACAGTATTCCATTCTTAACGGTATGCGTTTTGCTAGAAGTTTTGCGGGTATTGGGATAAAGAAGTTTTAATCATTTTATGTAATATATCAAACAAGAGGAAGAGTGTTTCATCAGATATCCAAACACTGAGAAGTAGGTTGAAAAAGCAAGGCACAGCCGAGTTTTTTAAACGACTTCGAGGTGTTTGGATATCTGATGAAACACACTTTCGAGTGTTTGATATGGTTTCTCAAATGATCAATAATTCTTGGAGAAATTCAAGGCTAAAGTCGGCAACATTTTATGATGATTAGGATCACATAGTCAAACCACGGTCACGGTAGTGATTTTCTTTGTTTTCTCTTGATGAATTATTAATGAGTTTGAAAAGACATGTTTGGTAAATTAAGAAGCAGTCATGAACAGTATTCCATTATTTACTCTTTTCGTATGGTATGATATGCATTTTGTTAGAAGAACCCTTACAGTGCATGTATCGCGATGAAAAGTTTTTGAACAAGCAAGTATAATGTATGTTGACACATTTCTAATAAATATGATATAATTCGTCACCTCCACCCACCACCCGTCATCCACTACCTATCACCAGCCACCCATCACCCACTACCTGCCACCCATGGAAAATTGCTGCTGGTCTAAAGGTGGATCATGTCATGAAACAAACAACAGCTAAGTAACCAGGCATTTGGGTAAAGAGAGAGGACTAGGCAGCAGTGCATGGATATGTTTACCACAATGTGCTGTGGCACATCGACTGGATAAAAACTAATTGCTAAAACAGGAGTTAGACAACTCTATGGGCAAATTTGCGGTCAAATTGACAAAAAAGCCATGAAATGGTCAGTCAATTTCCCCCTGAGTTCTCCCAAATAGCATGGTATTTTCTCGCTCATGGTGGAGAGCTCAGTGATGATGTGATCAGCCGTCAAGGGCATTGCAAGCAGCTATCCAGAGGACTGGAAAATTCCATGCCGGCTGGAGTTTAGTTGCTCTAGCAGAGTGATATTCAGTTAGTTAAATGAACAGTCAGTGAAGACGATTTGATGATAGGATCTGAATAAAAAACCGGCTCCTCTAGGAGCCAGCACTGCTGGCAAGAGCAGAACAACAACAACAACAGGTTTTCAGTTTTGTTGTATGTTTATTTGTTGAAGTCTTAAGAAGTATTTATGACCTCAATTTGACAGATTAGACTTTTGCTTTAACCAAATGCTTTTCGGGATGACATCTGCACCTGAGCATAATTACCAAAAGAAGATGTGTCAGACCTTGAAAGGTCTACGCATCTCCATTATCGACGACATGCTGTTTCATGACAAATACAAGAGGAACACAACATGAGGCTACGAGCCATACTTGCAAAGCTCCGAGAAACTGAAACTAGAGAAATGAGAATTCTCCAAGAGAGGGGGTGAGTTTACAGGGTCCATCATTTATTGATTCCCTTCGGAAAAAGTAAGCTATGGAACCACTTAGATGTTCACTTACGAACAAAGATTTCCATAGTTCAAAAGATCAGTCAAGACTCTTGAACGATGTTTCATTTGAAACAAGAATGATGATTTCCTCTTTTACTGATGATGTCATCGATGAAAACTTTTAGTTTTTATTGTGTATTTTTATATTACAGGATTTTTTTATTTCAGGTAGTTTGGCCCTCTTTGTTATGTTACCTCAGTTTTCTTATGTTAATAGCTGTTGGTTTCTTTCATTTTGATGTAAATAGCTTTTATTTCTTAATAACACGAGCACATCAGCTTGTTAGCTGCTCTTAAATCACCATGTATAGATAAATGCTATTATTATTACTATTACTATTATTATCATTATTATCATTATCATCATTATCAATGAAAAAGTCATCAAATCAGACCCACCCAAGACAGAGTCCACAACCCAGAATGTAAGTGACATCTAATCTGTCTTGCAATTGCAGAAATCGGCTCCCGAATAAAGTACGTGCAAAAACTAGTATTTAGAAGGTACTCAACATTATTTGAAATTGCCCCTATGGGGAGTACTACCACAGAGGCTGCAATTAACCATTTGAAATTGTTCTTTTGTCACCATGGCATCCTGGAAGTCCTTGTAGCTGATTACAGACCACAGTCCTTAATGTGTAATTTTGTTTATTAGAAGAAGTTTTATTTCAGGTAACTTGGCCCGCTATGCTGTGTTCTTTGTGGAAATTTTTATTCTAGCCCGTACCTTAGTTTTCTCAAAACAGCTTTTGGTTTCTTTCATTTTGATGTAAATAGCCTTTACTCCTTAATATCACAGCCACATCAGCTTGTTAGCTGCTCTCACTTTAATCACCATGAATAGATAAATGCTTTTATCATCATTGTCCGTGAAGAACTCATCGAACCAGACCCACACAAGACAGAGTCTATGCGAGACATTACCACAACCCAGAAGGTGAGTGACGTCCAAAGATTTTTCCAAATGATAAACCAACTATGGAGGTTCATTCCTCACCTTGCCTTCAAAAGATGACAGCACTAAGATACCTTCTCATTAAGAAGAATTAAGGTGGCCGAACACAGTTTTCCAGTATACAGGTGTTAGTAGACATTATTTGAAAACTATGTACTTCTGAGTACTCGAAATTAGCATGATGCAAGATTAACTAAGAAGGAATAAATTTTGATACTTCTCGTTGAGCAAGGTGCCGTTCCATTGCTATGGCAACGCAGCAAGCTATTAACCGTCCACAAATAATGGTTTTCCTTAATTTTTAGAAAATGCACTCATTAGATTGTCTCCATTTTTTGTATCCAGAAAAACTCACAAATTACTGACATAGTGACGCTGCTTTCATGTAATTTTAACAGAGAGATCTCCTGTAAATGTTGGTTTTGCACTTTCATGTTTTTTGAAGATACCCTCTGTTAGATTTTGTTTTTGGTTTGTAGGCGAGTCACGCTTTTAGAAAACTACTGTTTTGTCAAATTTCACGAAATTGTAACGAACGGTTCCTTAGAAAACAGTTCATTTCCATTAAAACAATTAAAACAGTCACAATTTTTTTCTCAAATGCGCATGCGTGGAGTTTAATTAGGTTTTCTCAGCAAAGATGAAAAGCATACAAAAAGGCTTAGCTCATTGTGAACTCACTTTCTTTGTTAGGAGATAAATGAAGAAGGATTTATGTCAAACGAGAAACTGTGTTATTTTAAGAGCAAACCTTACCTTTGTGATCCGTTTGGTATAAAATCGAGGGATTGATAGTATTTGCTTACCACAACCCTAGCGGGCGCTTCATAGCATCACTTAACAGAATCTGTAAAGCGCGCGCAAACTGCGTTCGGCCACCTTAACTCCTCTGGGGACAAGCTCAAGCTTCATTTGAGAAGCTAAAAGATGAACTTAGTTCAATGCTGTCCTTGGACTACATGGAGAACAACATCATCAGAAGACTCGTGATCATACGTCCTTGGTACAGTACTCTTTCAAGAACAAGAAAATTGCCAACAAAAGCCAGTCACCAATGACCATGACAGTATAGAGCAGGGCTATGCTCAGATTGAAAGAGAAGTACTGGTTACCACTTGGGCCCTGGGAAAGTATATTCTGATTAAAACAGACCAAAAACCACTGGTACTGTCCTTCAGTTCGAAGACTCTGGACAAATTTCATCTCAGAATTCAAAGATTTAAGAAACGACAGATGAAATATTCATTCACAATAAGTCACATGCCTCAAAACGAAACAGCTTCACTTTGGTTAATAGTTGCACTAGCAGCTCCAGCAATATTTTCGACCCATTCTCGCCAGACCCTCAATGTGGAACCAACTTCAACCAAAAAGCTTTTGGGTTGCAGATGCCAAGTTGTATCTTTGGCCTGAATGATCATAAACATAAACCATTTTCACCAATGTCAAGTCACTTTCAACATGGGAAACACAGCAGCTCCTGAAAAGCCACAGTCAGGACAGTATTTCTAACTGATTCATATTTCAAAAAGCTTCAATTTTTGAAAATGTTGATCGACTTTCCCTCAATTAGAATTGACAACAACCATTAACAAGTTGACTTCTTTAAATAAACAAGTTTTGAGATCTTCTTGCACCTCTTTTCTCCTTGAGGTCCATAAAATATAAATGCTTCCAGAACTTGATACAGTAATAGCCCGCATATAAGAACCTGGGTTTTAAGAACCTGTTAGGCTAAAATTTTCATTTTAAGCCCCCTCCACATAAGAACCTATTTAGGCTAAAATTTTAAGTTAGGTTCTTACCAGTGGGGTTGCTGTAAAAGTGTATAGGTAGAAACTGCTGAATTAAGATCATCATCTATTTATAAGTAACTTGACATAACTTTTTTTTCTTTCAAGCTTAAGTGCCATGTTGTATGTCTATTGTGTTTGCCATTATACTGTATTATGAGATGGTATTTATAACATATATAGTATATTCAGATGAAATTCATATGAAAATATAGGCTAAATTGAAAAATTCAGGTTCTTATACGTGGGCTATTACTGTATTTGTCGAGAGGATACTTTTGGTCTGTTAGTTTCCACATGTGACAGCATGTCAATCAAGGTTGTCATTTTTCAACCCATAAAGTTAATGTGGGCGGGACCAGTGAGCCATGACACGAAATAAACATGATAAGAGGAAAACAGAGTCAAATTTTTGGATGTATATTATTAACAAGTAATCACATGATTTGTCTTGTGCAATTTGGGATAAATAAACACTTGTAAATTTTTCAAATACTACAAATTGCACTCACCCTACGGGCTTGTGCAATTTGGTTAGCCTTTGAAAAATTCACTTGTGCTGATTTAACCCAAATTGCACTCGACAGCAAGTGATTACCTATAAAAATTTCACACGATAGTGGAAGTTTAGTTTATCATTGTGTGCCAAATTATACATAGGAAGAAACCTCTGTATCCATCTTAGAACAAAAGCGTGAACAAATGAAATATGTACCTAAAACATGCCTTACAGGATGTGAAATAGGGAAAATTAAGGGGTCACCAATGGGTATCAAATCTATCTACCAATATTTGTAACAGCGATGGAAGACATCTCAACAGCATTGGACATAAAGCCCTGTACAAAGGCTTTCAAGGTTCCATATTGTGCACAATTAACAAGTTACTCCATTAACACTGTGGTAGATATGTTATCCATTATTTGCTAAAGCAAAGTTATTACCATGGTAGTGGTGGCTACAATTTGTTTACATACATGTGTTATTGAGACACTCATTCACTTATAAAGGCTGACAAGAGTATTATTTGTCCCTACTGTATTTTGCTGTTTGCCAGCAATATTCATGGCTAGTATGATATTTGCAGCCATTTAATTGTGGTTGAGCCAATCACATGTTTATGCTGTTGGGCTTTAAGCCTGGCTGTTTGCTATGGGATCCTTCCCATTTGACCAGCATATCACTCCTGCCTCAAAAAACTGATTTCAACAGATACAAATATGTTTGTTACAACACAGTCATGCCACCAATATCTAAATGCAAGTGCACAGATGACACCTGAACCACAACAAACCAGGCACAGCTGTCACCAGAGATAATACTGGCAATAAGGGAGGCGATGGCAAGCAAAATTAGAAGAACACACAATAGTGAGTCAACAACAAGCAACCGTGAACAACAAGTCTGAATCCAGTTTATTACTGATAGCACAGCAGCAGTGGTACAACAGGCCATGGATACAGCCTTGTGTTAGTTACAGCATTGCTCATCGAGTACCGACAAGAAACCAGAGCGTGGCCATCGCAGAAAGTGGAACCCAATAATAGAGCGCAGCCATTGCAGAAAGTGGAACCCAATAATCTGCAAATTTGTCTGAAGATTGGCCCCCGAAAAGGTTTTGACTGCCAGAATGAATACCAATAAAGTTGACACCGAGCAAGTTAGGATTGCTTTTCTCAACTGAATTGGGTCGCACTGCTATCTTCAGCCACCTGACCCCATGATTACAAGAGGTTGCTGCACCAAGCAAAGACATACAAAACCAATCACACCGACAAGTAAGCAACAATCATTAGCATGTAAGTAAAAATTTGTTCCTTGTTCTTCTTTTCCCTGTACTTTACTTATCATTTGTCTGTAATAAATTTATTTATAATTTATTTATAATCTTTGACTGGCCCACCTAGATTAGCTTGGCTATTTGTGGGCCAGTCCAATGTACCATGTATAAATCAAAGAATAAAGATGTGTAAAGTTGAGTGTAAGTTGTGTATTATTTTACTGGAGTTACCATGACATCAAGGTGCCCCAGTAACCACTACAACACAATCTAGCAGCTGCTCAACGAGAACATGGGTAACCTAACTACAGGACCACAAAGCAGTACCACAGGTCACCTGGCTGGAGACAGGACCACCAGCAAAACAGTGAGATCCCATTTGTGTTGATCTCTGTCCCCCTGGGGTCAATGGTATCAGACAAAAGGAAGAACAAGGTTCGGGCTAATGAGTATGTTAATTTTCTGTTACTACTTAGCACTCAGGTTACCAATGATAGTTACAGCATAAAAATGCCAGCCCTCATGAAACATAGGGCAGTGGTGAGAGATTTGACAAAGAACTTTGCCAACTGGAAGTTTTATCATGCAAACTTCAGAGTACTTTAATTAATAGTGAGAACAAGTTATCCCAAGGGATAAAATTCACTCAGAGCTTTGGTTAAGAGCTAATCAGCCAAGAAAAAGCAGAAAATTAATGATGGTAAACACCTTGCATCCTGCTACCACTCGACACAGCAATAGCCATCGCAAGGGATACTGTTTTTGATATCACGGAGGCAGGCACTGTTTGGGATGTACATTTAAGCATCAATGCTACAAATGCAATACCAAGCCCTCCTATTTTCTACTGCCCACAGAACAGCCACCTAAAGGAAAGAGACACTCCTAACAACAACCTAGCAGTCAAGGCCAATTCAAAATTCTCATCCAAAACAACCAACACCAACAACTAGAATCTAAAATCTCCCGGATAATCGCCAAAGTTAACTATTTTCTTGTAGACTCGACTTCCCGAGAATAAAATATCAAATATTTTGCGTTGTTTGAGCTATTTTACTGTTAAAATCAACCGTTTCATAAACTCAAAACAGTCCGGTATGCTATTGTAATATAAGCAAGAATATGATTGGTGGGAAGTAAAGCAATCAGGTCAAATGTTTCAAGGCCAACAACATCTTTGACTTTTTCGTGCGTTTTTGCGACTTTGTGACCTCGAAGATGTCGCTTGATGTTACTTCTCTTCAGAGGGAGTTTTTAGGACTTTTACAATTTGGTTTCCAACTTGTGAAGAGAAATGTAGACAAAAAAATTGTTAAGATTCTTGATTAAAATATCAAACCTTACACAGGCAACTATCCAGGTATTGGTCAGTGTTTCTTCATAATTAATTTATTAAGATGGTGATGGACAGGCCAGGTTCAAGAGACTAAAGCAAGCCTTCAGTGACCCAATAACCAAAGTTTACTTGCTCTTTTTACCAATCAGCATTACAGATTTTCATGAACGTCAACCAGTTTCTCCAAAGGCAAGACCCTCTTATTGTTTCTGTTAGTTCGTTGCTCAAGAGATTTTAGCAACTCCTTGCTTGCAAGTTTATTTCCAACCAGAGTGTGAAAGCAGCCTCAACCTTCAAAGAGCTCCTTGATGTCCAAATGCATAAAGAAGGTGATTGCTAGG
The DNA here is from genome assembly GCF_977016875.1 of Pavona decussata. Lineage (NCBI taxonomy): Eukaryota > Metazoa > Cnidaria > Anthozoa > Scleractinia > Agariciidae > Pavona > Pavona decussata. Next base: position 2,397,111 of record NW_028145512.1, on the reverse strand, counting down.
TCACAGAGTGAAGTTACTAGCACATTTATCATTTTGCAATGACTATGACCATGTTGCCTGTTTTATTACTGTTCATTCAGCAATGAAATTAGGTAAATACTTTATTTTGTTTTAGATTCTTCGGTCGACATTGGATTTGCAACAAAAGCCATGTTAAATAGGCTTGTAGGATCTGGAGATGTTAGTTCATATGAGGAGAAAGAGTTTTATGGAGGAGCCAAAGCGTTTTTTCTTCAGGCATTTGAATACAGTTTAAATCGTATACCAATAGAGGACTCACTGGGGCACTACAAAATGCCCAGTTTGTCCATATTGAGGACAGAGAAAGAGGAGACCCTTGGTAACATTATGACCATCAAAATGGAAATGGCAAATCAGCCAGACCCGAAGGGTATCTACCAGTTTCCACCAGCCATTCTGAGTGAAGCGAAAACGGCTACAAGCCCACTCAAATTAGCCTGTTAGTTGTTTTTCATTTCTAATTATTGCCTAATTATTATCACATGTATAAATGTGTAACATTAGTTTCCATCAGCCCAGTGAGCTCGATCATGCTTTAGAAACGGATTCCACGTGTGTTTCACCTTGTAGACAAAGTTGTAGAAATATGACAAGGTCCAAATTTCTGGTTTAAGAAGTCTACTTAATGCGTTTTCAGCTGCCATTATTATTAGTAGCAATGTGATAACGATTTCCAATCGATTACATATCTGGTTTTGTAATGGTCAAAAGAATAACCACTTGCTTTACAACTAAATGTCTATTTAATCATTAATTTGTCAAGAGTTTTCATTCTGAGAAGTACCATTATCATTGATAAGCACGTACCAATGGCAATAACATTGAATCACCAGTTTATTGCACTTTTATATGTATACATATCTAAGCAGCTAAATATGAACTGTTTTATTTGGTATAAACGTTAATCAAGGTCAACGAGTATGACATCAATGTGACGTGCTTTGTGATGTCATCTATCATCCTCCGGACTCTTTTCTTTTTATATTCTCAATACAGTATTTGAGTATTTTGGGAGGTTGACAGCCCTGAAAGTCGTAAGCATCCAACTCTATCTGCGTTGTCTGTGCCAACATTAAATGCTTTTTCCTCAAGATTTGAAGTAATACTGTTACATCATTGTCAGAATACCTTCCAATTTATAACTAATTTATCTAAAGTCACTTACATGTCATTTGTAAAGGGCATGTGCCGATCGCTGCAAATTTGTAGGTGATGTGGGGACAAGGGACTTAACCCACCCCCAATAAGAATAAGTTTTTACACGGAATGCCTGCAGGGCAGGCCGTGTCTAGGTTTGGGCCGGGTATCTTTTTGTTCTTCGTCGTGGCCACAAATGTGCACATGCATTAAAATATGTCCTCCCCTAGTAGGGATGTATTGTTCTGATTGTCTTTAACAGAAGCGGCCAAATCAAAATCTATTATTTAGGCACATATCACGAGAGAGGGGACCCACTCACCCCTTCTTGTGTGACGTCAAATCATCATCTGATTTATTCATTAAACCTACATTAAATTCTGCCCTCTCCCAGAGGGGATCTATTGTTCTGATTGATTCAACAAAAACGGCCCAATCAAAATCCATTACCGGCGCGTATATCACGAGGGAGGGGACGTACTTATCTCTACCTGTGTGATGTCAAAGCAAATCATCATTTGGAAGGTTGTTTTTGTTCAATGGCGGCCACATGTATGAATTTAAGACTCTGATCTGCCGTTTTAAGAAAGAAAACAAACCTTTTTCAAGCGGTAAATCGAAATAATAACTTCTTAGTACTTAACAATTTAAACGGTGGAAATTGGGAGAGTTCCCAGAGAAGAAACTACACTTTCAGAAACAGATTGAATAATTCAACGCGTAGGAAACCAGACCAGTTCAAGCGGGGGTTATGACGTTATCCCAGAGTTATTTCCGGTATGATTCCCAGTAACACAACGATAAAACATCATGCAGTCTCTCTGAATAAAACCATTTAATTATTTCAGTTGCCAAGGGAGGATAGTTTTCAAACATCTGCAAAGCATACAATGGGGAATAAATGGGGCTACATTAAGCATTTCGTGTAAATGCCATTAGAGGGCATCTTGTTTCGTCAAGTCACATGATGCGTCATGGACCACGAGGTGGACAGAAAAATAAAGTTACAGAGTTGAGCAAGCGAATTTATGTCTGTTTTCGTTTGTGTACCAAGAAACCAAGCTAACAGTGACATACGTACCTTCCTGCATGATTTTAAGGGAAATATATCAAGAATTATGAAAATCAAGCAAATGCCATTAAAATTTATATCGTCTAGAGACACTATCTATAGCCATGGTTACTTTTCGTGTCCTTTTCGGCCCATCAAGTGACTCAAGTTTCGAGTCAGGTCAGATAAACAAAGTTTTCGTTTTATAAGCTAAGCAGGACCAAAATAAGGTCAGCTGTACTTGAACGCATTTACTGAAGTCTTACCTTTAACTTTGCAGATTTGTAGCTTTTAGATGGACTTTCCTCCAGTAATTACGAGTACTGCAATGACATCATTTCATAGAAACGAAGCAAATGTTCAACTGACAGCAGACACATCCAGACACATGACATCGTACATGGATCTTCCGCAGGTCAACGAAACGCGTCGCGCATATTGAGGTTGGGTGTTTTCACTCGAGGCACAGCCACCGAGTCAAGGATTGCCCATCACGTTTTCTTCCTTTTCTCGTAGTAGTGGTATTAGGTATTCCGGGTCATCATGGTTCAACATGCGCAAGATGCGCAATAAGGGGAAGGGGTCGGGGAGCCCGCGGTATGATGGCACTTACTTCGCGGATCCTTACGCGTATCCTTAGATACTTCATATATGGTGCTTATTATGTCCCCGATTTTTATTTTTGGTTATAATGTCGCAGAATTCTTTATGTAAACAAATCGGGGGACATAATACTTACCATATATGAATGGAACTACCGCGGATTAAGGTCACCGTATACTTTTAGAGGCGCGTCCATAGCTGAACCCCTACCTCAAAGCTTATAGAGCTGGCTATCAAACTACATCAAGCATTTGGGACTCGTCTGGCTTAGGGGTGTAAATTTTTGATTTTGGTCTCGCTTAGGGTGTTCCGGGCAAAGCGCCAATATTTTAAGCCGCTAAGGTCTCGTTTAGGGTTCCCCAAAGAAACACAGAATTACGCGAAGAGAAACAGAAGTCAAATTTTCTTTTTAACTTGTTTTGCTTACCGCATTACCTCTGCATGAACATGATGAAGAACTTGAGATTTATGACAGTGCTTTTAAAAACTACTTTTAGATAAAAGCATTCGATGATTATGTCTTTATATCATTAAAACTCATTGCAAGTCATATTTGTGTGTTTTTAAGTGGTCTCTTTTAGGGGTCAAAATTTGCATAAGCCACGCCCAGATTGTTCTCCTTTAGGGGTCACAAAAAGCTTGAGTCACGCCCAGATGGTCTCCTTTAGGGGTTAAATTCAAAATTTTCGATGTTCCATTTGGGAGTCCGGGATTTGGAGGTCGTGAAAAGTTCGACAATTCATTTTATTTCAGAATTCTTAGTATAGTTTGATAGTCCTCTCTGTAAGCTTTAATTTCATGTGGGGTTTTGGTATCTACAGTCGCTTGGACGCGAGACACCTAAGGTATACGGTAACATCATCAATTACTTAATTTTCCAGACATTTGTTTTTTCGTTTCACAGTTAAGACATGTACATCTCTGTGGAACTCATAATGGAAAGACCCCTGCAGAATAATCAACTGCCGAAATAGAGGACATAAAGTTCTGATGAAGGAAAATCCTTGCCATACCGATCTGCACCCAGTATAAAGATTGTGAATCAAAAGAGAAAGACTCCCAACAAGAAAGTTCGACACAAAGAGCGACCCTTAATGGGAGCAAGCGAGAAGACTCGAAGTCGGAAGGGGACTCTGAAGATGAAAACAGATAAGAAGAAGGGACAAAAAAGTAAAAGAAGCGTCACATCAATGACCTTGTTGATGTTGTCTGTTCCAGTGAATGGTCTTTAAAGTTGTCTTCAGGAAAGCAAACTTCTTTTGATTTTTTGTATCCTTTATTTTAAATGACGTAATAACTGCACAGCAGCAGCCTCGCTTTTTTGTTTAAATTTGTCGCGACATGATTAAATTTAACGTTTCAAACCAACACCGTGCGATCGTTGCGCTAGTTATGGGCGGCCGTTACCACCAAAAATACATGAATTTCAAACGGTACAGACAAGAAAGAAATGGTTCAAGAGTTCATTTCAAAATAGTACAGACAATTAAAGAGTGGCACAGCCAAAATACAAACTGTTCAACTTTCTTTTCTGGAATAGGAAAGTGCCACTCTTTAATTGTTTGTACTATTTTGTAATGGACACATGAACCATTTCTTTCTTGTCTGTACCGTTTGAAATTCGTGTATTTTTGGTGGTAAAGGCCGCCCATAGTATGCTAGTGCCACTCTAGCCTCCCACGCAGACGTCCTTAGGGGTTCGTCACGCGAACGAACGGTGGGGGAGGAGACGCGCGACGAAACCCTATGGACGTCTGACGCTTTGTAAAATTAGGATCCTGTGATGACAGTTGACAGATAAAGCAGAGAGCATTACTTCAGCTCAACCTCAATTCTTTCCATTTTTAAGGAGTCGGAGTAGGCTCGATTACCAGCCGCTGTTCGGGAAAATGAGCCCGCACTCATCCCCCCCTCTCTTCGGGGAGGATCACAGACCGGACCCGGGAGACTGCGGAAATCGAGCCTAGGGTCGGAGCTGTAAATCCACGCTTAAGTCCCTTTTCTCTTCCATGTTAGTAGGTTGATAAGTTACAGTCAACTCTCTTATAGCGATCACTTCTCGTAAGCGACCACCTCCCGTAAGCGACCACTTCGTTAGCAACCACTCAAATTTCTTAAGGGACCGCGACCACTTTTTAGGCCAGAAATTACACATATTCTTTTGTTTTCTGTTTTCGGTAAGCGAATCACGTATGGTCGTTAGTAAATCATTACTCAGAAGTGACAAAAGTGCAATTTTTAATGACGCTACCCCGGACTGCTGAAAGATAATAACAGTTTACAGACAGAGAGGATGGCTTTAATTAGATCTGTAGGTAAACGGGAATTGTTACAGTGATCTGCTCCGAAGTTTCATCAGAAGAATGAATAGATGTGAAAAAAGCAAATAAATTAGTTTTCTATTGGCCTAATTTTAGCTGCTTAGGTAATATTTTCATGTAATTAAGGCCTAGTTTGTTGATCTTTCCCGTAAGCGACCACCTCCCGTAAGCGATCACTTTGTCATGCCCCAAGGGTGGTCGCATACGAGAGAGTTGACTGTATTGAACATGTGACAAAACGCAAACAGAGGCGCTACAAAATAATAATAATAATAATAATAATAATAATAATAATAATAATAATAATAATAATAATAGTAATAATAATAATAATAATAATAATAATAATAATAATGATAATAATAATAATAATACGGCGCTGTTTACAAAAATTAGATAGAACTAAAAGAAAGTAGAAATGATCACAAGGAATTCGCATTAAAACTAGACGCTAACTACAAGATAAATAAATGTACACAATTACATTAACCAGATACCAAATAAAAACATCATGATTGATAAGCTCGCATAAAAAGAAATGTTTTAAGTTTGCGTTTAAAATCATCAATCGGGTTTGCAGATTTAATGTCCTCTGGTAAGTTATTCCAAAGTTCCGGGGCAGCAACAGAAAAAGCTCGTTTACCATACTCTGGGGTGGGTGAAGTCAGAGTAAGTACCCGTGGGCATGGGGGATATATATTTTAAATTGTCATTGCAGAGGGTTATACAATTTTCTTAAAGTACTATTCGGGAAATGCAATTTCCTTTGCACTGCCACCCTCCCGCTTGTCTCCCCCTACCCACCCACCTCCAGGACATAATAGACGACAGGTCCCCAAGTTTTCTATCATTTTTCTTCCAATACTTTCTTTTCTCGAGCCCTCTGTTTTGCTATGCCTGTATGGAGTGTCGATGAGGAAAAAGTTGAACTCATGTGCCTTCTCCTTATTCCCATCGTAGCTTGCTTTTGACTTTGCACCAACATGATCAGCTATCTTCGTAGGCTTGCATTGGCCATTCATTTCCATTTGGCATGGTTTAACTAGTGTGGCCTGTAGTTTGTACACAATCTGCAAGGAACCGCACAACGAACATGCCGCAAGTATACGCAGGATCTGTGAAAGATCTAATCAGCCAAATATAAAAATGACTCAAATTTCTGCAAGGCTGATCGGACTGCTTAGAAAACTTAACACGACAGCGACATGATAGAGACCAAACCGAGAATCAACAGAATGCGGCAACCGTGGACGGCTGTTTCGAGCTGGTTGGCTCTCGTCAGCACGGTGTGGCACAGCTAAAGGTAGAACAACCAACGCGAGTCGAGCGGTAATCGACTTGTCTACCAAATGCACTTGGTAGTGATTTCGGATGGGTCCAAATTCAGACATGCGTCCACGTCATAGCGCGTGACTACGAACAATGAACAAAAGAACTGAAATATTATGTCGCTGTCGAAAAAAGCAAAACTTTCCTTCACAAGTACATGGCCAAACAATGTTAAAAAGAACTACAGCATATCTGTAGTTTGTAGATTGGAGATGAGATTGCTTTACGTATGATCTCGGTACCTCCTCTATCTCTTAGCAATAATTTTTTTTTGGGGAGAAGGGAGGTAGAATCGCTTACATCGTTGTCCCTTTATTATTTTTGTAATGGTTCCTCCCTGAATGGCCTCTCATACAGTCGTTTGTATGGGTATCGTACTTTCCACCTTCCTTAGTTAATGCCTGAAGACATACTCTGTGAAAACGGTCGCCCAAGTACACCAAGCGAATGGCTGGTTTTTAAGCCTATTTCATTTCACGATTAGTTTTTGTCTATTGTCGAGGCTTTCTTTTGTATGGAATGTTGACAGTTTAACGTGCCAAATGCTATTTATCCACGGACAATTTATCTGCTACAAATAAAGCATAAAAATATATATCAGTATCATCTGTTAGAAAACAAACAAACAAACAAACAAACAAACTGGTGGAGAATAAAACTTAGAAGAAGGGAAACCTTATTCATCAGTAAATGTTAACCGTTTATTAAATAAATATTAAACCAATGGAATTGTTTCCACCATTGTCGTCAATTTGATGCATTCCACGCTGTTTTGAACGTAAAAGTTCTTTTTTTCGTATTTGTGAACAAGACAATATATCATTTTCTTTTCAAGCGAATATTAAATAATCAAAGAATATCAAAGGTCTTTTTCCATATTTGAAAGTGCTCGATTCATAAGGAGATCCACTGGAGTGTACGTCCCAAAACAATAAAACAACTGTGGCAAACATTATTCTACTCTATACCGCACATCAGCAAGCTAAAAAAAATCACACGATGTTCACCTCAAGAATTACACTGTATCATATTATTTACATTCTGCTGTCAACTCTGCTACAGGGCAGATTTGCTGGAGGCCAGTTTTGTCAAGGAGGTCAGTAGGAATTTAAGAAAACGCAACACGTTATTAACGGTACACACAAGCGATGATTTTATTACATTGTTATCGTAATTTCCTTGTCTTCTTATCTTACTATTGTTTTTATTTTACTTCTCGTTTAGTGCCAGTGATTTCCAATGGTAAAGTTCCATGATTATTTATTCATTTTATATTTTCTTCTCGTTATATTATACTTGATGGTTAAAAATATTTTTTGCACTTTTTGATTCTTTTTCCTCGGTCCCCTTCATGCTTATTTCCTTGTCTGTATTTCTCATTTGCAATTGTTGCCTCGATCCCAAGTGCCCGGTTAAAACAAAGGGGTGGGTGGGTGGGGGGAGGTGCGGAAGGTTGTTGTTCGAGAGGAGACTGAACCTTAAACGCGAACATAAAAAAGGCGGTCATTTTTGAAAAGAAAATCGGCCCAGAAAGCGTTGGAGAGGAATTCATACAAGCCCTCGTAAAAAAGAAGTTATCATACCAGGCTATAGTGAAAGACTTCGAGCACTTTATCCTGGTAGGTTTGGCGCGAATAACTAGTGTTTTTAATTGTGGTTTATTCAGGCTTTGATTTATCAATCTGAACCATGCAAGGTTGAAGCTTATATCATTTCTTTGCCTTGATTGATAGAGGCACGGGGACTTAGTCCAAGAAGTATCAGAAGATACTGTAAAGATAGGAACATCAATGTTTCAGCTTTACGCTGGGTTTCAGAAGAATGTCTACAGGAAATGGTCGTAAGAAATATCGAACAGGTATCCGCCGTATATTTTATAGTTGCGTACACAATTGTGATGGTCATTAAATATTCATATAATTATGTCTAGTAAGATTGTATTCTGAGTAAATATTTTAGGCTATGGTTTTTAAGCCGCTAGTAATACATGTACATATGTGGGCTATACTGTACAAAGTTTGCATAAAGGACGAGAGAGAAAGAGAGAGAGAGACGCGACGTCTTGAAACACCTTTATTCCTCTTTTACCATTTAAAAAACTCACTTATATACTTTAATAAAATACAATTTATACAATTATACAATTTTAGCCTCTTGGAGCATGTCAGAGCAACAGCACCACCTGGAAAAACAAAGGACGAACAAAATATAAACTACAACGTCTTCAAAGATCAGACAGCCCTCCCTCTTTTCCGTCGTGGATCATCATGGATCAAGAACACGAGGAACAACTGACTGTAGCTAAAGAATTAATGTCTCCAATCACCACGTTTTCATTCGTGCAACTGTTCTCGCTAGACATTCCATTAAGGAAAAAAAGAAACAATATTTGTCGTCAATGATGGTTTGAAACCTTTAAGAAGTAAGATAGTTAATACGTGGAACAAAACTCCTATAGAAATAAAACGATCTCTTTCTATACATGTTTTCAAAAAGAAAATGAAGCAATTCCTTCTCTTTCAATGATTATGATATAGGCGTTAACTTACATAATTTTACTTGCATCTTTTATTATTACTGTTATTTGTACACCAAACCTGATATCCTGATTAATTTAGTTTAAAAATGTAATTTGAATCAAAGGGGGACTACTTTGTAAAAGCCCGTAAGGATTTCTTTAGTCTTCCTCCCGACTTCAATGTAAATTGCACTATCTACTTATTATGTTACTTATAATTGTGGGAATTAAACATTTTTAACCCGGGGGGGGGGGGGGTACTCCCTTATATGGGCTATATAGGTATGTGCGGCGCTAAAGGGTATGGTTTTTCAGCCGCTTTGGTCATAAATAGGGTATCGATTTTAGCCATTTTGCCTCCATTTTGGTAATAAATAGGGTATCGATTTTTGCACTCCAGTCTGAAATTCGTTTTTTTTTTTAGAAGAAGCTACTTCTTCGTCATGATGTTTACGGCAACTGTGTACGTGCCGCAACGGCTTGTGACGCGCTCCGGTCACGCGCTGCTCCAGGGGAGTTTTGAACTGACGTTGACCAGACCCTATCACGTCATAAATAGGGTATCAAATTTTTGGTCAGGTCATAAATAAATCGCAGATTTTGGTCATGCCAATTTTTCTGGAAGTACCCCCCCCCCCGGGCATTTTAAAGAGGGGTTGAAAGTACACAGTATTCAGTCTTACTGATGGCAAAACATTGCTGAAGCACCCAACAACATTTGAATATGTACACGACCTTTCACACACCACCCAGGTAATCGGTAATCTTTTCTGACAGGGTCCGGTTGTTCAAAGCCCGATTAAGCTAATCCTGTGTTAACGTATACAGTCAACTCTCTCGTAAGCGACCACCCTTGGTGCACGACAAAGTGGTCGCCTACGGGAGGTGGTCGCTTACGGGAAAGATCAATAAAATAAGCCTAATGCTGGGCTGATAAATTAATTACCTAAAAATATTACCCTAGCAGCTAAAATTAGGCAAATAGAAACTAATTTATTTGATTTTTTCACGTCTATTCATTCTTCTGACGAAACTTTGTGTAACATTTTGGAACAGATCACTGTAACATTTCCCATTTACCTACAGATCTAATTATAGTAATCTTCTCTGTCTGTAAACTGTCAGTTGTCCGGGGTAGCGTCATTAAAAATTGAACTTTTGTTGCTTCTGAGTAATTATGTACTCAGATCATACGCGAATATTTTGGGTGGTCGCTTACCGGAAACGGAAAACAAAAGAATATGTCAAATTTCTGGCCTAAAAAGTGGTCGCGGTCCCTTAGAAATTTGAGTGGTGGTCGCTTACGAGAGAGCTCTTGAAACAGTATTTAACTGAGAAACAAAACGGTTGTTTACGAAGTGGTCGCTTACGGGAGGTGGTCGCTCACGAGAAGTGGTCGCTTCGAGAGAGTTGACTGTACTTTGATTCGAGTTTATTTACTGACCCATACGAGTTCTTCCACAAGATTTTCGTCCCTCAGTTTTGCGTTAAACCTTTCTTTACCATTAGCTTAAAATTAGCCTTTAAAAACAGCCCTTAACGAGCAACATGAAAACCTTGGTTAAACTTTTAATCGTAGATTAGCGTTAATCGGCTTTCGAACAACCGGGCCCAGGTGTTTAAGACAAGTGCGGACAAACCGCGATCGAAAACCTACCAACATGCTGGAAGTAGCCTTGCAATAAAATACAATCAATCCCTGAATTCTACTGATTATCAATTTAGAGTCACAAATTATAAGGCCATCTGGATCGGAGTAACAAAACAAGTGATAAAACATACAGAATAGTGGGTGTACAACATATTCAGCAAAGGATCGAGTCTTACATCATCCTTGTAGTCCTCCGAGGGACCAGCCCTCTGCAAGTCCTGCTGTAGTGGATCCTTCCACATCTGCATTTACGAGGTAGAAGGAATTAATGAGATTCAAGTAAGCGAACATGCGAGCATGGTGCAGTGGATTCACTGGGTCTGGGGACCAACATTCTGCTGTCAGTTTTGTTTTTTTAAAATGTTTTTCCTCAATTCGTGAACAAATTTTATACTTAGCCATTACAGTATTTAAACAAGTGGTTTACATGACACCGCTAGGTTCGTTAAATTCATTTGCCACTTAACTCTGCAAAAATTGAGTAAGATATAGCAAAAGCACCTTATTAAGCACTGCGGGTAGGCTTTTAAGGCAATTTACATGATAGATAATTTAAATAACGAATTACGAAATACCTCTTACATTTCCTCTTGAAAACTGATAAATATATGCTTTGTTTTCTTCAGTCATTTTTAATAGCACTTAAAGCGAGAGCGACTAATGCATGAAACACAAACCTTTTTCGTTTTTCCCTTCTTTACCGCCCTACACCTTGTACACACTGGAGCAGCTGTAGTCACCTGCTGCGAGTTGTTTTGGTCTCCAAGCTTACTACGCTTTGATTCTGGAGATAAATCGTCGTGATCTTGCTTTGTGGCTATTGATTTGCGACAATATATGCGTATCCTTGCTGCAGACTGTACATCAGGTCCTAGTATTATGTGAGAGCTACTGTTCAGTGATGTAACTTCATCAACACGACTTCTTGCAGTGTACTCAGTTGAATCATCTGCTGTATCACTACTGCCACGTTCGGAGCTAACAGCATGAGAGCTCTTGCTATCAAATTCGGAACCTTCCATTTCATTGTACGAATCAAGAATGCAACTATCTCTCGGCAAAATATGTCCCATGTTTGGCATTCTTTTGTCAACTATATTGAGCGATCTTTTCTTGTTGTTGTTTGAGATTCCTTTTTGAGCATCTGTTACAGTCTGGTTAACATACCTATGTCCCTTCTTTATGTAAGAGCGGGAGTTACTATACTTGGGGTCAATTGTTGCATGTTCCCTTGTTTGAAGAGGTCGCTCCAATACATAAGTAGAATCTTCTGCCAATGCAGTTGTATCGAAAGCCTTTTTAGTTCCTACATTCAATGTTTTAGCTAAGGAGCAAACTCTTATTTCAGTTTCCTTCTTTTGTCTTTTTACTGAAGATGACACTTGATGGACATTCTTTACATTACTGGAAAGAACCTTAGTTCCACTCTTGAGAAGTTCAATTCCAGAAATATGTCGCCTTGCTACTTCATCTTGGATGACAGGTTTAGAGACATATTGATCAGGTGTAAGCAGGATGTTGGTGTAGCCAGAAGCAGATTCTGAAAACAGAACCAGTGACTGTTAAATGACTAATTAACAATTAGACGGCGAGGTCGAGGTTTCTATCGGCTGATAGTTGGCGAAGGGCGAAGCCCCGAGCCAACTATCAAAGGCGATAGAAACCTCAGTGATCGATCTATGAAGCAAAAAAATCTTTTTATTTCATTAATTTTGATATATTTGTGCAATGATGCATGCTAAATCGCGCGCGCTCTGACAAACTGCCGTCTATCGATCGATAGACGGCACCTGTGTAGCCAATCAGATTGCGCGTTACGCGATAGTCGGTCACTGAGGTAAGCTAATTTATATTAAAAGACAAACTGTGCACAAACTAGAAATCAGCCAATCAATCAGAGGATGTTTAAAGCCCTGATTTCCGGACATACTAGATTGTCCAACTTCACACGTCACGGGGTAAGAAATAGGACAACAGGTATTGGAGGATCTGACTGATTTTATCGATGAAAACAAAACAACATGACAAAGAACCATTTTCAGATCTTTACATTTTTCAGTGGAAACACAGTATAATTTAATCCAGTAAACGAGAGGTAAACTTAGATTTGTTACCTGTGGTCTTATCTCCTTGCTGTGGCAACAGATAACAAAATGGGAACTCAGGACCCACAAATGGATGCATGGCTGCTTGATGCGGTGTAAGTCGTTCCCCTGCAACTCCGAAAAACAGTTGAACCTCTCAGACACACATCGTTTAACAGGACACTAATAACATCCAACCCTCAAACAAACACTCAACTTTGAACTCATCTACAACTGTACGGCACCCGTTTCCAGCACTTATACTTTTAACTTTTCCAAAAATTTAAAAGGTCACTTTGAATCCCTTCCTACAATTTTTTTTAAACTTTGTAAAAAGTTGTATCTGGACATTCTAATCAAAGTTCCATAATAAAACATGGGAGTCATCGAGTTCGTTTTAGAGTAATAACCACTTACAGTTAAAATTAGGAGTGTTTCCGACAGGATATACTGATGCTATGGTAACCTATTATACCGAGAAAATGACCATAACTTGTTTACCAATCATTGGGGATTTATTTGATACCTTTATTGTTGTACCAAGTATAAATAAGAAGAGCTAATATAGACCTTTATCACACGGCAGCCATGGTGAGTCTCAGGAGAACAAAATATAGATTACTTCATGGAAAGTGCGCGCGTGCGGTGTTTGCGCACGAGCTGTTGACGTATCAGAAATCGATTGAGTGAGCGCAGCGAACGAGTGAGATTTCTGATACAAAACAACGAGTGCGTAAACACCGTACAAAGCACTTTCCATGCTGTAATTTGTTTATTTTATACATACTGAGATTTTTCCGTGCTGAACAGGTTTGGTAAACATGTACACCTAGCTCACAAGTGTTTTATTGTTGTAATGAAAGTACACGAAAATATCACGTTATTTCAAAAATGCGTTTTCGAGTGCTGTGATTGTCAGACGTTTACTTGAAAGGCCTCCTTTTTCCGCCATGGGTTTCATCAAACTGTTCAATTTGTTCTGACCCATTTGCACTTGATTTAAACCACAGCTTTTTTTTTTGACGAAGGACTTTTTGTGGAATTTATTTCGAGATAGTATGGCGCACCAGGTTTATTCATCGCGTCAGGTCGCTTTTCGGAATAAATCTTGTAAACGGCAGCTGGATCTCTTTCGGGTGGACCGTTTGGTGGTGCGAAAGCCTTCGGTTTAACAGCTCCTGTTCTAGTTTTCGTTTGCCGTTCAGAATACTCTAAGTATTCAGTTCCGTCAGCTTCCATGTGAAGTTGCACGTCGCCCCAAGTCATCTGCCGATGTTCTTCACAGCCTCTCAAGCCAAAATGCACCGAATTGAAAAGCCACACTGTGTTTAGCAAAGCTTCGGCATTTGAGATTCCGAGTAAATTCTTTTCGTAAAGGCATATTCTTGCTTGATCAAACGCAATGTCTTCCATAATATTATACTCGCTGAATATACTTGCGTTGAAACTTGAAAACAACCCTCGAAGGCTTGATGGGTCATAGTCTTGGCCATCTTTTCTTTTCACACAAACAATGAATTCACTAACGTAGCCGGCGGTTGAGCTCTTCTGGTTAAATTTCTTCAATTGTTCTTTGTTCGTTTTTCTCCAGCAGAAACGCAGTAAGTAGCTTCACACCCCGCTGCGTTTTTGCTCGAGTGTTTTGTTTTCTTGATCGGTAATAAGCTTATACTCTCCGCCGGATGGGTTTATCCAAAGGTTTGAACCTACTGTCAGAACATTCAGCCACCAGTGCCAGAACATTCAGCCATCAGTAGTTGTTCATCAGAATGTTTTAAACTCGTCTAGAAATGTCCTGCAAAAAAGCCGAAATTCCGGCAAGCGAGAAATTTAAAGCCGTAGAAAAGCTAGCGCAATCGACAAAGATACGCCAAAGCTACCACGTTCATTAATTCATTGAAAATGTTTAAAATGCGTTTTGACAGCCGCTTTCTAATTGGACGAAACGGATTTCCCACGTGTGAGAAAGTCGTTTCGCTACTGTTGCCATTGGCTGCGAGAATTTCCGAACCGGGTTTTCAACAGATCAATTCTATCTGTAAATCTCAGTATGTATGAAATAAAAGTTGTTTTTGCACAGCAAGCCTCGCACTAAATTCGCGTCTGGGCGAGGCTTGCCGTGCGAAAACAAAGCTTTTTATTCACCTGAAACTCAACATGGCCGCCGAGTGATAAAGGTCTTTTGATAAGTGCTGGAAAGTTGTAATGTCGTCATTATAACTTTACCATGTTTTATGATAAACCCCACTTCAAACTAACTACCTTTTTGATGAAATGTCTTTAGAACTTACTTGGGTTATAGTGGAGGAGACCAACTATGAAACTTGCAAAAGCATAATTTCTTGAATTCAAGAGTTTTTTCATCATGTTAGTCACAAAGATCAGCTGTCTGGATTCTAAACACAGTTAAAACAAACCATTTTTAGCCACATATTGTGACAATTACTAGTAACAAATTAAAGTTAAACAGAGGCATACTATCAACAATTGAAAGTTGGTACCCTACAGTGACAGCTGCAGTCGCTAGCTACTTTTCAAATAATCCTTTGAATGTTAGTTCTAAGAATAACTATGATGGTGTACAAACTACCCATCAGACAAGAAGATAGATACAGTAGATACTTTATTTCATAACACATAGCAGCCATGAGCTGAATTACCTATTAAAACTACTATACAACAATTACCTCAAGAAACTGTAATTATGTACCTGGGTTCTGACCAACAAAATGGGACAAATCTTGAAAAAATTTGCCAGATTGGAATGGATTCTTTGGAAAGGGACCAAGGACTGAGATCACCTAGTAAAGAAACAAAAGTAGGAAATGATGTGAAACACATGCCATACATGTAAGTGTGTATCATAGGATTGCACGGCAAGTGGCAATAAATACCAGGACATTTATCCAACGGATTAAAATGGACTGGCACAAAGTGATGTGATTATTGTAGTAACCGGAAATCATAACTTGAAGTATTAAAAGGCTTTGAACAAGATTTGTTTCACTGCCCAGTCAATATTTCAACAGCCAGAGATAAGGAACTGTAGAGGGAAATATAGAGTGCACAGAAAATCAGAAGCACAGCAAGCCAAACATGGAGATGGGATGGGTGACAGGGCATGTAGACTTCATTTGAATAATGCTACTCCATAATATCAGAATCTTGATATCATAACCTGAATTTAGTTTACAAATTTAGCGTAAGCGAGTAGTGAATGAAGGTAATTTAAAGTATATAAACGGAACCTTTTTTTTTGTTTGTTTTTTTTATACAGGGTGCGCAGAAAATCAGAAGCACAGCAAGACAAACATGGAGATGGGATGGGTGACAGAGCATGTAGACTTCAATTGAATGGTGCTACTCCGCAATATCAGAATCTCGATATCATAACCTGAATTAGGAGTTTACAAATTTAGTGTAGGCGAGTAGCCAATAAAGGTAATTTAAAGTATATAAACAGAACCTTTTTTTTGTTCTTTCCTTGTGGTCTGCCTAACTCATGTGTCTAATGTTGACATGTTTGTTGAAAAAGATGTCTATCCTGACTGACATGTGATTGTAATTTGCATATTGTATTTCAAATTTTCACATGTACAATCAACATGTACAGGTGTTGATGGATTGCTTGCAGGTTATTTACAAAGCCACAATGCTAGTCTCAACCCAAAGCACTTGAAAACTGCACCAACCCATCCTCTCTCCATTTTGTTCTTCCCTCAAGTATTGAGCCTGTTCACAGGCTAATAATAAATAACTGACTTAAAGCACTTAACAATTTACATTTATTGTGTATAATAATAATAATAATAATAATAATAATAATAATAATAATAATAATAATAATAATAATAATAATAATAGTAATAATAATAATAATAAAACAACAAATTAAAACAAAATCTCTGTTAAGTACACCTGCCATATGTACCTGAAAAGAAAAGCTTTTAAATTGATCACTGACTCACAGCTTCTAATATGATCTAGCTGGCAGAGAATACTGGGTATAATATAATTACCGTATTCGATTCTTGACTACTGAAAATAAAATCCAGTGTAACTATTATGATAATACAGTTTTAGTTCCTGGAATATACATTACTGTTTTTCTCATGTTACTTTTTGTTTTTTGTTGTTTGTGCTCCTATTTATCACTTCCCACACTATGAGTTTGGGATTCCTGTGTACCATGTACACATGCTACTAACCTCTTGCAATACTTCATGTTTAGTTTGTCCAAAAAACAAAGGCTTGCCAATGTGCAACTGAAAAGCAATGATGAAATAAAAAGTCGTATATTTAGCAACTCTTTCACTGTTACCAAACCCAAGACATGAATTCATCTCTATCGTTGAACTGTATTTTTACAGATCATTCAATAAATGTGCATTATTTCATGCATTTTAGGCAATCAGAATTTGAGAATGATCCAAAGGAAAAATATTCAAAACAAGAAATGACTTGTCAGGACTGGCAAACGTTCTGTTTCACCATCAACCCTGAATTTTTTTGACATATACTAAACTCATATTTTATAGAGTGCCCCATCAACAATGCATAAGCGATAAAATTGGGTGAATTGATGCTCATTCTCCTGAAGCAAATTATAACTGTTACAGTGTTCAGGCAATTGCCTCTTTTAACTGCACATTAACAAAGGGGAGAATATAGCAGCAAGAAAGGACTGAGAGACAATTTACAAGTACAAAATAAACCTATCACTGGGCCTAAGCTGTTTCTTGAAAGGAGAAATTAGATTTGTCAAGAATCACTTTCATGTAGATCAGGTTATCAGTGAATGGCTGGTTCTTCCAATAGCATGCAAACTCTGAAGTTTTAATATGACAACCAAAAGTTGCATTTTTCACTGCTGTCAGTCATAAACAGGTTCAAAACATCATCTGTATGTGCTGTGATTGGTGGATTTGTATCAACTTTAGGGTTTCTCTTTTTTGCAGTCCACTAAATGAACTTAAAGCAGCATTTTTTTTACTGAGTTGAGGATTTACCAAATTCAATGTTTAATTTTTGTACTTCTAAGCAGAGAATTTAGTTTTGCATTGCACTTTGACAATGCCAAAAGTGGTTTATAAATTATTTGAATCTAAAGCAATTACAACATTTGCCCTGCCAGTTTGCTTGATGTTAATTTGAGTTGGTTTCCTGAAAGCTAAACAATTGTACAAAAATTGTGAATAGACATGTACTCGTGCTACAAAAGTGTTTCACGGTACTGAATTATGTATAAAAGTCCAGTCATTTCTGACTAATTGCAACAGAAGCTTTCTCTTAGTCAATCAATATTGGAATTACTCTTTTAAGTCCCAAGGGATCTGCATTCAGGAGTTAACATATCCAAATTCAAGGTCCCTAGTAGGAACTCTAAACATGCTCATTGGTGGGAGGGGTGAGAGAAGATAACTTCCAGTATATAAAAAAATTTATTTGCTTGATCAAATCTTCATCTTGCTCTCATATGAAAATCTAAAAGAAATTTCCTTAGGAATGTTTCTTCTCTGCATCTGAGACACACAAAAACATGGAACTTCACTTCCAGTGGGATTAACAATACCACACAAGAAATACAAAATAGCTTCTTTTGTGGTTTGTCTATTCCTTAGTTGTTTCATATGTGAGCATTCAGCATTTCCATTCATATTTTCCCCACTCAGTTTTCTTCCTCTGTACACAAAAAACAATTGAGGAAAAGAGAAACCACCAAACTAGTGATCCTGTTTTGATGTCACACACCTACTATCCCCAGTCTCCTGTTTTGCATGGTATTTTATCCCAACTGGAAGTGAAATTTCACGTTTTTATACATCTGAAACCTAAGAAAGACAACTGATAGGGATTTTTTTTAAAAGTTTCATACAAGAACAACATTTGATCAAGAAAAAAATATAAAATTAGTTCATGGTTGGTTAGCATGTACGATTATAAAAATCATACAAGTGAACAAACCATGAAGTAATTTGTTTATTATATATAATTACTGCAAATATTAATAATATTTCATCAATAAAAGAGAACAACGAAAATCAGGCCAGACATAAAGGAGTAAGTTCTTTGGCAAGCACTGAGATAATAGTGTTTCCTTCAAAATACAAACAAATAACATGCAAGGCCCAAAATGCAATTAGCAACAAATGAAAATGCCAAATGAAAAAGTAGAAAATGACAAAACACTCAACTTCAGTTCTTGAAATAAACAGAAGAAAAGAATTAGTACTAAACAATAATGTAATAATGTGAAAGTTATATTAAAATACCTCTGCTAGAATACATCCTAATGACCACACATCAATTTCATGACCAAAAGGGACACCAAACATCACCTGTAAACAGTTACACAACACTATCATGAAAACTACTATTACTCTTTTCCTTTTATTTAAATGCGCTCCAGAACATTTACCCAATATTAAATAAAAAAAAAACTTTGTCTACAGATCCATCAAGTGAAACTTTGTCTACAGATCCATCAAGTGACATATCAACATCACTGATAATGAGAGCATAACAGTTTTAACAGAAACATTTTTGATGCTCCCCCCCCCCCTTTGTACATTGCACGCTGTTCTAGTTTTGTGGAAATTTTCATGTAACCTATGTTTATAAGCAAGCACTGGTCACTGTTATCTCAATCACCATTATTCATCATCATCATCATCATCATCATCATCATCATCATCATCATCATCATCAGCCAACTGCACTGCAATTGGTCACGAGCTTTCTCCACGGCTTCCAGTCTTTTACCATGCTTCGAATCTCTTCCATTATTAAAGCATTGCTATAAGTTATGAAGACCTACTGTCTGTTAACCTCATCAGCTTTTTTTCAATATAATTTGCTGATCTTAAAGTGCCAAAATTGGGGAATTGGGCAGATGTGATTTTGTTTACCTCAGGAGCTCTGTAAAGCAAAGTCTGCAATTCAAACTCATCATAATACATTGAAACCTGGAATTAAAGGAAAACAAAAATCACTTAATGACAAAGACAGCACTTCTGCTTGTGTGGTAGAAAGAAACAAGCATAGTGTAGGTGTCATGAGGCTATTTAAGTCTAATAATTATTGTTATATGTATGAACAATTTTGACACCAATTTAAAGAGACCATAATTTTATACTTTATACTAGTCAGAGGTGTCTTTCAAAGTGCTGGGGTCAACTGGGATGCTTTCTTTTGGGAATTCTGGAAACTTTGATGTCAAATGGAAACTTAAGGCTTTTCCATCTGGGTAAGAAACTTGTTTTCAATTCCAAACTTATAATATTTATTTCATTGGTACACTGTAGGGCAACAAAACTCATGTAACAGTGCTGCAATGATGGTACAACAAGACAATGAAGTCCAATGGAGCGGTGATTCCATTTCAGCTGAACATTGGAATGGAAAAAGTGGTACTTCCAAAGGTAATCTGTTTGTTCTGGAAAATTTCAATTTCATCCATTTGTCCCATTTACATTTCGTCCAGTTGAAATGGAAATTCTGGCTAAATTAAAAGCGAAATTTTTGGTCTTGTCAAGTGTCTGGTGGTTTGTGAACTGGATAAAATATATAAGATGCGCTAAAAAAAATAGAATAAAAACTAGTGCTATGTTCACACTGGAGCATTTTACTGTGGTATCAAAGTTTACTAACCTAGGTAAAATTTGGGAAGGCAAACATCAGCCTATACTTCAGTAAGTGCCACCCAAAACAAGTTTTTGAATTCAGTCGAACCTTGAATCTTAGATCTATGGTGATCATTATTGTTTGTATCTCACAAATTACTCAATACAGCGATTGAGACAATTCTTGTTGAAGAAAATTGACTCTTTTATTTCTCCAGGTGGCGATGTCTAAATTTTTCAGGGAACAGAACATAAGCAAAAAGTTAACAACTCTTTTAATAAAACCTGTGATGTATGTTGTTAAAAGCATTAAAAACACCAGCAGGCCTGTAGGTTACAAATGACAATACCACACTTGTGTTGATAGGTTTTGAGCTAACAATAAACTGCTGCAGGACAGTTCAACACACTTTATTCTCTCAGAGGCTGTGCATGTCAGTTAAGTTAAAGCTTAAAACGTGCACTACAAGGGATTTAATCTGATTAAAGTTTATTTCAGTGTACAGTATAGTGCTTGTCTATTTCGGGTGACACTTCCGGTAGCTACGACTGTGAGATTTACGGCGTCCACTGTAATGATGTGGCCAATATATTACAGCGACACATTTTTAAATTTCCACTTGTGAGAGATACAGCAGATTGTGTGTCAAGTGGTCGCCTATGGGAGGTTAAAAACAATTGAAAATTTTAAACAATAATCTCTAAAAACTGTGGTCTCTTACGAGAGGTGGTCGCTTACAAGAGGTGGTCGCCCATGAGAGGTTCCATCTATAGCGATTTCACTTGAAAACTTTTGGTATTTTGGAAAAGTGGTCGCTAATGAGAGCCTACAAGAGGTCGTCGTAAAGGGAAGTTATAGACTGTACGCTATGAAAAGGCATGGTTTAGTTTGGCAACAGCTGAGTCAAGATGATAGATATGTCCACTTGATATAACAATTTCATCACACATCTGGTTTTCGTGTTGCTTTGGTTTCAGATGTTCAAGTTATAGGAAAGTATTTTATTTGCACAGAAAAGATTGATGGAATTATCATTATTAAAAATTTTCAAAAGGTGAGAAGCCATGCAATTTTCTATAATAATTCTTTTTAGTTCCTAGCTAGCACCAACCACTTTTAATGCAATGAAACTGTGTTCTCAGCATACCAGTAAACTATATGATGCATCTTTACTTGACAATGTAGGCATTTCAATGATACACACTGAATCAGTTGTAAGGTCTGACTTTGCCTGATGCTGCATGTATGTGAAATCATTTTAACTGCACCATAAGGATAATCCTGCTGGAAATTTTTTTCCAGCGCCATTCTTGAGTCAGTATAATTAATTTCCTTATTTACCAAAGTTGAGTAACTTGTAAGTGAAAATCTTGGTAAATGCTCAAGTGTAAACACACCTACATTTTGACTGGATGTAATGTGCAAGTGCAGAAGCATTAGGTTAACATAATTTCCAGATGTGAGACTGTCATAATAATAATAATAATAATAATAATAATAATAATAATAATAATAATAATAATAATAATAATAATAATATAATAATAATAATGCTTTTTTTCGGTGTAGATGGTTGATTTTTACAATCTTGTCAGTCAATCAATATACACTTAATGTATGGTCCCGGAGGAAACAGTTTTGTTTTCCCGAGAGTCCTGATGTTTCCCGAGACGAAGTTGAGAGAAACATCAGGACTCAAGGGAAAACTAACTAGTTTCCTGAGGGACCATACATTAAGTGCTTTGTTATATATTTAGACTTTCCCTTCAACAATCACAGTAAAACAAACAAACAAACAAACAAACAACTGAGAGGTCAACAACTGCGGAATTGCATCCCTGTCGGGATACATTTGTATTTGATCAGGGGCACATGACCAAGAATCAACCAATCACAGTGCTCATTTTGTTGAGTGAAAGTCTAGGTATATAACAAGGGTAATTGACTATATAACATACCTCTCTATAAACACAGTGAATTGCATTCCCAAAGTCAACCACTTTTATCTTGATTTCTTCACCTTAGTTTCAATGTACATAAAATAAAACCAGAAACTTTTATTAATCTTGAATAACTCACAAACTTAACTGGTATAATTGTTTAAATTAAGTACCACTAACTAATTGCTAATTCAGTTCTGTCAGTACTTAACATGACTGTTGTTCTAGCAGAATGCTGTACACTACAATTTGCTGACCCCCAGTTGTTTTTGTTTTCTGGCATCTTTGTTTGAGTAAAAAAATGTAGAAATCCATAGCGATGAAATTTGTATGTCTGAGGGGCATGAAAACTGCATGAAAAAACGTCAGATGTTTCAGGCCAGGATAAGCCCTTCATCAAAGTTTATAATAAATTATGTTACAAGATACTACAAGGTAGTCCATTGAGCTGATCCATCAACATAGTCCATGGATTGGGGGTCAGTGAATTTTCCAACTGCTACAAGTCTTCCTAAGTTTTCTGTGGTGATATTGTACCACAAGAACAATAATTATAGAGCTGGTAGGGACAAAATTATATTCACTGAGTTCAGGGGTTTGCTTTTGGACTGGCAAAATATCATTCAACTATTAGGTCTACCTTACAATATCATTGTTAACATTATACAACATGGAACTACACTACTATTACTATAATAATTATTATAATTACTTGATTATGATAGGTTGTCTTAAGTGATTTTTTATTGAGTTTCATAAAGCTAAAACCAATTTAGAATTCAAAGTAATTATAATCTGGGCAGTGAGGACAGATGGAAACCATGACAACACAGTGAGCCAAGCAGAACTCAAAGCAAACATATGGAACCAGTTCCAAATACAGGAAAATAAATGTGAGAAAGACACAATTGATTACTGGTTTTGTTTTGAGCAAGTGGTGCGAACTACAGTCAACTCTCTCATAAGCGACCACCCTTGGGACACGACAAAGTGGTCGCTTACGGGAGGTGGTCGCTTATGGGAAAGATCAACAAAATAAGCCTAATACTGGATTGATTAGTTAATTACATAAAAAATATTACCTCAGTAGCTCAAATTAGGCAAATAGAAACTAATTTATTTGATTTTTTCACATCTATTCATTCTTCTGATGAAACTTTGTATAACATTTTAGAACAGATCTGTCCTGTTTACCTACAGATCTATAGCCATCTTCTCTGTCTGTAAACTGTTATTATCTGTCACCAGTCTGGGGTAGCATCATTAAAAATTGACCTTTTGTCACTTCTGAGTAATGATTTACTAACTATCATACATTAATGATTATGTTGGGTGGTTGCTTACCGGAAACAGTAAACAAAAGAATATGTGTAATTTGAGTGGTGGTCGCTCACAAGAGAGCTCTTGAAACAGTATTTAACTGAAAAGCAAAATGGTTGTTTACGAGGTGGTCGCTTACGGGAGGTGGTCGCTTACGAGAAGTGGTTGCTATGAGAGAGTTGACTGTATTACCAGTTAGAAAGAGTAGTAAAGCAAAACCATTTAGCAAGTGCGAAATTACTTTAATTTGACACTCCACTAAAAACCGCTCTATTGTAGTCTTACATGTATGAGTGATGAAATAGAAATCAATATTGAAAGTTATTTATTTCAGCTTTTTTAGTCCTATTGTTAATAAAGACTACTTTTAGTTTTATTGGTGACTGTAAATTACTGTCACATCAATTTGTTTTTACAGTTTCAAAATAAAATAGATTGTCATCATCATTATTATTGCTATCAGCAAAACTAAAATAATGAATAAATATACCAAATCAAGTCTCATATAAATAATCATTCCAACAGCAACATTATTGGTAGCAAAGAATGAAGCACTTACTGTAAATGGGTTGGTGCTTTACATCTTTTTTTCACATTTGTAGCATGGAGAAACTGTGAATGTTGGTATGAGGTTGTAGGGATGGGGTCGCCGGGTTTGACTGAAGTAAGAGAACTTCCAAGGGAGAAGATACTTGACAGGACAATGCTTAGTCTAATCATAATTATTCCTTAGCATCAATGCAAAACATTATTGAATGGATACCTTCTTCAATTAAAATGTTCTCTGGTTTCAAGTCAGCATGAATAACATTCTCTCTGTAGAATAACAAAAACAACAACAAAAAAAAAAAATAGATAAGTGACTTTTAAGTTGACTTAAATTTAATTTTTGAGTTGAGGTTCTGATTCCAAAATAATTTCATAATGATTTTGCTACCTCATGACGAAATAATCTTCAGGAGTTTCCTTGCACAATAATTTATTATTAAAACTGAACGTGCATGAGTGTGAATATCTGAGGGATTTTGTGGTGCCCACTTATTGTCACATGGGGCTCATGTATCACTTTGGAAATACAGCTGTTTATCTGAAATTATTATTCTGCATTATTTGTTTTACCTTTTAAGAAATCCAAGGACATGTAAAAGCTGAAAGAAAGGATAAAGTGTTACAACAAACCTTTGAAGTTAAAACACATTTGTATACATGCATTTTTACAAATCAAAGAAAAAAACATTTCAGATAATAGCTACATTGTAAACTTCAACATTAATAATGTTAACACTAAACAAAGCTGTCTAAGATTCTTTAAAACTTATATTATGACCTCCCGCTGATAAAAATTGTGGCACGAGTGTTGCTCATCATGTTGGCATAATTCAACAAACAAGTCATTTCAAATTTTTGTAACTCCTGAAACTCCTTGACTGTGTAACGAACAAGCTCACTGGCAAAAGATAAATTATTATTAATAACAGTTATTGTTTCAACATGACTACTTCCTAACCATGATCCCACAAAAATATGAGATAAATAACTGAAACTTTACGACACCACCAGGTCACACAAAAAAAATAGCAACATCTTCCATTCTTTTTTTCTTGCTTTTATCATTGCTTTTCTTTTGTACAGCAATAACAAAACCAATGCACGCATGTACCATTGATAATATTTCAGGATTCTCTCACTTGCAAAGCTATTTTTCTGATCACTTTTAACTTTGTTTCCTGTTGGAGAAGCAAAGAAAATAAAATCATAAATCACTTATTAATTCGCCAAAGAGGAAATCCTTGCTTTATGACTGGATTGGACAACAGCCTGCTCAATGCTACAGTGTACCTCCAAGTATGTAATTATTTTTCTCGTTTGCTCCAACAATAAATTTTGCTGGCACCACAAGTTACCATGAGGGGCATTGCTGTTACTCATTAATACAATTTTGACAACAAAATAATTTTATGAGCACTTAAAGGTAATCAAAGTAAGTTTATGTTTTGCATCAGATAATCAACCGGTAAAATTGAAGAACGGCTCCCCTGCAAATCTACCAGGCGACTATCAGTAAATGTGTTCGGTGGACAATAATCTTAATGGAAACATATTAAAAGCCCGCCAACAACTTGCTGACAAGTCACTGACAGGTATCCCTCATGTTACCAACACTTGATTGGCTGTCGGCCAAAACTTTATAATTTTGAGGATGAGCTTAAACTGTTGGTTGTTTGTTGGCTGATGGTCGGCCATTTGTCGGCCGCTTGTTGACCGACTGTTTACCGACAGTTGGCCATCAAGTTTTTTTTTTTTTTAAGTTTATGGGGGAGCTCTTGTTCGATTTTTCCAATCAACCTTTACATGGACTGATAGCAGCTGTCACAGCATGCAATCTCACCACTCAGTTGAACTATCGAGTGCATTTGAACACGTTAGTGGCATTTGTGCTATATAAATGTGAACAGTTATCTTTAGTAACTGTTACAATACTGTAAGTTACTCTTTTTGTTGCATCAAAGGAATTTGCATTTAACCATACAAAAAATAAGAAACTGTACGTAATAGGAAATGAAAGACAGGCCTTTGCCAATTACTGCTACCGTCAGTTGAAGGATGTCAAGTGTGTTCCAACTAGTTAAGAGTGATATAAAAATACAAAACAGGATAATTTTGGGGGAATCATCTCATATCAGAATGCATGGTTAGCACTCAAAACTAACCCAGTTACCTGGATTTCACTGCAACAAGTTCTAAGACATCTAGTAACCTGACAAAATTTTACAATAAAGGTAGCACTATAGCTCAATCTTGCACTGTACATAGTAGAGAGCAATATTGTCAACTCAGATCTTGCAAAATAAATGTACCCTGTACACATGTACAGTGTACCCTAATTCACTAATACAAGATAAATTGGGGCTGTATAATTTCTTTTCAGTTTTTTTAAATCATTAAATTAGCAAATGTATGTAATAGCCATTTTTAAATTGTAGATGGTTCTCACCTCATTGTGAAATTGACAACCCTGCAAATGCAAGCCAACAAAAATAATAATTACAACTATTTAACAACAGACAGTGCTTTTGATTGACAGAAGTAGTAAGTGCAATGATCAAATGGTTAGATTGCTGAAAGTGAAACCTCTAAATTTCTCTTAAATAAATGACAATCATGTTATATGACTTTTGAATGCAATTGATCAGATGAAGTCAAATACATGTAATACAGCCCCATTACAGATGAGGTGTATACTACTACACTGTACTAGTCAAGAGTATAATGTTACAAAGAAAGCTGAAGAAAGTGAAAGTGATTTAGGTAAGTTGCAGCATGTACATAATATCAGTCCATTCTGCAATTTCTTTCACAATTCATCTTTCAGCAATACATTGCAAGTTGCATGAACAGTTGTACCATGTACATGTAACAGTGCCTGTGTTAAACAATGCACCATGAATTGAGGTCAGGATGGTCATTGGCTTCCAGTTGTTGATGCAATAACCACAACCAAATTAAAGGTCCTACCTGAAAATATTGGTGGAGTGGACGGGGTCGCAAAAGTTCAAACACCAAGCAATAATGACCATCAAAGCTAAATGTGTTCTGAAAATAAATAAAATTTTATATCAAAAACTTTGGGCAATGCTGTAGTTTGTCAAAACGAACAGATATGACATGTAGACAGAGGAAATCAGTCATCTATATTTCAGTTTTATACAGTTCCTCTTACTCAGATCAAAACTGAACTGGGAATTGTTGGTTCCTGTGGAAAAAGGAGCTGACTGGAGAACACAAACAAGAACATCAATGGAAGGTGACAAGCAACCTGACAAAGCCTGAAAAATACTGCAGGTAGGTGAGTTCTGACACTACAATTACTGTGAAATGGATACATGTAGGTTGTGGTTGAAATTTGTTTGCTTTGAAAAATTTCTAACCATCTCAAACTGATTACCATAATTTGGAAAAAAGGAAAACAAAAGTCAAACTGGTTTCAAACATTTTAAGCAGAAAACACAAATTTAAAAGAATGGGAGGGATAGAAGATTGGTTATACATGTCAGAACAACTTGACCTGCAAGAGATGGAAGCCGCATCTGGATTGAAGTATTCAGAAGAGTGCCCATCATCTTACATTACCGTAATCAATCAAATGTTATAATTTATAACATGTAAATTACAATATAAAATAGTTTGCATACTTACAAACAACTGGACTGTTCTTGAAACTTTTAGGACATCAGCCTTGTTTAGTTGTTGAATACATTCTGCCTCCTTCAATGTATCAACAGAAAAGTGATATTTGAGCAGAAAACACCATTACAGAACAACCAGAAATTTAAATTTACTCATTGACAAATGTTTAAGATCATAATTACCAGACAGTGAAATGTGTCAGAAATAACAGGTCACTGGTTGGGGTTCACAACCTACTTTCCTGCTTATTTGAACTCAGCATTAATTTAGCCTGCGAGCAAGCTCTCTTGAGGGTGGGGGGCGGGAGGGGGAAAGAGGAGAGAGCTTGCAACGATGTCTCAGGAATTTTCATTTCTGCGTTGAATTTTGCGACGCAAAATGCTGATTGGTGGATATTGAATTTGGTGCTTATGTCATTGCTCTTCGCGTGCGTCGTGTTGACAACAAATGGTGGTGGAGTTTCTATTTGTAAAGGTTGCGAGAATTTCCCTAAATAACTTGGGTTTTCTATGGAATTAAAACCCGAGCAAAGTCAAGCTGCCAAATGCTTTACTTCAAAGTAGCGATGTTCTTGCAGTTTTACCTATGAGATTTGGGACAAGTTTGATATTTCAACCTTTTGCAGCAATTGAAAGTCTAAAGTCTAAGCAATATCAGTTGTTTGCCCATTGCAAAGTATCATTATTGATAACTTGATCGCAGAAGCAAGAAGAATGAGGATGCCTGCCGCTTCGATTGCATATATTTTAGATGGAGTGTCAAGGTCGGCCAAATTTAAGCTTTTGTTTGGTGTTTGGTTCAGCCGAAAAACATACGAACATCTTTCAGCTTACGCCACAAATTAAAGCTTTCTGAATATATTGACTCAATTCCGAGTGCTTCGGTATGGTGTTAGCAGCAAACCGCCAGTTTTTTAGGGTAACGTTTTTTAGAAGCGCAATGATTTCCTTTTGATCTGGCACTCTCACGTCTACTTTGCTACTCGTTCACAACATCACAAATTTTACACGAGTTGAGTGTTCCAATGAAACCACATTGTCGATATTGAGAATTGCGTTCTCGTTCTCGGTGACCCGGCTGCAAAATTGAGATCCTTCCGATTTGCTTGAACTGGTTCTTTTTTCCGTGGCCGGACTGTGTCCAGTTTTCGACATTGTTTATGTCCAGTAGTTTTGTGGCGTTGACACTGCAGTCGGCAAGATTTGCTTGACCCTTAGGACAACCGTTGTGACCTCGACCTTTTGGTCAATCGGCTTTTAGTGTGCTCACAATTAAGTTAAATCCTTCATTAAATTTTCTGATTTTTGTGGCACTTGGTAGGCATACTCAATCAGAGAAACATAGTTTTTGTCTGTAAGAATTCCGGTCTTTCGAAGTGTATCTGATAACATTGTACCTTTCACATGTTTGTTTACATTTGCTATCGTTTCCGGGTTGCACTGATTGGCCAAATTCTGACAGCTAGGACAGCAGGGAGCCGCGGGGAGTATTGGGGGCGGCATTTAAATTCCTGAGACATCGTTGCAAGCTCTCTCCTCTTTTCCCCTCCCGCCCCCCACCCCCAAGAGAGCTTGCTCGCAGGCTAGCATTAATTTTGTTATGGAGACACACGTAACTTCTTAAATTTCTAACTGCATGGTTCATATAAATGGTAATAGCACACATGGTATTGAGTCCTGTAATACCAAAGCCAGGAATACACTTATCTCTCTAAAATGGACACTTCTTCAAAGACATGGTTTCAGGTGTGTCCACTTTACAGGGTCATCACTATGCAATACCTGAGCTCCAAGGTTTGAGTAATCCAGGTTCATCATTTTCACAGCCATTGGTCTCTTTTCAGGGTGAAAGGTATCCTGTCAACCAAAAACAAAATTGCCAATCAGTTAAGTGGTTGGGTTATGGCTAGAGATTTGATTCCTACTTTAAATCCAAGAGGTGAGCGTGTTTTATTAAGTAAACCCACCTCCCCAAAAGAGCCAAAAGAAACAAGGCAAGATTATAGAGCATCAGAGTTGTCACCATCTCTTGAGAGATTCATGTGTCGTTGAGTGTACAAGATAGCTGTTAGAACTTTCAAATGGCAATTTAATCCAGGATGCAATATTTACATGTATACAGCCATTTTCAGTTCTACAGTGTATGTACACTTAAATTGAAATAAATGTAACTCATGATATACATGTATGTTTTCAATTAAGTTAATAAACAGATTTTACTTCTGTTCAGCATAATTAATTTATTAAAGCGTTCACTTCCTGTATTCTTTAACTAACTGGGATACGCAATGGTTAATTATGCATCAGTGACATTTTAAAACTACCCGTAACTTCACCCACAATCACTTAAAACCAATGGTTAGTGCTAGCTGTTACAAATGTAGATAGCAGCTGTTTTGTTTTCTCACCTCTGCAGCAATCAAGACTGAAGATTGTCCTTTTCCAATAACCTGAACAAATTTGTACCTTCCAGCAAGCAAGGGCACTAACAAAACCACAGAATACATGAGTGTATAGTTTTATTATTTTATAAATACACTGTTTTTATAGCTTTGCCATTCAGTGGAAATTAAAGAAGTGAAATGCGAATGGTTTATTTCAGTTATCACTGTTTTACATTATTACAAATTATTTAAAATTATTTTTAATTGAAGGACTGAGAGTACATGTATAACCGTTTGCTCAAAAGTGCCTGAATTTTTGCCAGTGGTCTTCAATTTCATCAAAGAACATCGCTTTGTGTTTTTCACTAGAAAAGGTCTGTTTTTCTGCTTCTTTGTTTTCTTTGCTTTAGTTGACTCGATATTTTGGTCTTGTTTTTCTTGAAAACTAAGCCTAAACCAACAGAAAAAAAACAAAGTGATGCTCTCTGACTTAATTGAAGACCACATGTTGAAATTTAGATGTCCACCACTGAGCAAAATGAAAATTAGCCTAAAACTCAATATAATATGACATGCTCAGCCCTTCTGTCAATAACTATTGTGATACAGGTATATGTATAAAATTAAATATTAAGTACCACCTTAAAATAAATGTGAATGGCAAGGAGATAATTATGCAGGAACCACAATGCTTATACTAGGGAGGACTCCTCACACGATTATGTCTGTTCAATGGAAGGACTTCTCAACCAAGCCCTTCAATTTAATTATTTTGGTTTTTCTGAGAGCACTTACTCGTCATCTAGCAATGACAAAGTTTAA
Source organism: Pavona decussata (assembly GCF_977016875.1). NCBI lineage: Eukaryota > Metazoa > Cnidaria > Anthozoa > Scleractinia > Agariciidae > Pavona > Pavona decussata. Next base: position 2,366,120 of record NW_028145512.1, on the reverse strand, counting down.
AAATAACAGTCTTTCTGAATGTTGAAACGTTTGCCATGAGTACCCTCAACAACCCTCTCAAAATGTTTTGTATTAGAAGGCAGTAAAATCAGAAAACAGAAAGCAGCAGGTCCTGGGTCATTTTGCCTAACAGGACCTGGTCAAGCCCAATTTTATTTTACTCAATTTAAGAAAGCAAAGTTACTGACTGCAAGCACGCATTGACACGGCTTCTCAAATGAACTTGGTGCCTTCCATTATTCAAACAGCAATAGATGCTGCATTCTGTTTTTGTTCAAGCAGAAAAAACAATAATACCAGGATAACACGGTTGAAATTTTCCATCTTCATCTGTCTGTGCTCCAGGAACTACATGTAGAACCAAGAGAAACCTTAGTTAATTATGGTAACTGCAATCTATGATAACTTCTGCTGCATAATTTATAATGTATGCATGCCTGTAAATAAGTCAGGCTGTCACTTATGTGACACACCAATTCTAACTATTAAAATACCTATTTTTTTACTATTTTTCATACTGGTTACCTACTCTTGGTTTCGCTTGGTCAAAATATCATCCCAGTCAATTTCCGGCATGGCATCAAGTAATGTAATGGAAGGTCAGTAAAATAAAGTCATGTTGACTTTCCTGTGATGCCTTTACTGCACTGAGACAAGCCGCTAAACCATTGTGGTAGTTACTGGCATCTTTGAGATGCCAACCATGTGCAACTGAGTTAAGCAAATAACTACTGAATACACAAATGCGGCAGGTAAAACAGCTCACATCATGGAGTTTCCTAAATTCCAGATGTAAGTCCCTCAGAAAATTTGTGTATTCAATGCATGGGCAAAGGAAAAGATTCTACTGAATGCCAGGTACAATAGCCCATGCAAATGGAGTTTGTATTCAACAAACTCCAATTGAAGCTCACCCAAAAATTAAGCCCCCCTCCCCTCTAATAAGGCCCTGTTTGAGTGTCAGCTACATGTATTAAGGCACCGTCTACTAAGCCTCACCCCCTTCCCTGCCAACTCTCACACATTATGCATGAGTCTCTGGTAGTTTTGTAGAAAACAACAATAACAACAACAAAAATTTTCAAACCCAATACACACCAATGGCTATTGAAACATCAGTCATTTTGTTTTTTAAGAAACCTGGTTTGGAAGTGGCAGAGGTGTTATAATTGCACCAAGGTAAAAAAAAATCTTGTGATACATGACCCATTAGGGCTTAAGTCAGTCAGTCAGTCAGTCAGTTATTAGGATACATTTTGGAAGATCAACTTTTGTTCAGAAGTTGTGACTTGAATAAGCACCCCCACCTCTTCTCTAAAAAGTTTGTCCACCACCCCACAATGCCTGAAGATAAATTAGCCCCCTGGGGTCTTAATAAAGCTTTCATGGTATCCCGCTCTCAAAATCTGGCAAAATTGGGTGGAGTTAAAGGGGTTTATCACTAGGATACCCAGATTAAAAATAAATGACTACATAAACCTTTGCTGTGGTCAAAATAGAATGGCTATATAAATGAGGTGGTTGTAAGATGGGTTTGCTGTAACTATTACTGAACACGACAATGTGAATTACAGTGAGGCTCATGAAGTTATACTCTATAAGAGATTCCTACCATGTTTTGGATAACAGGTTTTCTTTCTATTTCTAAGAAGTTTATACAGTACATTGAGTCCACCACAGAGCTGAGCAGCTATAAACCTTTCAGGAGGAAAAGCCCTTGCCCGGGAGAGTTCTTTGCGCCTGCAAATAGATAACAGATATTGCACTGTAGTAACAATACAATAAAAGCTCTTACATTTGAAGTTAAAAGAAACAAGATTCACTCCTGACAATATTAAACAAAGGGAATCATAGTCTTACATTATAGCGTTTACCTTTGCAGAGTGCCAAAAGCAAGGTTTGAGAAATGTTGTTGACAATTTTCCCATTTGTATACTGGAGAAATGTGTTTTTTCAGAAGAATGTTACTGTATGCAATACGTTGTTCTTAAAATTAAATGAATTGAATCATTAGCAATAATGTTTGTTCTCATAATATTATTGAAAACAAACAGAATTATTTCTTTGTCATTGATCACACTCATGAGTTTTTCTGATCAGAAAAACTCATCATCTAAAAGATTCCAAAGCCAGACCCATGCTCCTGCTGAGAAGGGAGGGAGGAGGGACTCACATACATTTAAACCCCTCAACATAACAGAATCTCATTTTAGGTATATACCATGGATTCCAGGGTCCAAAATTAATCCTTTCAATTTTGTAACTGGTGCCTAAACAAACATTAGTAGTCAACTGGTGTCAAATTGTGGTCGCCAAAATGTTCTATTTATGTTTTTGCCTGCTTTTTTACAAAATTTATATAAAACACAGAGAATGGATTTTTGGGATATTTTTAAACTTAAACTCAAAACGTACCTATTCTCTTACAAGACAACAACAATGTACATAAAAAAGATAAAATCCTTATGGACTGTCAATCCTGTCAATGTCATCAGAAGTCAAACTTGTGCTTAGATCATCTTTAGCACATTTTAACAGATCTTCTTCAGCTTCACCTTTTGAACTTTACAAAAATCTTCCAAAAATTTAGGTACGCTTTTCCATCACCACTTTGTAATAAATTATGGAAAGACTGTAGACAGTGTGTCTGCTCACAGAACATTAATTGGAGGAATAATTATTCAATGTTCAGTGTGCCTGCAGGTACATGTACTGTTGAAAACATGAAAGCTAATTTTTATGATACCAATGAAATAAAACCTCTCTCATTTCCCTCTCCTTGCAAGGCAAATTACCAATCAAGCATTATCATGCAAGCATTTTCAATGTTCAGATGTGTACAACTAGTACAAGCTAAAAGAGCACAAAAGGGGGAGGGGTACTCAGGTATAAAAGTAGCAGGGAAGTGGGACGAGGTCAAGTTGTAATGCCCAAAAAGAGTTCTTTGTATCAGGCTTAAACTGGGTCCAAAAAAAGTCCAACAGAAAGTCCTGATCAGGATCAGGATTTTTGATCCAAGGACACTTGGATCATGGTGCACCAAACGAATGGGGTTATAGACATAGAATCAGTTACCATGATAACAGGCTCAAAAATCGCATGCCTCAGAGGAAAGCCAGTGGGAAAGGTGCTAAATTTGAAATGAAAAAAATATATATATTCAGCTATAAATACCGCACAGTATTTTCAACCAGAAACAATAAGCTTAACACAAACAGGATAATTTACGGAGGCTCACTCAGGAGTGTCAATTTTTTAAATGGTAATTTTGTGGTAAAAGTGAAAATTTATGTACAAGCCACTTCAACTGTTTGCACTTACACGGGAATTCGTCCACTTCCTGATAATCTCAATTGATGCTTGCAGAAACAACGCTAATTTTTAACAACTACTTTCTACAAATTTTATGGCAGCTCCAAATATTAGGGAAATGCACCATTCATGGTGAAAACTGCTGTGCATCATTATTGATTTCTGATCCTAGTTAGCTGAAAGTAATGCTACAGATCATGGATCCCACGATCCATTTTCGTATCGCTCGGATCAGTGATCTGATGAATCCTTCCAGAATGGATTCAACAGATCACTAATCTGAAAATGGATCATCCAAAGGAAAGCGA